>NC_142649.1:39263214-39567500 GCF_055504915.1 Nelumbo nucifera
GAAATCGGTATCAATACACCCCTGTATTTGAAGTGAATTACCATCAAATACCAGACAAAATTCTTTTATTCTTTGAAAGTATTTTACTATGTTTTTCACAGCGGTCCAATGCTCCTACCCTGTGTTAGATTGGTATCTGCTTACCACACACACTGCTTGAGAAATGTCAGGACGAGTGCACAGCATGGCATACATGATGCTCCCTACGGCTGAGGCATAGGGAACCTCTTTCATGCCCTCAATCTTTTCGGGAGTCTTGGGAGACATACCTCTGGAGAGAGTGACTCCATGCCTGAAGGAACGTTTCCTTTCTTGGAGTTCTCTATGCTATATCTCTTGACTATTTTGTCAATGTAAGCAGACTGGGATAATCCTATTATCCTCTTTGATCTATCTCTATAGAGTAGAAGACCCAATATATAGGAGGCTTCTCCAAGATCTTTTATGGAGAATTGTTGTGAAAGCCATACTTTCACCGTAGTTAACATTCCTACATCATTCCCAATGAGTAAAATGTCATCTACATATAGAACCAAGAACATAACTGATGGAGGATGATTTGGCCCGACCTACGAAATGGTGACACGTGGACCCGACTCAGCACAAGCAACAACTCAGCATCGTGGCCTAGTATGACCAAGTGACGAGCCGGTAAAGCAGTTCGCTACATCGTAGCTCGCAAAAGAAGGAGCTCACCACAACGCGAGCTCTAGGTTCCTCGAGCTACCCCGGAAGGGATATTCCGAGGCAACTTTAGCTCGTGAGCTAGGGAAACCAGCTCGCCCGAGCCCCCAAGCAGATAAGTCATCCCAGGGACCAATTCTACTAAGGGTAACCCTGAAAAATTCCGAGCTCACTACAAAGTAGCTCGTGAATGAGCAGCACGAGCGTTCCTCAGGAAGCTTCCATCTGACAGGCCGTACCGATCAGATTGCGTCACGTCCCCTAACTGATGGCGCAGTCCCTGTCCTTTCGAAAGTCTGCACCCATGTCTCTCAGCAGGCGGAGGCGCGCCTGCCCTTTGGAAACGTGTCACTCACCCGGGCAAGGAGTACGTTGCAACAGCCACCTGCGCAGCACTGGCAGGTAACGGCTGTGGCAGGGGCCCAGTGGCGATTACGCCCGATCTGACAAGAATGCCCCTATAAAAGCCCTTAGGGCAGAAGAGAAACTTCTTCTTCAGACTTCTAATCTGTCAAGTATAGTGAAAAAGCACGACCTACACTCTTAGCTACCACACACTTCTTTTCTCTTACCCCTGCGTTCTAACTTAAGCTTCGAAGTATTTCCACCGGGTAAAATCCCTGGGAATCCTTCCTTTCCATCTTCTCAGGTGTCGTTCGTCGCCAACAAGGAGCCAGCCAACAGCCAGCTAGGAGTGCCCGGATCGTGCCGCATCATTTGGCGCTGTCTATGGGAACCGCTTCTAAAAGCCTTCCCCTAAACCTTCACAGTTCTTTCTTCTCTAAAAACTCAGCGTTCATGGCTTCTTCAAGCAATGCCGGACGTAGCATGAAGATGGATAACACCAAGGAACAACCCCAGGTTCCCACGGTCTGCATTGGGCAGTTCACCATTCCCCTCTCGGTGGACGGAATCCCTAGCCTGAACGTGCCGCGAGCAGCGGCGCCTGTGGGTGTTCCCCTTCCCCCCTCTGTTGAAACGACCTTTCCTGAACCGACTGTCGTCCCTCTGGCGACCAGCCAGAACCAGCTTGACGATTTGATGCAGTGCATGCGGGCTATGCAAGCCCAAGTGCAGCAGCTCCAACAACACCAACTTTACTAGCAGCAAGTGCTGCATTACGTCTCCCAATACCACTATCAGCAGCAATTCCCTCAGCTGCCTCAGTCTCAACTTCAGCCTCAGCTCCCTCCTCGGCACCCAGCCTCATGGCAAGCTAGGTCTCACCGCCAGGATGAACGCCCTTCTCGTCAAGGAGAAGCTTCCCAAAACCCCCCTAAGATCCAAGCCTCCTCCCGCGGCAGACAAAAAAGACCGGCCACTCCGGTCTCGCCGCGGGCAGTCAGGTCGGGAGGATCCTAGCTCACCAGGTCTACATCACCTCGGCAATCAAAGTTCGAAACCCCGCTTTTGGAGAACCGGTTCGAGATCCTGGCTTCAGACTCCAAGCAGGATCCCTCTATCCGCAGCCATCACCAGCGGCTGGAGCTGCTTCCTACGCAAACCATTCCTGACAGCACAGAGGTGAGCAGCACCAATGCGGAGCCCGCCTAGAAGCAGAGACGCCGCTGCCGAGCTCGCCGGTCTACCAGCCACAACCTGCCCGAGCTCGGAGGTAGGGGAGAGGTAAGCTCGGGTGAAGTTAAAGCTCCCCTTCTTTCTGTTCCTTCCCCCTGTCTCCCGAGCTTCTGGCTGTTCTAATGCCTAAGGACTTCAAGCTCCCCCCTCTTGACAAGTATGATGGGTCGTTCGACCCAAATGATCATGTAGACGCCTTCCAGTCGCAGATGCACCTGGCGAGGGCCAGTGAGTCTTGCATGTGCGTGGCTTTCTCCACTACTTTCAGAGGAGCGGCCCGCACATGGTACCGAAACCTCGCACCCGAATCTATAAGAAGTTGGGCACAATTCACACAAGCCTTCACGTCCCATTTTGTCACTAGTAAGCGGTGCCCGCGAACTGAGGAAAGCCTTCTCAGCATAGTCCAGAGAGAGGGAGAGTCCATTCAGGGCTATATCAAGCGATTCAATGATGCATACATGCAGATACCGCGCCTGGATCCCGTAGTGCGTCTCGCAGCAGCCAAGAAGGGCGTGACGCACAAAGAATTCAAGTGGCACATGGTTGTCAACCAGCCGGCGATCATAACTGAATTCCTCAAACTGGCAGACAGGTTCATAGCCACGGAAGAAGAGATCAACCAGAAGGGCGAGAGCGCGCCCGAGAAAAAAAAAAGAGAAGGAGAACCTTCCAGCCAAGGAGACAGCCGAAAGAAGAAGGACGTAGCTCGGGGGGCAAAGCCAGGTTAGCCGTTTCGACCCCTTGTAGTGGACCGAACTGATTACACCCCACTGAATGCGAAGCGAGCCGAAATCCTGATGGCAATCAATGACGCCCCATACGTGAAGTGGCCACCCCACCTGAGGGGCAATCCTAATGAAAGAAATGAAAATTTGTATTGTAGTTTTCACAGAGACCACGGTCATAGTACCAAGAATTGTAAGAACCTATGCGACGAGATAGAGGAGCTCATCCATCGCGGATATTTAAGGAACTTTGTACAAAACAATAATAATAATAATAAGGTAGGTCGGCAAGGGGAGCAGGTAAGGATGCGCCCGAGTCCAGTAGCAGGTTGGCCGAACAGTCACAGAGGCAGCCTCCAGAAGAGAGGCCGGTTCGGGGCACCATCCACTTGATAGTGGGAGGCTTGATCGTTGTAGGTTGTACCTTAGTAGCAGCTCGGACGTCAATTCGCGAAGCTGCCAGGGAAGAACAAAATCCTCCCAAGCGGCCAAAGATGGAAGAACCAAACTTATTCACGGAGGACGATGCGCGAGGGGTCCACTACCCCCACGACGATGTGCTTGTCATAAAACTAAGGATCAGTGATTTCGAGGTCAGGCGTGTCCTCGTTGACTCAGGTAGCTCGGCAGATATCCTCTTCAAAGCCGCGTTCGACCAGCTTCAGTTGTAAGGAAGTGACTTGCGGTCCGCGAACACCCCCTTGGTGGGTTTCAGCGGAGAAGAAGTCAGGCCCCTTGGGAAAGTAACAGTGCCTGTAGAAGTCGTCACATGTCCCTACGTAGTCAGACTCAACCATGACTTCCTGGTGGTCGCGACCCCCTCCCCATACAACGCCATAATAGGCCGGCCGATCACCCATGTCCTGCGGGCAGTGGTCTCCACTTATTATTTGGCGATGAAGTTCCCTACAGACTTTGGTGTGGGGGTAGCATGGGGCGACCAGCTTGAGTCCCGCAAGTGCTATGTTGTCGCCCTTAAGGGGAAGACCAAGGTGGCCGATGACCTCGAACTGGAGCGGCCTACGGAGCAGAGCGAAGAGCGAGCTGCACCCACAGAAGAAACAATTGCTGTTCCAACTTCCGCAGCAGACCCAGTTCGGACACTTCAGATCGGTGCTTCAGTCCAAGAACCCCTGCGATCCGAACTAGTAAGTTTCCTACTTCAAAACTTAGATGTTTTTGCATGGTCCGCGGCAAAGATGCCCGACATAGACCCTAGTCTTATAACTCACAAGCTTAATACTGATCCTGTAGTTAGGCCCGTTAGATAGAAGAAGCACAACCTAGACCCGGAGCGATGGAAAAGCAGTCGACGAGGAGGTCGTGAAGCTCCTCGTAGCTGACTTCATAAGAGAAGTCCATTACCCAAGTTGGGTAGCCAACCCCGTTCTGGTAAAGAAGGCTAACGGCAAGTGGTGCATGTGCGTCGACTACACCGACCTAAACCGAGCCTGTCCAAAAGATTTCTTTCCCCTCCCCAGAATCGGCCGCTTAGTGGATGCAACCTCGGGGCACGAGTTGATGAGTTTCTTAGATGCCTATTCAGGCTATAACCAGATTAGGATGGACCCGGCCGACGAAGAAAATATTGCCTTCATCACAGAGTTCGGTCTATATTGTTACAAGGTTATGCCCTTGGGTTGAAAAACGCAAGGGCAACCTTTCAAAGACTTGTAAATAAATTGTTTGAGCCATTAATTGGCAGAAAATAGAGTGTTATGCAGACGACATGGTCGTCAAAACTCAATTCTCACACGAATTAATACAAGACTTACATTCTGTCTTCTAAATTCTGAGACGATTTAAAATGAAATTGAATCCAAACAAGTGTGTTTTTGGTGTTACCTCGGGCAAATTCCTAAGATACATCGTTAACCAGCGCGACATCGAGGCCAACCCGGATAAGATTAAGGTCATCTTAGATATGAGACCACCCCGGAAGTTGAAGGAGGTTCAGAGGTTGAATGGCCGCGTAGCCGCCCTGAGCCGCTTCATGTCCAAATCAGCGGACCACTGTTTGTCTTTCTTTAAGGCAATTAAGAGCAAAGGGTTCGAATAGACCCAAGACTGCCAGCTCGCGTTTGACGAGCTTAAGAAATAACTCACTAGTGTGCCAATCTTAACCTGACTCGAAGAGGGCGATGTTTTAGATTTGTACCTCTCGGCAAGCGACGAAGTGGTCAGTTCGGTACTAATAAAGGAAGTAGATCGGGTCCAACGACCCATCTATTATGTTACTAAAGTATTGCAGGGAGCAGAGACGAGACATCTAGAGATAAAAAAGCTAGCCTACGCCCTGGTCATTGCAGCTCGGAAGCTTCGTCCATACTTCCAGGCTCATACTGTTATCGTCCTCACCGATAAACCTCTGAGGCAAGTCTTACTTAAGCCCGAGGTCTTTGGTCGATTGACGAAGTGGGCCATTGAGCTCAGTGTGTACGACCTCCAATACAAGCCGCAAACTGCTATTAAGGCCCAAGCCTTAGCAGATTTCATTGCCGAGTGCACTTTCAGCTCCGAGGTCCCCAGGCCAGTTGAGCATGAGGCCCCCAGTTCGGGTGAGCTCGGAGCTCCCAGGCCAGTTGAATCTGAGCCCCGTGAGGTAGTAGCCAGTGTGGCATCACTCCTAGTTAGGCCAAGCGCGAACTAGGACGAGGAGCCCTAGATCCTTCATGTGGATGGCTCCTCGAACCAACAGGGCAGCAGAGCCGGAATAGTTCTGCACGGCCCAAGTGGCACAAAATTGGAGTACGCACTACGCTTCGAGTTCGCGACATCCAACAATGAAGCGGAATACGAAGTGTTGATAGCTGGACTAGCTTTAGCCAGAGAAGTAAAAGCCAATCACATCGTCATCTGCAGCGATTCCCAGCTCGTAGTCAACCAAGTCACAGGAGATTACGAAGCTCGCGAACCAACCAGGGTTGCTTACTTAGCCAAAGTAAGAGAAGCTCTGCTTAACTTCCAGTCACACTTCATCAGGCAAATCCCGAGGTTGGAGAATGCTGGGGCCGATGCCCTGTCCAGGTTAGCCAGCACCGGCGATATCACCATGAGAACCGTGTACATAGAGGACCTGCCTCGGCCCAGCATTCTCGGGGGGGCAAAGGAGGTCGCTTCCGTTGTTCAAGTAAAGCCGAGCTGGATTGACCCGCTCGCGAGCTTCTTTCTACACGGGACCCTCCCTACAGATTGCAATGCGGCCAGAAGGGTAGAGCACCAGGCAGCCAAATACTAAAGGGATGGGATATCCATCACATGGATGCCCAAGTCTTGCGGAATGGACTGTGCGAATTTCAAAAATTTCTCCCATCTTTGCAGGGAATCGAATTCCCTATTTTAGAAAAACATATTTTTCAAGGATCAATCTTGAACCATGAACCAAACCAGATCTGAACCAAAAGGAAAAGGAGGGATGATGTACCTGATACGGAGAAACAGTATCTCCCAATGGAGGTGTTCACACCCAAGGAAGGATCCAAAATCTGCTCCCACTGAAGATGGCGCAGTGTAGGATGGAGCAGAATCAGCAATGTTCTTCCAAAAGAACTTGACCATTCGCAAGAATCAACTGGATGGCTTGTGAGTACAACTCCAATCAATCATTTCCCAAAAGATTGGAATCAAGATCAGACGAGCTTTGTAGGTCTCAACCCTGCCATCGGGGCCCTCTTGTAGATCCATTTGCAACCAATTGCTTTTACCCCGGAGGGCGGATCCACCAGAGCCCAGACTCCATTGGTCTCCATTGAGTCCATCTTAGCTCTCAAGGCATCTACCCATTTAAGGGAGTCTATGTCCAACATAGCTTTCGTATAAGTTACGGGATCCTCTTCACTAGTCAAGGTTTTGACCAGGTAACTATCCTAATCATAACCAAAACGGACCGGTGGCCTGGACACCCGGGTAGATCTTCTAGGTTGGTCACTACCTGGAACTTGTGGGACACCTCCCACTGCATCTGAGCTCTCCTCATCAAGAACAATTTCCTGACGAAGATTGTCCAGGATGTAGTCATTTTCCAAGAATTGTGCATTCCGACTGCAGAACACCTTCTGCTCACTTGGATCATAGAATAGGTAGCCCACTGAGCCCTTTGGGTAGCCTACGAATAGGCAACGACTAGTCTTGGATTCCAATTTGTCCGGATTCATTCTTTTAACGTGAGCCGGACAACCCCAAATCTTCAAGTGTCATACACTTGGTTTCTTTCCGGTCCAAAGCTCATAGGGAGTCTTAGGAACCGATTTGGTTGGAACCCGGTTCAGCACGTATATTGTAGTCTCTAATGCGTATCCCCAAAAGGATGTGGGTAACTCTGAATGGATGAGAAGTGATCGGACCATATCTAATAGGGTCCTATTCCTCCTCTCTGAAACACCGTTAAGTTATGGTGTAGCAAGAGGAGCTAACTATGATACTATCCCGTTTACCTTTAAGTAGTCCCTGAATTCGTTAGAGAGATATTCGCCACCTCAATCTGATGGAAGGGACTTAAATTCTCTCCCTAACTGTTTCTCGACCTCTTGTCTGAACTCTTTGAACTTTTTAAAGGATTCAGACTTATGTCTCATTAGGTACACATAACCATACCGAGAATAGTCATCAGTGAATGTAATGAAATACACGTGTTGGTTACGGGTCCTAACACTCAGGGGACCACACACATCAGTATGTATAAGGTTAAGCGTGCTTGTACATCTTTCAGGCTTACCGTTAAATGGCCTCTTTGTCATGTTACCTTGAAGGCAAGTCTCACAAGTGGGAAGATCTTCTACAGTTAGAAAATGCAAAGGACCATCCTTTACCAATCTTGTGATTCGGTCAATACCGATATGGCCAAGTCGGTAAAGCCACAGGCACGTGGGATTAACTGTATCACGTGCTCTTTTCTTGGGGATTTTGGTCGACGTAGTTTCGGCTATGTTAGTTTCTAGAGAAGGATGTAGAACATAGAGACAATTCTCCAGTTCCTCATATGCGATGAATTTATTGTTTCTTTTAATAGTAATCATATTACTGAAAAAGACAAAATATCCATCCGCAAACAGTTTTGAGACAAAAATCAAAATTCTTCTTAGATTTTGGACAAAAAGACAATCTTTATGTACAATATTTCCTTCTCTAAATTTTAATTCTACAGTGCCTATTGCCGTAGCTGCAACGCTTGTAGAAGTCCCCAAATAGAGCATCACTTCTCCATCATCCAGCCTTCTATTTACCTTGAACCCCTGCGATGAATTACACGCATGAGTTGAAGCCCCGGAGTCAATACACCAGGACGCAGAAGTTACCAATAAGTTAGTTTCTATGACACAAGATTCGAAATTACCTTTCTTGGATTCCAGGTACTAAGGACAGTTCCTCTTCCAGTGGCTGGTTTGTTTGCAGAAGTGACATGCATCTGCTATCCTGTCCTTCTTCTGCTTCTTGGGCTTGGTAGTCTTCTTCTAAGGCTTCTTTGCCTTCCTCTTTTTCTTGCCCGTTTTGTTAGCTTCAACAAGCATCACCACAAGCTCATCCTTCTTAAGTAAGTCCTCGGCCCTTTGCAACATATTGCTCAGTTCTTGGACGTTGACATTCAGCTTGTTCATATTGTAGTTTAATATGAACCCATTGAAGGAAGAGGACAAGGAGTTCAAAATGGCATCTATTTGAGTGCCAAGATCTAGCCCAGATCCAAGGGCTTCCAGCTCGTTAACGTATCCCATCATCCGAAGACAATGGTCGTGAACTTTCTGCCCCTTGGACATCTGAGCGGTCATGAACACCTTCTGCCGAGTAGAACGGTTCTGCTCTTCGTACATTGTTTTCAGACTCTCCAATATGTCCTTAGCGAGTTCGATCTGATCGAACTGCCTCTGTATTGAGTTGTCCAAAGAAGCAACGACATAGCAGCGGCATAGGGAGTTTTTATCCTCCCAATCTTGGAATTCTCTCCTACGGGCTTCAGAAGCCCTATCACCCGGACGCTCCGGGGCAGGAGACTTGACTACCTTGTCCAATTTTTCAGATGTTAAAACCAGCATTAGGTTACGGTACCAATCGGCATAGTTTGGGCCCTTAAGCTTGTTGTCGTCAATAAGCTTTGCAAATTGTCCGTTTGCCACTTTCTGATAAAATAGCAAATATTAGTCCACAACCTTATTTGATTCATGTTCAAATCACAGACATGGATTTTAATCTATGCTCCATTCCCATTTGTTCCTCTGAGTTTTCCCTCCTTCTCAGGGACGGAGACAGCGACTTGTCTCTGGAAATGTGGGAAACCACATAGGGTGCATGGAGCCAACTGTTTCAGCTGCAAAACCCCACCACCTTTCTGTGAAGGATCATCTCCACTCATCATATGAGTTTTCCCTTTGGCCTCTGTCAGACAAGGTTCAGAGCCGTTTTTAGGTAAACCTTTCTGTCCAGTGAGTGCTCACCCATCATATTCGTAAACGCCAAGGTACCGTGACAGAGTTCCCATTTTCTGGTGAAGCCCCTCCCACATCGGTCTATGACGCCGCTATCATCTTATGAAACACTTGGACAAGCCCATCAGCAAATGGATAGCCCATTTTCTGGTGCGTTTTCTCATTACTGAAGGACCCATCCTCATGCTAATGATGGAAGGCCTTTAGAGAGTTCATCATATGAATCTCCCTATCACGTGCACTCATATTTACTGGAGGGAACAAGAATTACGCCCTAGTTTATTTTAAGTCAAACCAAAGTGGCTCCCACTGACTTTCATAAAGCCAGATTTCGGTGGGCCTAAATCGGCTAGGGTTCCACACGCAACCTCTTCAGGAGGTGTGGGGCCCACCATTGAGGGAGGTCATCCAATGACCAGGAGGGACACCATGGCAATGATGTGCATTCAGCCATGGTGTGCGCAAGAGCCACTATCAAATTTGCAAGGGCCAAGCACTTATGCCCCATGAACGTAGCACATCACACATCCATACATCACATGCAGGGAGGAATTGATCCAATCAATTAATCATCTGTAAAAGCCCATTTGAAGCCCATTTTAATCCACAATATTAACAATTAATATCATCTAGGTATATGGGCTGAATTAGGGTTACCCAGTTCGGCCCATATAGCTTTATCCTTGAAGTGGGTGTTTGGCAGTTTTAACAATTTAAAACTGGGCCTTACAGGTTGGGCCGAACTAAATATCCAATTAATTATCAATCCTTAGGCCCATTAAACAAAAATTAGGGCTGACATTCAGCCTTGATCCAACCCCAGATTCGGTCCAAACAATTATGAACCAATCTTGGTTCGAATGGGTCTAGGGTTTGATTTTTAATTAAATCTTTAATTCAAGAAAATAATCTGAAATTAAAGAACTGATAAAAGAAAACAAGAATCAGATTTATATAAAATTTAATTTCAGATTATTCGCCAATAAATTTTGGGAGCAAATTCCCAAAACCCATATCTGCGCAAATCGAGTAGAACACCTTCTGCCCATTTGCGCAGGTTCAGATCTGAATTAAATTGATTCAAGATTTGAACCTGGCTCTAATACCACTGAAGGGATGGGATATCCATCACATGGACACCCAAGTCTTGCGGAATGGACTTGGCGAAATTCAAAAATTTCTCCCATCTTTGCAGGGAATCGAATTCCCTATTTTAGAAAAACATATTTTTCAATGATCAATCTTGAACTATGAACCAAATCAGATCTGAACCAAAAGGAATAGGAGGGAGGATGTACTTGATACGGAGAAACAGTATCTCCCAATGGAGGTGTTCACACCCAAGGAAGGATCCAAAATCTGCTCCCACCGAAGATGGCGCAGTGCAGGATGGAGCAGAATCAGCAATGTTCTCCAAAAGAACTTGACCATTCGCAAGAATCAACTAGATGGCTTGTGAGTACAGCTCCAATCAATCTTTTCCCAAAAGATTGGAATCAAGATCAAATCTTGATTTCTCCCAAGAACTGGAGATCGAACTGAAGGTAATGGCGGCGGCCGTAATGAGGCGACAAGAGAGTATTCGCAAGGTGCAGAATTCTCTCTTCTTGTGATTTTCAGCTCTGAAGAGAATTGAACATCAATCATTAACTATTGCCGCCCCTTTCTCCTTTCATAATCTTAAAGGGATCAACTGCTAATCCCATTAGGAGTTGCTAATCCAAATCATATTTGGATTAGAAGTCCCTTTAAGTGATAAGGGATAACCCTTATCTTATCTGCAAATTAGATCAGCCATCTCCTAATCTAATTAGGAGGCCTCCAGAACTAAATCTCATTTAGATATTGGACTCTCTAAGTGGATAGGGTCTAGGCCCAATCGTATTAGCTGATCTATCTCAGAATTTGCCCCTTTTAATTGACTGATCAAATCAGTCCAGTTCGAAATGGGCTTAAGGCCCATTTAAGGTTATGTACTCACTTAGCCATCCAAACTGCTGCCCAGTTGGGCTTCCTTGTATGACGTGGGACTCAAACATTGATCTACACATCAGCCACATGGGTTTAACCCAGCCTTTGTTACAAGGCCTGGCCGAATAAACTGTTATGGACAGTGCACCCCCTGTAACCCATCTTATGGGCTCTATGGGCCCAACACTTACCCTAAGTGGTCCCTGGGCCAAGCCACCTTGTAACACCCAGGGACTGTGGGCAGATGCAAGATTAGCCCATCAAGTATTATCCTCAATGGTCTTACACTTAACCTCTCAGCCCATAATGATCAAACACTGCCTGACAAGGGAGGACCTCTCCCTCGACTGCAAGGAACAGTGTTGCACTCTCTGCTTACATGGATCCCGGGAATTAAAACCTTTTGCAAATCATTTCGAAACCATAACATATATATATTTTTATATAAATATATTTTGCAAAACAAAATCTCAACAATTGAAATCGGCTGCCAGCAATCTTGGTTTCCATCAGAGAGAGTGCATCCCCAATCATTACCTTTGTCCGACAAAGGGGCTGATCCTGTCACTATGATCACCCACTCAGATGAATTCTCGGACTGTCCCAACATACCCAGGTTTTGATCCCCGCTAAGGATCTCACTGATTGGTACATCGAAGACAACCCAATCCGACACCTAGTGTAGTATCATAATCGAGTCTAGGGGTTAGGTGTAACTTTCTAGTTTTGCCCATCTATCTCCAAGGTCCTAGGCAATACTGGAAATCTGGTCCGGTTCAAGGGTTCCATTAATCCTACATTGCATGTGCTTCGAGTCTCACCCTAGTAGCTGAGACAAGCCACCCCAATAGTTGGCAGCACACCAGTGTTAGCCTTGGCAGGATAAATCTCCCCAGACTTACCCAATGGCTGTGAACATTCTAAACTAGCACAAGTCTCATTAAGTGTCCAGCTTAAGGGTAATACACAGAAACACACCACAGGAACATGAATCAAAAGTGTACTTTATTCATTTACAATAAACTCGTAATGTACATATTTCTGATTGAAGCTAAGGGCATACAACTATCTAACAAATATGTCATAATAGATGAATGGTTGTACCGGAGATCCTACATGCTCCCCTACTTGCGTTGCTTGCGACCTACCAAATCCGAGCTCGTACTCCGCGACACTCATGAGGGTCTGTGTAGTGAACACTTAGGGGGCAGGGCCCTCACCCAAAAGGCACTACGATAGGGGTATTATTGGACAACAATGAAGGCAGATGCCATCGAGCTCGTCAGAAAATGTGACAAATGCCAGAAGCATGCCAATATTCACCATCAGCCTGCTGTCGACCTCAAGTATCTCACCAGCCCGTGGCCTTTCACACAATGGGGCATCGACATACTTGGACCATTCCCGCCAGCGACAGGCCAGAGGAAGTTCTTAGTAGTAGCAGTGGATTACTTCACCCAGTGGGAAGAAGTTGAACCTCTTGTAACAATCACAACCCGGAACGTCCAAAATTTCTTTTGGAAGAACATTGTGTGCCACTTCGGGCTACCTTGGGTACTAATTTTTAACAATGGAAAGTAGTTTGAGGACATCAAATTCCAGAACCGGTGCCAGGATATGGGGATACGACAAAATTTAACTTCGGTCACACACCCTCAATCAAACGGTCAAGCAGAAGTCACAAACAGAGCCATCCTCCGCGGACTGAAGGCACGTCTGGACCGAGCTAAATGATTATGGGTAAACGAGCTACCCAGTGTTCTATGGGCTTACCGAACCATGGAGAAAACCGCCACAGGAGAGACTCCCTTCAACCTCACCTACGGCACCGAAGCACTTATCCCGACAGAAATCGAAGTACCTACGCTGCGACTGGAAGCATACAATGATAAGACGAATGAAGATGAGCTACATACCAACCTCGATCTCCTCGACGAAGTAAGGGACCTCGCGTACATCAGGACCGCAGCTTACCAGCAAAGAGTAGCGCGGTACTATAACGCCAGGGTCAAGAAGCGGAACCTCCACGTCGGCGACCTGGTCCTGCGTAAAGTTATGGTACCAAAGCCCGGCGCTGGCAAGCTCGGGTCCAATTGGGAAGGACCTTATCGAGTGAAACGAGTGCTCGGGGAAGGAACATACGAGCTCGAGACCCTCGAAGGGAAACAAGTACCTCGGGCATGGAATATTGTCAACTTAAGACAGTATTACTTGTAACAACTGAGTAGACTATGAGTCATTCCCAGATCCTAAGGGCCAAAAATGTCGAGCTAACACGACCTCGGCATAATAACACCCTGTCGCCTCCATGGCATGGGCGAACTCCAAGAGTGGACTATGAGTCACTCCCAGAGCCTAAGGGCCAAAAATGCCGAGCTAACATGACCTTGGCGTAATAAGACCCAGTCGCCTCCATGGCATGGGCGAACTCCAAGAGTGGACTATGAGTCACTCCCAGAGCCTAAGGGCCAAAATGCCGAGCTAACGTGACCTCAGCGTAATAAGACCCAGTCGTCTCACAGCATGGGCGAACTCCAAGAGTGGACTATGAGTCACTCCCAGAGCCTAAGGGCCAAAATGTCGAGCTAACGTGACCTCGGCATAATAAGACCCAATCATCTCCGCAGCATGGGCAAACTCCAAGGGCGGACTATAAGTCACCCCCCGGCTTACGGGCTAAAACACCGAACTAACTAACATCTCGACATCAAGAGAGACTTAGCCATTCCAATGATGAAGGCAAAGTATGAAAAGCGTAAGCAACTCGGGTTTAAACCCCGCCACACATAGTTCATTTCAGTATGTTGATTGAACTAAAGAACAACCGACAAGTGTATGGTTCGGGCACATATGGTAATCACTTCGCTGCGCACCATAGAGATGCCTTAAATGGTTAACGGACAGTTCAAAATAACGACTATCGAGAAGTCCTACTTCGGGTATGTAGCTCTAATAGCTTGGGTGTTGAGATCGCCTTAGCAATAATAAAGAGGGCACATCATACTCGGAAGAAAATGAAGAAATTTCATTACCATAAAAGAAAAAAAAAGGAAAGAGAAAAATAACAAGGCAATAACCGAGCTAGACAACTTGGGAAAGTCTGACAATCAAAGGGCACAACCGCCCAACCAAAGATCTTTGCAAGACCGAGTTTATGGTACCCGGGAACCACCAGAAGTCCAAAAAGACACCACCAAAGCCTTAGGGATCCGCCTCCTCATCTTCGTCCTCCAGAGAGTCAGGCTCCTCTTCCTCCGCCTGTTCCGCCGTCTCGGGAGACAGGCCCTTCATAGTGATGCCGTCAAGGTTGAGCACGGAGAATTTCTTCCGAACCAACCACCGGCAGAGCTTAAACCCAGAGCGGTACGAACTCGAGCCATATTCCACCTGGAGGTTGTGATATTCCTGGGAGTCCTTGAAATCCCAGACCACCTTCTCTCGCTCAGCCTCCACCATCTGGTCAAAATTCCGAGTTCGACCCAGAAGAGTAGACTCCAAGTCTCGCACCTGCTGCCAGAGGAGTTCCCTCTCCGCCACCACCCTCGACGACTCTTCCCTGTAACGCACACTCTCTTCAGAAAGCCGGGCAATCTATGCCTCCTGGTCGTGGACGAGCAACTCCTGAGATTCACTCCCCTTGTGAGTGTGATTGAGCTCGCCCCGAGTCCGGTCGAGCTCGCCCTAGAGCTTCTGATTGGTAGTCCGCTGGTCGATGGCGTCACCGCGGTGGATGCTCATCTAGAGGGCCATAGCATGGATGGCGGTATTCACCTACCAACAAAAGGAGGATCAGAAGACAGTAAAAGGAAGCAAAACGAGAGAAGAAAGGAAAGAATCACTTACCACCATGCAGTGAGAGGAGGCAAACGCGGCGAGGTCATCGGGCTCCATTTCCCCCCACTTGGTGACCTCGTCGTTACAGATCGCCCTCCGGCTCTTCCGTCGAGCCACGACGTATTCATTCACCCCCTCCTAGTTCCCCACTGGGAACCGCGGATAAGGGAATGGCTGGAGAGGATTATGGGGAGTCACCCCCTGCTGTGGGAGCTCCTCCCCTTCGAAGCTAGCCCTACTAGCTCCTTCAGGGGGAGGTGGCGGGATTTCAGGTGGCAGAACCTCAGGCAGCGGAGAGGATAAGACCGGCTCGGCCGATCCAAACTTGGTGCCCCCCAAGGGGGGAGTCCGATCGGAGCGTGACCTCTTCTCTCTTCGCCTCTGGTTGCTTGAAAGAAGGCGGCGCGAGTCGATACCAGACATGATGACTGCCAAGAAGAAACCACAAAGTGTTAGTTCGGTAAGAATGAAGTATATGTATATAAACACAACGTTATGACAAGTACGACGCGACCTAAAAAGGCAACCTACTCAGGCTCAGGTCGGCCTGCATGAGCTTCTTCTCGGTCAAGTAGTTCGAATAGAGGAAGCCTTCCGATGCCCAGGACAGCATCGTTTTCTGAGTATCGGGTTCCAGCTCAACCCCGGAGTCCTGGATGGCGCCCCTCTAGGATGTAGGGAAGGGCCACCTTTCAGGGTTGCAGACAAAAAAATAATCCCGCTTCCAAGCAGAAATCTTTTTCGGGAGCTCATGCAAGAGCTTGTAGCCACGGCGGGGAGAGAAGTAATAGAGACGCCTCTCCGGTGGAGCCCCGGGGTGGCATTATTTATACAGAGGATAGCGGAAAAAATATCGAGATTCAAGGGAAGACAATATTCTCAACACAAGGATATAGTCCCAACCATGTTCTGAATGGCATTGGGATGGAGTTGATCGATAGTGACATTAAAGTGGTTTAGCACCTCCACTATCAAGGAGTGCAGGGGAAGATGCAGGCCAGCTTCAAGCTGCTCCTGGTAAATGACTATCTCATTGGGACCATGCTCCCATGGAAATTTACTGGTGGGAAGGCAGTAGAGAAGGTCCCTGGGGAGGTGGAAATAACTAATTAGAGACCTAAGCCTCCCCTCTGTCATGGAGGAAGGGCCAAAAGTGTCGGGCTCCCTTCCCTGGGAGGTGGAGGCTCCTTCATCGGAGGCCTCCCTGGCCCCCAGAACCTGCTCCCAAGCTCCCCCCGAGCTCGAGGGAGCATCATCGTCCTGGTCACCGCCCTGGTGATGAATATGGTACGGATACCCCGACATGACTGACAGTAATTGAGACTCACCGAAAAGGATGGGGTGAAGTGAGTTGAGGAACTCGGGTAGACTTGACAGATGCACGACCTCAGAATCCGAAGACAGCAAGATGGCGTGAGGGAAAATGAGACCCAGAGGGCCCTCTTATTTATAGCCCCCACGTCTCCGAATCAATGGCCCAGATTAGAGCAGATCCAACGGTTCACAGGCATATTGACCGCACGCCTTCTGAAAACCAAAAATGATCGGCTGCATGTCTTCCATGATTAAGGTAATGACGGTTGCATGATGTCCGGAGTTAAGAGCCCCTTCAGCACGTTTTCGGAATTCGAAAAGTCAGAAGATCTCCTGATTCCCGCGAATGCATTTAATGTGAGTAGTCAATCAAGTTTGAATTTCAGTCAAATCAGTCCATCATACTTCATGAACTCCTCGCGCTAAGGCAACACTCTCAGCTCGAGGAGTGGGGGGCAATTGATGGAGGATGATTTGGCCCGACCTACGAAATGATGACACGTGGACCTGACTCAACACGAGCAACAGCTCAGCATCATGGCCTAGTACGACCAAGTGACGAGCCGGTAAAGCAGTTCGCTACATCATAGCTCACAAAAGAAGGAGCTCGCCACAACGTGAGCTCCGGGTTCCCCGAGCTACCCCAGAAGGGATATTTCGAGGCAACTTTAGCTCGCGAGCTAGGGAAACCAGCTCGCCTGAGCCCCCAAGTAGATAAGTCATCCCAGGGACCAATTCTACTAAGGGTAACCATGAAGCATTCCGAGCTCGCTACAAAGTAGCTCGTGAATGAGCAGCATGAACGTTCCTCAGGAAGCTTCCATCTGACAGGCCGTACCGATCAGACTGCGCCACGTCCCTTAACTGACGGTGCAGTCCCTGTCCTTTCGACAGTTTGCACCCACATCTCTCAGCAGGCAGAGGCACGCCTGCCCTTTGGAGACGTGTCACTCACCCGGACAAGGAGTACGTTGCAATGGCCACCTACGCAACACTGGCAGGTAACGGCTGTGGCAGGGGCCCAGTGGCAGTTACGCCCGATCTCACAAGAACGCCCCTATAAAAGCCCTCAGGGCAGAAGAGAAACTTCTTCTTCAGACTTCTTCAAACTTCTTCTTCAGAGTTCTTCAAACTTCTTCAAACTTCTTTTCTCTTTCCCCTGGGCAACAGTTAACAGTTGTAGATCAATGTTTGGGTCCCACGCCATACAAGGATATCCAACTGGGCAGCAGTTTGGAGGGTAAGTGAGCAGATAAACTTAATGGGCCTGAAGCCCAATTCGAACTGGCTTAGTGAGATTAATTAAAAGAGGGTGGTTCTGGGATTTAGATCAGTAGATAGGATAGGGGATTATCCCTATCCACTCAAAGAGTCTAGATCCAAATAAAGATTTGGATCAGAAAACTTTTAATTAGATTAGGAGGGCTAATTTTTATTAGTAGATAAGATAAGGGATTATCCTTATCTCATAAAGAGAGTCCAGATCCAAATACAAAATTTGGATTAGGAAACTCCTAATGGGATTAGGAGAACCTCTTTTTAAGGCTATAAATAGGAGAACAGGGAGAATCCTCAGTACACAACAGAAACCAATCTGATTGTTGAATTCAAAGAGAGACAACACAGTTAGACTGCACTGTCTCCTTCTCTCCTGCTCTTGCCGCCATACTAGTTTGATCTCCACCTGTGGGAGCGATGAAGAAGTGTTCTTGATATTACCTTTTAGCAGAAAAGGTAATCAGACGTCGTGCTCACTAGCCCTCCATCAGATTCTTGCTGAAGAATCAGGTTCTTGCTGAAGAGCCATCCTGCTGATTCTGCTTCATCCTGCATCGTGTCATTTTCGGTGGAAGCAGTCTTTGGATCTTTCCTTGGGCGTGAACACCTTCATTGGAGGTTATTGTTACTTCGTATTAGGTATAACCCTCCACTCCCTTTTGGTTTCAGATCTGGTCTGGTTTAGGTTCAAGATTGATCATTGAAATTGCAGTTTTCTAAAATAGGGAATGTGATTCCCACGTGGGAGAGAGAATTTTTTTTTTGAAAATTCGCCCAACCTTCCTGTAGGGTTCGGGCATCCATATGATGGATCTCTCATCTCATCAGTCTCACCCTGGCAGCTGAGGCAGGCCACCCCAACCAACATGGCGGCACATCAGTGTCAGCCTTAGTAGGATAAATCTCCCTAGATCTATCCAATGACTGTGAAGATTCTGAAGTAACACGAGTCTCATATGTGTCCAGTTTAAGGGTATTACACAAAAATACACCATGATAACACGAATCAAATATGTACTTTATTCATTTACATTAAATGTCATAATGTACATCTTTCTGATTGGAGTTAAGGGCATACACTGTCTAACAAATAAGGTGTCATAATCTTTGCCATTGTCATGAGTTCCCACCATAAATAAATAACATATATGTGCGTCCTTTTGAACCATCCAATAGAATTTGAAGTTTTTAATTGAAAATAGAAAAAGTTGGAAAAGGGTCAACTTTAGCTGAGGGTATACGTGATCACCCTTGTAATTAGGGGTGATCATTTCAGCCCGGCCCTGAAATTTCGGGCTTGGGCTTAGGTTTTGTTTTTAGGCCCGGCTCGGGGCCGGGCCCATATCAGGTCCACAAATTTTAGGGTCGGGCCTGGGCTTAATACTTCAAACCTGGCCTTGGCCCGGCCCGACCTGCATATATTTAAAGTTACACATTTTGTGTATAATGTATACATGTTATTTTACAGTATATTATATATTTTATATATAAATATTATAACATGACACATATAATTTATATTATATGTAATATTTTATATTATATAATATATAAAATAAAAGTTTATATGATTGTTATGTCATTTAATATAAAACATTATATATATAATGTTTTATATATAAAAGACATTGGCCCGGAATCAGGCCCATGTAGACCTGGGCTAGGGCTTATGCTAAGGCCCGGAACCCTAGGCCGGGCCGAGCCTAGGCCTAAGCTTTAGCCCTTATCATAATTGCAAAGCCCGGCCTGGCCCGGCCCCTGATCACCTCTACTTATAATACTAATAATCTAATTTGTATATCAACACCTTTGCCCCCCTCCCCCCTAAAAAGATTAGCTTAGCTAAAGAAAAGAAAATTGATCTTCTTCAATTATACAATCTTTACTATTCTACGTGAGGGGACATTGCCAAAGCTTTTTTCTTGTCCACACAAAAAGTTGATTATTTCTTTTTCATTTTTTTTTAATTTGCTTGCCATGATCAGATCATGTTAATGTGTTTGGTGGTCGTCTCCTATGTGGAATCCATTGGATGGCCAAAAGACCCAGGCTTGGATTGTTTGATGAAGACAGAAATTAGAGGAGATCCATTCAATTGGATTGTTTGATGGTCCCCACTCCCCACTTATATGAGTTGTGAGTTGTGACCAAGAGCACCCTCACCTCACTGTACTACTGTTCTAAGAATGGCCAACTGATCAGAGCCCCTTGTATTAATGTATTTACACCACATAAATCTGACATTTAATTATTTCAGATGGGTCTGGCATAATTGTTCAATTCAGTGGTTTCATTCACAAAATTCCAGATATATGGTCTAAGATGCACTTAGAGAATGTAATATGTAAAGTGATACATCTAAAAGAGAAGGGGAGGGGGAATAAATAGGAATAATGGTGGTTGAGAGAGAGAGAGAATTCACAGTTTGACACTACTATTCTTCCTGCACTGTACTTACTATAGATATTCCTAGCTATTTCTATCCTAATAAATTTGCATTTTCAATTAAAACCAAATAATATCTCTTCCTTTATGCTCGTTTTTCCTACTCCCAATAACTCCCCCCCGTTTCAGTCAACTATTCCTATAATTTTTTAGGCTCATCCTTTAGATTCCATTTTCCTAGTTTATCCCATGATCAGCATAATCTGTACGTGCCTCTGCTCAAGTCCTGATTAAATAGAAATTTCATTAAGGTGGGTATGAACTTAGGTTGTGTTTGGTTTAAAAGGAAAGAAGGAAAGGAAAAGGGAAAAGAAAGGAAGAGGAATAGAATGCTTTCTCTTCCCTCCTTTTCTTTCAAACCAAAATCAACCTTGATGCTCAATTTGGGAAAAGTGTAAATACAAATATGTTGAGTGCAAAACCTTGTATACAATATATCTAAACCTTGTATTTGCATTTTGCTTCTTTTGTGATTTTCTTTTTTTTTTTTTTTGGATCTTCTCTGTCTCTTAACCTGAATCTCACACGTCTATTTTTCAAGGAAAAGAAATTTCTTCATGAAAAAAAAAACTCAGGTATTAGAATCTATATAATAGATGGATTTTGACAGAAGCAGAATGCATATATTTCTATCTTGAAACCTGATTAAAGCTTGTGATGATTGGTCAAATCAGTATATTAGAATCTATTATCCACCTTCTTGATGGGAATTTCAAATCTAATCTTTTGCTTAACCTATCAGAAGGAATCAATATATATATATATATATAATCAAGATCATGGTGATTATCCTCAATGTAATTTTGGGTTCTTTGCAATTAATTTTAATGTTGGATGAATTCTGATAAGAACATCATTTAACAGATAATTAATGGAAAGGGGAGTCCTAGTAATGCCATATCAGTCAATGAGGGAGATTTCAGTAAATATTCAAAAACTAGGGAAAGTTTTATAGCAATAGCAACATAGTTGAGTAGAAATTTAAATAAAGTTTCTCTGTTTTAATCTTTATTTATACCCCACAAAGGATTCAAGGTATGCAGAAAAATAATATAAATGAAATGGTCCTCTCTCTCTCTCCTATTAATACTATGCAATGAACGCTTGTCCCATTTAAGTGAAATATATATTTGATACGGACTGTTGTATTAAACTAGTTTGTCTTTAAGCCATTTTGGATAAGGCAATGGAAGCCTTGGTGGAAGAAAGAAATCATTGATTCATTAGATCCCTTGATGTAGGACAAAATTTTTATGTTGTTAATTTATAATGCATTTGATGTAGGACAAAGCTCACAATACTAAAATGTAGGTCTAATGTGTATGGACAATATCAATTCAGACCTGAAACAAATCTGTAGAGTAATAAAAGAAAGAGAAAAAAGGGATAGAATACCCTAGAAGTCAACACCTAGAAAGTTTATTAGGACTTAGGAATTGGCACCTAATAGCCAATGTTCAAAGTATCGGATACACTTAAAGTATTGGAAATGCAAGATATGCTTTGGAAATGCATGCGTATCAAAGAAAAATTAAGATACGCATAGATATGCAAAGATACACATAGAAACACTATAAAAAGTTCAATATTATATAAACATACACTAATAACACTAAATATAAGGCTTTAATAAGATATACACATTAAATTAATATATTTTAATAGAATTGATAAGGAACCACATCATACTCAACTACTCAATATACGGGAGCATCTAAACAATGTTTATTAAAATTATAATCACATCAATATTTAATAATTCAATTCAACACATACAACATAATTCAACACAAAATATTATCTAAAATTAAAGAAAAAATATTTAGTAATAGAAGTGTAAAACATACCTTCATAAATGATGATGTCCGTTAATAACCTATATAACATACAATTCAAAAATAATTAATAAATAAATATTAAAATCATAATAAAAATTAATTATTTGATAAATTATTTACTTATATACCTGAAATCATGTGATGACAACCAATAATTCAGTACCATAGAGAGTTTCTTGCACTCTCATAATTGCTTATATTTACATTGTGTTGATCTCTAACCAAAGCACAATATTCGCCCCAACTCATTTTATTAGAATATGATGTTATATATATCTGTCTGAAATGCTTAGATTGCTCCCTAGTACAACATTGTTGATAACAAGGTTGAGTCTGATAATTTGATCTGTATCTTTCAGCAAGACTACCAAAAAGCTAAGAACTCGTTATAATTCTAGGGGTTGTAGCTATATGACCCGTGTCATATGACTCATATCCATATTGAGAAGAGTTGTATTCACACTTAGAAGTTGAACTCAAATTCATCTGATCTTCCATAATCATAAGAACTATAACTGGAACTATCCATTAATTGCATGTCTCTACGACTTGGATCATATTATTCTTGACTAGGTGGCATTGAATAATCCATAGGTGGTATATATTTAACAAAACTACTAGTAGCATCACCTTCATTGTGACCACCTGTTCTACCATAGCCACCTCTATCATATTCACCACCATCACCATCACTACTACCGTCACCATCACCATCACCATCAAAACTACCATCATCATCAGTAGATTCATTATCACTACCAGTCCTACTATTGCTTGTCTATTCTTTGACATAATCATCAATATTTATCCAATGATTTGCAATATAGGGATCGAGTCTTGGAGGATTACCTGGTTCATCTAAGACCCATACTTCTGTGTCTTTATCTTCTAACCAAGATACCACTGGATCTTCTTCATCATATATATCATCAAGATCAATTGGGTTGAAGTAATCTTCTAGATGCCTTCTATCTCTAATGAGGTGTCTAACTCTTAACCTCATGTTGTAGTGGACATATACTGACTTCTCCAAAGTGTCATAAGATAGACGATTCCTCTGCTTTTTATGAATAAGGCCAAAGGTACTCCAATTTCATTTGCAACCACTGGAAGAATCCATTTGTGATAATACCTTTATTGCTATTTTACGAAGATGTGGGGCATCTTGGCCATAAATCAACCACCATTAATCAGCTGAAAGAACAAAAAAATATACATACATTTTAATATAAATATAAAATGTATAATATTAAAAATAAAATTAATTAGTTAACAACTTGATAATTAATATTAAAGAATAGAGAAATCAAGAATATATTAAAATTTTAATTTACCTGGGTCAGTTCTTGTTCTAGCTTTAACAGCCACAGGATCTGCAAAGCCACTTAATGCTTTGCGGAATATTTTTGCCTAAATTGAAAATAACAAATATTAGTATCATATTTATCAAAATATATTTATTATATAATTTATCAACTTACACAATTACACTTTACCTCTTGTAAGGAAATGGCAGCTCTGGTTTCATTTGACTCTAGCCTTGTAATGACTTTTTTCAAAGATGACAACAAATCCTCATTCACAGCAAGATCATGATCATATTGAAAAGCTAGATTTAAATAATATGCTAAAATCTAAGAAAAAAAATATTGTTAACTGACATCTTAAAAACTCATTTAGCATTTAGCATAAAAATATAAAATATTAGAAATTAATGATATAATTAAATAGAGTAAAAAAATACTTGCTTTATGCAAATGGTGAACGAGCTGTGCATTCAATTTCTTGTTTATAATGTTCAGGATGTGTTTATTTGAATTTGAAAATTTATTTTCAATCAACTTTTCACTCTATGCATTGCCTCATATATAATTCCCATTGTTGCTCTTTTTTCACCATCAACAATTCGAAGCATTTTTACAAGGGGCTTAGTCATCAAAGCATATTGTTGAACTAATTTCCAAAAGTTGTTGTCATTGATAATTTTCTCAACTTCTTCTCCCCTTTTTGTTCTTGCTTGTGGTAGTGATTTCCATTCATCTGAGTCAATCATGTGTTTCAATGTTGTCTTTTGAGAATTTAGACTTTCAAGATCAATATAATGAGTAGCAAAGCGAGTTGGCCATGGACGTATTAACTCTCTATTATTTGTGAAGCTCCTCATCAAGTTGAGAACAATTGAGTGATTATAAATGAAATTGGTAATTGTTTTCCCCTTTCAATCACTCTAGACACCATAGGAATTTTAGCAATGTCTTCTAACATTAAATCAAGGCAATGAGTTGCACACGGTGTCCAATACAAGTGCTTTCTTTTTTGTTTTAACATTCTTCCAACTGCTTTATAAGTACTTCCATTATCAATTACAACTTGTACAACATTTTCTGCACCAACTTCATCAACCACTGCATTCATCAAATTAAAACAAATACTATGCATTATGTCGATTAGTAGATGCATTAATAGATTTATAAAACATTGTTTGCCTATTACAATACACCATAAAATTGATGATCGACAATCTAGTTGGTCCTGTCCAACCATCACACATAATAGTGAGCCTATATATTTCAAATTTTTGGAAGAATGTTTTGAAATGGCTTTTCAACTCTTCAACTTCCTCATCTAAGAACCTCCCCATAATTTCATAAGGTGTAGGCCCCTGTACACCTTATCCTACTTTTGCAATTTCATCTATCATGATTTTATAATATGGAGAGGTTGATGCACTTGTAGGGATATGATTGTATAGAAAAAACTTTGAAACAACTCTTCTAGCATAATTTCCAGATCCATGGCCATAACACTCCTTAATTTCTTTTTGCCGAGCATCTCTGTGTCTATACAAAAATCTGTCAATCTCTTCTATGTTAGGAGTGTCACTTTTTGAGGATTTTTTAGACTTAAAGGGCTTAAATATGTTAAATGCTTCTTTCCAACTCTTTGCTCGAAAGATACTACTCTTGCTTTTAGATAATTGTGGTTGCGAAGAACCCCCTCTTGGTGTTGTGATTCTCTAAATTGGGGCCTAGTGCTATGGAATCTTTGTAATTGTTCTTATTCCCATTGAGAAGCTCGTGATGAATATCTACCCATATTGAATGCCCTTTGCTCTGTATCATCATCATCATCAATGCTAACATATTCAGACCTTTCTTCATCATCATCATCTTCATCTTCTTCTTCTTCTTCTTCTTCCTCATCCCCATCATCCCTTTTGGGCCTTAATATTCTTCTTATCATTTTTTTTCTCTCTTTGTTTTTGTTTATTCAACATCTCCTATTCTTTGAGATGCTCTCTCATTGCCTTGGAAATTTCCATTGGGCACTTTAGACAATTAGAAACATTTGGATACCCTCTAGCCAAGTGATGTTTAAGACGAGTTACACCACCACCTTTCATAATTTGCCCACAAAAATTACATTTGGTATGGAGTCTATTATTATTGACTTTAGTACTATAGCTCCGTCCAATATTTGGTTCTTCTTCCCTTTTAGGTGCCATATCAAATACTTGGTAGAGAGCACTTCATAATTTACGTAAACCATAAAAATAAATTAGAAAATACTTCATAATCATATTTATATTTATTCAATATAAATGTCATATTTATTCATGATCCACATTTCCAAATTATTATTCAAATTTAAATAAAAAAACCAAATGATCTATGGAAATGTTAAATTAGCCATATATTAAGAATAAAAGATAAATAATTAATATTCATTTTTAATTTTAAAACTGATAGATCAAGCATATATTAATAATATATTCAGTCCTTAGGGCTATATCATAACAAAATATAATTAATTATTATTTATTATTTATTCTAAAAATTACAAAAGAAAATTAAAAAAAATCATATTTGAATGATAAATGCCAAATGGTCAATGGATATGATAGATCAACCATATATTAAGAATATATTCAGTCCTTAAGGCTATATGTATATCATAACAAAATATAATTAAATATTATTTATTTTTAATTCTGAAAATTATAAAAAAATTCAAAAGCATCATATTTGAATGATAAATGTCAAATAATCTATGGATATGATAGATCAGCCATATGTTAAGAATATATTCAGTTTTTATGGAAAAATCATATTAAAAAATAATTAATTTTAATTCTAAAAATTATAAAAAAATTCAAACAAAATCATATTTGAATGATAAATGTCAAATAATCTGTAGATATGATAGATAAGCCATATATTTATAATATTTTCAGTGTTTATGGACAAATCATATTAAAAAATAATTAATTAATATTTACTTTTAATTCTGAAAATTACAAAAGAAAATTAAAAAAAAATCATATCTGAATGATAAATGTCAAATAATACATGGATATGATAGATCAGCCATATATTAAGAATATATTCAGTGTTTATGGACAAATCATATTAAAAAATAATCAATTAGTATTTATTTCTAATTCTGAAAAGTACAAACAAATTCAAAAAAATCATATTTGAATGATAAATGTCAAATAATCTATGGATATTATAAATTAACCATATATTAAGAATATATTCAGTGTTTATGGACAAACTGTATTAAAAATTAATTAATTAATATTTATTTTTAATTATGAAAATTACAAACGAAAATTCAAAAAATCATATTTGAATGATAAATGTCAAATAATCTTTGGATATGATAGATCAGCCATATATTAAGAATATATTAAGTGTTTATGGACAAATCATATTAAAAAGTAATTAATTAATATGTATTTTTCATTATGAAAATAACAAAAAAAATCAAAAAAATCATATTTGAATGATAAATGTCAAATAATCTATGGATAATATAGATCATCCATATATTAAGAGTATATTCAGCGTTTATGGACAAATCATACTAAAAATAAATAATTAATATTTACTTTTAATTATGAAAGTTATAAAAAAATTCAAAAAAATCATTTATTTAAAGAAAAAATGCCAAAATGCCAAATTATCTATGAATATGATAGATCAGCCATAGATCTACAATACATTCAGTGTTTATGGACAAATCATAATAAAAATTAATTAATTAATATTTATCTTTTATTTCCAAAAATTACAAAAAAAAAAAACAAATTACATAGAAAATTTCAAATCTTAGATGGATATGGTAGATCACCCATAGGTTTCTAACATATTAAGTGCTTACATTCAAATAAAAAAACAAACAATTTTTAAAATTTTTTTTTCTTTATTTTTAGTTTTCCATATTTCTTTATAAAAATCCATAGATCTACACATATAATAAAATAATGTGATTTTTGACATGGGAAATGTAGATCAGGTAGGTTTAGAGCATTTTCAAGCATTTAAACAAGAAAGAAACAACAAATCACAGAGATTAGATGAAAAAAAATTGAAAAAACTCACATATTTTTGCAATATTTTCCAAAACTTCAAAAATCTTTCCAAATCTTCAAGTTTGATGCATTTTTGTTGTTCTTTTTTTTGCAGATCTAACAGTGTAGACAAGTATGTGAGAGGTTTGGAGTGGTTTGGGAGGGAGAGAAGGCTTTTTTCGAGAGAAAGAAGCCTTCTTTCGTGAGTTTGAAAAATTATAGTTCCACCCGTATCGTTTTAGCACTGTATCGGTCGATATGCCACCGTATCGGGCGCGTATCAACCGATACAACACTGAAACGCATGATATGGCCCCGTATCGTGTTGATAGGGTACCAATACGAGTAAAAAGATACGACATTTATGAATTCCTATCGTATCTCGTATCTTATTCTAAAAGATATGATACGATACGCCCCGTATCGGGCGTATCGTTATTGATACTTTGAACCTTGCTAATAGCTTGAAGGAGTCAACACCTTTAAAAAATGTTTGGAGCCTGCACCAAACCAAAGAAACAAAGCTGCTCATAAAATGTATTTCCTTCACTAATTCCCTTATAAAAGTTTCCATCATATTTATAGACTCACACAGTAATATATGCTAATTACAATAAAATATTGACTTTTAGGTTAAGAAAGAAGGAAAATATCATCTATGATTTTTTAAATCCCTAAATATTCCCTGAGATTTGAGATCCAGTTGTCTTCTTGGAAGGCGGAGTGACCCTTCTGAAAAGTGCTATCAGACCTTCCGACTTATTTTCTTCCCTTCTTTCCCATACCCTCCAAGTTAACCAAGAAATTAGAATCTCTTCAACGAAATTTTCTATGGAGTGGCTAGGAAGAGGATAAGAAAATTCATCTTGTAAACCGAGACCAGGTTTGTTTGCCTGTGAAAGAAGGGGAATGGGAGTAAGGAAGTTAAAGCTTGGTCTTTAATTCTGATCTATCGAGTAAATGGATTTGGAGGTTTGACTCCGAAAGAGGTGCTTGGTGGAAGACTTTAATAACTTCTAAATATGGTGTTGATTGGGGTAATTAGAAATCTTTGGATCCCTTTCAAAGTTTAAACTTTGGGATGTTCTGGCATTATGAAAGCTTTCCCAAGCATTCATAACAAAGTACCTATTTTTTCCATATACCATCTCCATCTGACCTAATATCAGAATGGTTTAACTAATCCATTCTAATCCAGCTTTATTGTGTCTTAACTCTTAGCTCATGTTCGATTTGATAGAAACTAAAGATCGAAAGAAACATAATGAAAAAATGACCAAATTTGATTCTTTCTCCTCTGGATATTCATCTCCAATGGGATTTTTTAATCAAGGTTACTTGTTTCCATTTATTTGATGTTGTTCTTTGATTTGGACTTTAGTAGCTTAAATATGTACTTTATATTTAAAATATGTGTCCAAGTCATTCAATATCATTATACAAAAAATGGCACGCCTTCCAATTTCAAACAAAATGCGAAAACATGTTCGCAATACCCAGATTATGTGTTCGATGATCATGTTATTCATTGTCTTGCTGGATATATGGTATTATATTGTGTTAATGTATTTCACGATAAGAAGATATCGGTCAATATTATCTAATAAACGTGAGAGGATGATGAAATGAATGGAATATATAAGTAGGTTCACTATGGAGAGTGATGTGTACTGTGATTGAGCTTAGAATGGATAAACACACTTTTTGCGTATTATGTAAGATGGTTACAGATATTGGGGGGTTGAGGGGTAATAGGAACATGCCAGTGCAAGAAATTGTTGCAATTTTTCTTTATGTACTAGCTCACCACTGATGAGAATGAAAATTATTATATGTTTATCCCTTAATATTTAATCTTTTATACTTATTTAGTGTCTAAGTGGATTCATTATTCTTATATTTTGATTTAGGACATGAAATGAGGCGTTAAGTGAAAAACAAGGCTAATCGGATAATTCTGGACAGTTTCGGCACTGCGTCGTAATTTGGGTATAAGTCTCTCATCCGGACTCCGGTTGAGATGATTCAAGATGATTTGGAAAGATAAGGAAAAGTTATACAACTTTCATGTTTTGAGTTTTGATAGATACGGACTGCATCAAGGTTAAAATTGGGCCCAAATTATCTACAACCGCACTGCTGACGTGCTGGAGCCATTCCTTAGCCTGCAAGTTTTCATCCGGGAATTCGCCACTCTCCTACTTACATGAGTTGGAGGCTTCTCTTGGAGGCTAAAGAGGAAAGGTATAAAAATAAAAGAAAAAGAGAGGATTAGGGTTCGAACCACTGAAAGAAAATTGAAGAAGAAGGCTGCTAGGGAGAGGAGGAGGTTGCTGAATGCGAACTGAAGGAGAATCACTACAAAGAGATCGAAGACTGATGCAAGGATCTTAAGTGTCTTCCTCTTTGGTTCTGTAGTTTGGTAACCTAGATTCGATTAGGGTTCTTGAGGTTTCTTTATTGAATCTTTCTTCTTTCTTCCTTTTTATGCGAACCATGATGAGATTTAATCCTGATTTGTAATTAAACTTAGGAAAATCCAAATTGAGTATGTTTTGTTCTTGGGATTCTTGATTAGGGTTTCGATTTATAGAACAATTTTGGCCGAATTGTTCTTGCATCTGTGATTTACTTGAACTGCTTGAGAAAGTGACAGGTTTGTCGAAGCCCTCAAAATTAGTACTAGTCCCACAATAAGATATTTGTAGTAATAGTGGTACTAGGTCGAATCCCATAGGGAGATAACAGTAATCTCTTAGCCGAATGGATAATATTACTGAGTGGGAAAATTAAATACTGAAATTAAAAGAAGAAATAGCAAACTTAAACAAACAAGAGAAATCTGTCTTACCGAATTCTGGTTCAAGGTTCGATTTAGCCAATTGGCCATCGATCATAGGTATCCCCAAAATCTTGCAATTCAAGCATTTAACCATAGATTTATTAGGATAGCCATAATAAACCTTGTGTTTTCCTAAATCAGCTGACCAAACCCAGCATTCGATCAACACTTATCACTAATTGACTGGGTACGATAGCGTTCCATATCAATTAGTGATAGCATTAAGCTTTGTGAAAACAGTTAAACCAAAACAACAATAATTGAGATATCTGCAATTATCGAATCTTGTTCCATCGATTCCCTTAGGTTAAACCATGTCAATACATTGGTCAAAGGCTGTCACGAACAATTGACCCAAAAAGATATTAACCTAATTGCTACTTGTACCATTATTCGTGACAATTACAGATCACCAAAATCATGGATAGCAGTAGAAAAATCAACATTAATTCAGTTTATCAGACTAATTAACATTAACATCCAATGAAAATATGCACAAGAATCAATAAATACTTGAATTAGAAAACAAGAACTTAAAATTAAATACAGAACCTCACAATGATTCAATCGAACCTCCCCCCTTGAACCAGAAAAAGAGAAGTTTAGCTGCTCATGATCTTCAAACCCTCCATGCGTTTCTTCTCTATGGTTGAACTTCTCTCTTGGTAGCTTGAGTTGCTTGGTGATCTCTTGGATATTGGAGTGAGTGATGCTAGAGCTGGTCCGCCCCCCTCTTTATATAGCCAAAGGAGAGGGCTGTTTTCCAACTCCTTCTAGGAGATCATCTTATCTTCAGGGAGTCCTGATCTTCTTTGAACTAATCCTATCCTATCTCTTATCTAATCCCCAACCTTCTTATCTTTATAAAATTACATTCAAAATTTAGATCTAATAAGACTCTCTCCCTCCTTGGAGGTTACATTCGAATTAGGACTCTAGGCTCTTGCATCCGAGTTGAGCTTTTCTGATAACTTGGGCTGCTTCCAGGTTCTTCTGCGAGTTGGGCTTCAACTGTGAAATGGGCCTGGCTGCGAACTTGCTCCAACTTCGGGTCCGATTTCGTACTCGATGCGGACTGAAAATGCAAAAACCCAAAACATAAAAGTTGTGGGTCTTCCTTTCATCTTTCTAATGATTCTTGAATTGTCCAATTCGGAGTCTGGAATTGAGATTTATGCCCAGATTACTGACTATCACCGAAACTGTGCAAAATCACCCGATTTGCCCTATTTTCTTCCAATTACATTCTTTATTGCCCTGAATCAAAATACAAGAGTAATGAGTCCATTTAAGTGCTAAATTAATGTAAAAAGATGAAAATTAGGGGATAAAAATAGGGTTTTTTTTAATCTCATCAAATCCCCCCACACTTAAACTTTGCTCGTCCTCGGGCAAGGCAAAACTCAAGCAAAACAAAAGAAACTAACTATTGAATCTCTCTTCTTTTTTTTTTCTCTCAACATAAGGCCTGATCCATTGCATGCTTCGGTCCAGACTTGGTAACCTTCCCATTTTCCATTTCTTTTTCCCTTTTTCTCGTCCAAGAGTGATCGCAAATCACCATTCCTCATGGTACCAAGTTAAATCGACAGTCAAGGAAACAAGCCTTCCACCGGCTGAACCTTCTTGGACTGAACAAGTACCCATTGCTTTAACAAACCAATTCAGCTAGATTCAATTATTTTTCTTTGTTTCTTAGGTCAAAACAAGGTGTGTTATTTCCATAAGCTTGCTATGCATCACATCTCCACCACTTAGTATGAATTTCAAGGATCTAAAGGTGAGAATGGGGTTGGGGTTCTAGAGTCAGTGCATTTTATGCTCCATCTCACCATTTCCTTTCGCTTCTAAATGTGAGTGCATTTTATGCTCCATCTCACATTTTCCCTTCGCTTCTAGATGTGAGTGCATTTTATGCTCCATCTCACATTAGTCACGAAATATTTATCTCTCTCTCTCTTTTTTTTCGCACAAGAATCACAAGGTCTCGCCGCCTGATCCATGAATTTATTGATTGTGGTCTCAATATGCCTAACACGACAAGTTCTAGAATAATCAAACCATGTTTGACAGATAATTATATGAAAATTAATCAAACCCTTATGCATCTTGCCTATTGATCGATTAAAATAATGAGGTACCATATGCAGCCAAGAGAGATTCAGTTAGTCATGCTTGCATCCTATCCTATCTATTCAGCCTAGGCACATGATTCCTGATAAGTAGAAATCGTTCTAGGGAGCAGAAATTTTAAAAGGTAAGGTTAAGAAGTGGTGATCAAAGCATGCTAGGGTTATCACAAATTTCCATTAGGTTTCCCTAATCCCCCCCAAACTTAAATTATACATTGTCCCCAATGTATGTGATCATGCATAAAGTAGAAGGATTTGGGGGTACTTCCCTATTCGCCTTGTTGGGTTCCTGCTAAACACAAAAATCAAAATCAAACAAAATAACAAAATTAACTAAACACAATGGGTTGCCTCCCACAAGCGCAATTGTTTAACGTCGTTATGCTCGACGTTCTCCTCTGCTCCTTTAATCCAATGAATACCGAGGAATGTCCAACGAGATGTCTACCATAGAGGAGACAGTTGCATCCTCATGGAACAACTTCAATCGATGCCCATTCACCTTGAAGATCTTACCTGTGTCGACACTTTTGATCTCTACTGCACCATAAGGAAATACATTAGTCACAATAAATGGACCCGTCCACCTGAAACGCAGCTTACTTGGCATGAGTTGGAGGCAAGAGTTGTATAGTAAGACCTTTTGTCCAACTTTAAATTGTTTTCTTAAGAGTACATTGTCATGGAACAATTTGGTCTTTTCTTTGTAGAATCTTGAATTTTCATATGCCTCTAACCTCAACTCTTCCAGCTCTTGCAACTAGAGCTTCCTTTCCTTCCCTGCTTCTTCCATATTCATGTTGCATCGCTTTATTGCCCAATAGGCCCTATGTTCAATTTCGACTGGCAAGTGGTAAGATTTGCCAAAAATTAACCTGTAAGGGGACATACTTATCGGGGTCTTATAAGCTGTTCGATATGCCCAGAGAGCATCATCTAGGCATAGGCTCCAATCCTTCATTCCCGGATTCACCGTCTTTTCTAAGATGGACTTTACCTCTTTATTTGAAATTTCAGCTTGCCCGTTAGTCTGGGGGTGATAGGTAGTGGCGATTCGGTGATGCACCCCATACCTTCTCAACAAGGCTTCTACTGTTCTATTGCAAAAGTGTGTCCCTTGATCGCTTATGATGGCTCGAGGAATGCCAAACCTGCTGAAGATGTTAGATTTGATAAACCCTACAACACATTTAGAATCATCAGTCTTGGTGACCTTGGCTTCCACCCATTTTGAGACATAATCGACTGCCAAAAGTATATAAGAAAAACCACAAGAGGGAGGAAAGGGTCCCATGAAATCGATGCCCCAAACATCAAATATTTCACATATAAGAATAGGGGTTTGGGGAATCTCATTCCTACGAGATAGTGTACCTGTTTGCTGACATCTTTTACAATTTTTACAGAACAAGTATGCATCTCTAAATAGGGTTGCCCAATACAGCCCACTATCCAAGACCTTTCGAGCAGTCCTCTTTGGCCCAAAATGGCCACCACAAGCATAATTATGACAAAAATTTAGAATCGACATCTGCTCTTCCTCAGGGACTCATCTCCTAATCATTTGATCAGAACAAAATTTCCATAGATAGGGTTCGTCCCATACATAATATTTCACCTCATACCTGATTTTGTTCTTCATGGATTTGCTAAGGTCATTAGGCAAAACTCTGGTGACCAAGTAGTTCACAATATCAGTATACCATGGAACCATGCCTCTCATGTGAAACAACTGCTCATCAGGAAACAACTCACAAATGGGTGAGGAGTCCTCGTCTTTCACCCACCTACTTAGGTGATCAGCCACCAAGTTTTCAGCTCCCCTTTGATCCTTGATCTCTAGATCAAACTCTTAGAGCAAGAGTATCCACTTTATCAGCCTCGATTTTCACTCCTTCTTTGCTAGTAGGTATTTCAAAGCTGCATGGTCAGAAAACACAAGTACTTTAGAGCCAAGCAAATATGATCTAAATTTATCTAAAGCAAACACAATAGCTAGTAGCTCCTTTTCAGTAGTTGTGTAGTTGCTTTGTGCAACATTCAACATTTTGGAAGCATAGTAAATGACGTGGCTCTTCCCATCTATTCGTTGACCTAGAGCAGCCCCTACCGCATAGTTGCTTGCATCGGTCATGATCTCAAAGGGCAAGTTCCAATTGGGTGGTTGAATAATGGGTGCAATTGTTAATAAATTCTTAAGCTTGTCAAATGCTTCCTTGCACTCATCACCAAAATCGAAAGACACATCCTTTTGCCGCAAATTGGACAATAGCAGGGCAATTTTTGAAAAATCTTTGATGAACCTGCGATAAAAGTCTGCATGTCTAAGAAAAGAACGAACCTCCCTAACATTTGTAGGGTAGGGTAAGCTCACAATCAAATCAATTTTGGCCTTGTCGACCTCTATTCCTCTAGCTGAAATTACATGTCCCAACATAATGCCTTCCTTCACCATAAAATGACATTTTTCATAGTTTAAGACAAGATTTGTTTCCACACACCTATTTAGAATTTTACTTAAACTATTTAGGCTGTCATCAAACGAATCACTATAAATAGTAAAATCATCCATGAACACTTTAATGCATTTTTCAATAAAATCAGAAAATATACTCATCATGCATCTTTGAAAAGTGCCCGGAGCGTTACACAAACCAAAGGGCATTCGTCTGTAGGCAAAAGTGCCGAATGGGCAAGTGAATGTTATTTTCTCTTGGTCCTCCTGCACAATAACAATCTAATAATATCCTGAGAACCCATCGAGAAAACAGAAAAAAACATTACCTGCTAATCGCTCTAGCATCTGATCGATGAAGGGTAGGGGAAAATGGTCATTTCGAGTGGCCAGGTTAAGTTTTCGAAAATCTATTACCATTCGCCAGCCACCTTGTACCCTCATGGGAATTAGTTCATTATTTTGATTTTTTACTACAGTAATCCCAGTTTTCTTAAGTACAACATGAATAGGACTTACCCATTTACTGTTTGAAATTGGATAAATTATCCCTTCATCTAATAGTTTAAGCACTTCTTTCATTACTACTTCTTTCATTACCGGGTTGAGTTTTCTTTGTGGTTCTCTAATCGGTTTGGCACCATCTTCCAAAAGGATCCTATGCATGCAAATCGAGGGGCTGACCCCCTTTATGTCGGCTAGGGTCCAGCCAATCGCCGCCTTATGGTCCTTTAAGACTTTGATGAGCCTTTCCTCTTACTCATCAGTCAACCCTTTTGCAATGATCACAGGCAGTGTCTCTTTTTCGCCCAAGTTGAGAAGAAATTAATAGGTGGCTAAATAATTCATTCCTCGTGGGAACGATTCTGTACTCCTTACTATATTATTTGCACGACTCCGTACTCTTGCGGATAGCGGTCAACCACCATAAAAATAGAACTATTCGTGTTGATTTCGTAAGAAGTGGAGAAACTATAAGTCATCAATTTAATTGATGCCTCCTAGCTATATTGAGGATGCACAAAGTCTTGCTAAAAAACCTTGTGCCCATTAAGGAGGACTGCACCAACGATAGGTGGAAACGTTTCAAGGTATCATATAATTTGATTATTCTATTGATTTTTATCATTGCATTGTGCTTTAACATGTTGTATTAAGTTATAATTGCTTTCATATTGATAGCTATAAATATATAACTCTAGCAAGTGCATTAGTTATCAAGTAGTATAATAATATCGTTCCCATGGGGATTTAACAAAATAAGTATTAGAATCACAGTCTTCCCTAATTATTTGGACAGTCGAAATTTAGATTTAAGGAAACAAGAACTACTGAAAATAAAAACTGGAACAAAGAGAAAATGGAAACAAAGGTGATCACTAACCGAATATGCAATGATGAAATCGCTAGGACTTTTGGTTCACCTAACCAATGTAATGAATATTGATGGGTCCAATTATCCAAGACTAATTGTTATTCCCATAAGCTGAGATTTTCACAAATTTATTTAATATTCTCTCTCGAGGTATACTAAACCTACGCCCATCAGGTAACCCTTCGATCTCTCGAGTAGAGCTTTCAAGATGGAAATGCATTAGGTCCAAGAAAACCATTAAATTTAGATGAATCATGTATATATATCTCTATATACCATTCAATTCACACTATGAATTATTCTGTCAATTATGTGAATTCATCTCTCAATTCATTCACATAACCCAAATCAATTAAGAGGTGACCAAGCTCTTAATTGCATTAAGCACAATAATTCATAGACTATATGGAAATTACAATCTTGGATAAATCAAGAAGATAAAAATATATTCATTAACATTGTTAGGCTTTCCACAGCCCTAGCAAGAAACAAATCAGTTCATAATGGAAGAATTAAAACAAAGAAAGGGGAAGAAAGAACTCTTGAATTCGCCCATGGTGTTGAGATCTCCTCTTCTTGAAGTTTCTTGAATTCTTGAACCTTTCTTGAACCCTTCTTGACTGATTGCTCATTGCTCCTTGATTCAAATCAGAAGTTGAATGATTGAATGATTCAGTGATCAATTGATCTAAAGCTGGTCCGCGCCCTCCTTTATATAGATTAAAGGGGAGGGGGTGGTCTCCTACTTTCTCTTGAAGTTGATCTTTACAAGAAATAGAAAGTCCTATACTAATTCTAATCCTATCTCTTTATCTCTTGAACTCAATCCTTTTATCACTCTAAGATTACATCAAGAATTTAAATCTAGAAGGATTCTTCTTGGTTTTTTTGTTTTTGGATTCGTAATAGACCTCCTCTACGAATTGGGCTTCAGCCAGGCTTTTCTGTGAGTTGGGCTTCAGCTGCGGATTGGGCCTTCCTATGAATTTGCCGTGACTTCGGGCCTGGAATTGACTTTGATTCAAGCCGAATCTGCGAAAGCCCAAAACATGAAAGTTGTGGATTTTTCTCTTATCTTTCCAGTGGATCTTGAATCAACCCATTGTTCGGAGACGCGAGTTAGGCCCAAATCACTGAACGATGTCAAAACTGTGAAAAATCATCCAATTTGCCTTTCTTTGCTCTTGATGCCTTTTTTCATACCCTGGACCAAAATACAAGAGATATGAGTCCAATTAGATGCTAATTTAGTATAAAAGACGGAATAATTGGGGATAAAAATATGATAAATTCTACTCTCATCACATATCGTAGAATTGTCTTGGGGAACTAGATGGTACAATGGATCCAGTTACTATTCGCGCTTAAGACAAACCAAAGTATCAAACAAGAAATGTAAATATTGCCACTAATGTGTTAGGTGTATGCGCACTTGACATGCAATTTATTTATGTGTTGCCTGGTTGGGAGGGTTCTGCACATGATGGTCATGTGCTTCTAGATGCAATCTCTAGGCCTAATGGATTAAAGATTCCACAAGGTAAATAATTTTGTTACTATTGATGTGTTAGCTAATCTTAACATTCAATTTTATTTGTTATTTTTTTCATACATCATATGTGTCAAGGTCATTACTATTTGGTAGATGCCGGGCATTGCAATGTCTGTGTTGATTAAACCCTAATAAATAAGAAAATAATAAAAATAAATTAGTATATAAACACACAAAATGATTATTTTAGTTTAATAATGTCTGTTTTATAATTATAATATCAAAAAAGAATGAATAAAAAAGTATTTTATAGTAGGAAGTAGAAAATTGCTAGGTGATTAGGTGAGACGAGCCTCAAACGGCGCCTTGTCGCCTAGGCATCGCCTTGACAACTATGGAAGGAGTATTTTAACATGAAACATGCCAAAGCAAGGAATGCCATAGAGAAATGTTTTGGAATGCTGAAGCAACGTTTGAATATCCTTTCTAGTCCATCATTCTTCCCAATTCAGACACAAGCATGAATTATCATAGCTTGCTGTCTTCTCCATAACTTGATAAGAAGAAAAATGGCTACAAATTCCAAAGAAGATGAAGTTAGAGAAGGTTGTGAAGATAAAAGAGGACGAGGATGAGGATGATGATGGTGATGAAGAGGGGGATGAAGTGGAGTACATCAATACCATTATCCCTAATGATCAATGGGTTAACTTTAGGAATACTCTAGCTCAACACATGTTTAACAACTGGAGGGCTAGAGCTAGAGCCTAAGTGTTACGTTATTATGTATGATGTTTAAGTTTGTTAGTTTCTTTATGTATTATGTCTTTTTATTTGGAATTATTTTATCAGTTATGAAACACATGAGACATTATATTATTGTTGTTTTATGTATTATTTCCTTTTCATTATGATGCATTGAATGAATTATTTTTCACTTGGAATTCTCATATAATTTAGAAAAATTATCTTTATTTGAGAAGATGTCTACCAATATTGAGGTTACCCAGCCTGAGCGTGGTAGGGGAAAAACAAATGCAAGTGGGTTGATGAAGAAGACCAGGCATTGATTGAAAGTTTACATGAATTGAGTATCGATCCCATGTAGAAATGTGATGTTGGTTTTAAAAATGGGTATATAATAAAGTTGCAAGATATGATTCGTTCAAGGATTCCCAAATGCAATTTACAAGCAAATACTCATATTGATTCTAGGCTCAAATGGCTTAAGCAGAAATACTTTGCAATTGCTCAAATGTTAAAGGAAAGTGGTTGTAAGTGGGTACAAGGAATATGATTCAATGTGTGAAAGATTGGTATGAACGTTGGTGCACGGTAAGTTGCCCATCCATTTATTATCTTTTATAATTGCCCTTGATGTGTTTTGTTTGTTCTTTTATGTATTTATCTTTTGTTATAGATTGTATTTTTTATAATGTTAGGAGCACAAGGATGCAAGTGGCTTGTATGGTGTGGAATTTAAATGGTTTTGGGAACATGGAGAGATTTATGGCAAAGGGCAACTGACCAATCAGTTGAAACATTTGAAGAAGCTGTGCATCATATGGAAGTAGATGACATAGAAAACTGTGAAACACATATTATCAGTGATGATGATGATTTGGATGATGAAGGCCAATCAATTCCTCAACCCAGCATTTCAACCTCTACAGGCACAAATAGTTCAAAGAAGGAGAAGAAGTAAACTAATTAAGAAAAGGAGGCAAAGAAACAAAAAGTAATGCGGACACAGATCAATTTGGAGGCACAATTTTCATCTGTTGCGGACAAATTTGGGTCATTGATAGAAGATATTGGTATCCATTTTAAGGCCATAGCTTCTGCAATGGTTCATGAGGATGAGCGTAAACAGCAAGTAGCTGATAGGAGCAGTAACATTGTGGGTGAATTGATGAAGGTTGAGGGATTAACTAGTGGTGATGTATTTCGAGAGGCTAATGTTCTGTCTACCGAAGCATTGAAGATGAATGTGTTTTCATAGCTACCACAAGTAATGAGGAGACAATATGTGTTAGAGTTTCTCTGTCCTAGCTGTGGTGGATCTACATCTAACCACTAGGAAATATGCATAAGCTATGCATATTATCATTTCAGTTCGGTATATGGCGGATTTTTTTTTTATAGATGATGGACTTGGATCTGGACTTAATTGATTTGAACTTGATTTTGTTGTTTTATTTATTTATTTTTTTTTGCTTTTTATTGGACTTGGATTAAGCTAAACGGACTTGGACTTGGTCGACTTTTTTGTGTTTTTGTTGGACTTGTTTTTTTTTTTGTTTATGTGTTTGTTTATTATAGGCCATGAACTTAGAGATTGATGCCCAAAAGTTGAAGAAAATCAGAGAATTTTGATGAGGTTAAATTCCAGAATGGTGAGTCAGTTTATCTTTTAGCCATTTCACAACAAACTGAATTTGATGATGTAGGAGTAATAATTTGCAATTCACTGAATTCTTTGCCTTTGCCTTTGCCTTTTTTTTTTTGGCACAATGGCCATTCTTTGAGTTGAAACCACATTCTCACACTTGCCAGCCTGAGATTTTACCATTATGCCTAGTAATGGCTTCTATATTTGATGAATTGATGCATCATTCAAATTCTTGCCCTAGACAAGAGATATATGTTCTTTCTTTTAGTACTGATGTAACGGTTTTTGGTCACGTATCATTTTTTCGTGATGTGTCAATTTTTTGGCTGAGTACCTCGTTATCTTGTCTGCTCCCAGGTGGTCTGTGACTTAGAGGCTGATGTGGAGCTCCCTAGTGGCGAGCTGCCTGGTGGCGAGCTACCTAGGGGCAAACTGCTTGGTGCCGAGCTGCCTAGTGGTGAGCTACCTGGTGGCAAACTGCCTGGTGCCGAGCTGCCTGGTGGTGAGCTACCTGGTGGCGAACTGCCTGGTGGTGAGCTACTTGGTGGCGAACTGTCTGGTGGTGAACTACCTTGATGAGTTGCTTGGAGGTGAGCTACCTTGATGAGCTGCCTGGTGGTGAGCTACCTTGATGAGCTGCCTGGTGGTGAGCTACCTTGATGAGCTACCTGGTGGTGAGCTACCTGGTGGTGAGCTACATGGTGGCGAACTGCCTGGTGGGATACCTTGATGAGCTTTGTTGCTCTTTTAGAGGTCTGCAAGGAACTAAATGTCAGAGGACCCGGGGTGGCTAACCCGGCGAGGTCACTCTGATACCTAAGTTAACACTTAGTGGAGAGCTGATGATGATACTGGAGAATGAGAGAGCTAGAGAGCAGAGGTTACCCATCCTTTTTCGCCTCCCTTTGCCCCTGGGGGGTGAGGTCTTTATATACTGGAGTCCTCGTGGGTTAGGTGGAGCAGTTCCTGGATTCCCACTGTGATGGGACCTGCTTTCGTGTTAGGTGGGGATAAAGCCTCCAACTAGTAAGGTTGCCCATTTTCGCCTAAGTCGGGGAGTGGGTGACCTAATATAGCCGTTACAAGTCACAATCTCGTAAAATGCGGGGTACGGTGGTGAGCTCCTCGGGGTTGTCAGGTTGGCGCCTGTGTTAGGCCGCCAGGTTGGTGCCTGGGCTAAGCCGCCAGGTCGCGCCCGGGCCAGGCCGCCAGCTTGTGCTAGGGTCAGGTCACGCCAGGGCCAAGCTACGAGCTCGTGCTAGGGCCAGGCTGCCAGCTCGTGCCATGGCCAGATTGCGCCAGGGCCAGGCTGTCAGCTCGTGCCAGGGCCAAGCTGCCAGGTCGCGCCTGTGCCAGGCCGCGTCTGTGCCAGGCTACGCCTAGTAGGACACCATCAACTTAGCAAGGAAAGTTGTTGCCAAAGTGGTCCCAGGTGTCACCTAGTTGTTCTGAGGTGTTAGGCTACAAGATGGCGAGCTGCCTAGTGGCGAGCTGCCTATGTGTTGCACGGTGGCGAGCTTCCTATGAGTGTTGCATGATGGCGAGCTGCCTAGTGGTGAGGTGCCTATGAAGTCTTGCATGATGGCGAGCTGCCTAGTGGCGAGCTGCCTATGAAGTGTTGCATGATGGCAAGCTGCCTAGCGAGCTGCCTAGTTGTCAAGAGGCTGCACTTAGTTGGCATGAGGTGCCAGGTGTCACAATGTCATTGGAGGGCCAAATCCACCCTCATCATTTGCCCCCCACTTCCGAGCTGAAAGTAACTTGGCGAAGGGAGTAGATTTCTCCTTTTGGCCTGTAATCGACGAGCTCGTAGGCGCTGATTCAGTTTCTTAGGCTCTGGGAGCTGCTGGGAAGCGAGCTGCCCGTGAGGCGCCGAGGTCTTTGCCAGTTCGGTATTTTAGCCCTTAGATTCTAGAAGCGACTTGTAGTCCACTCTCCTTGACTTTGCCCACGCCGACGAGGCGGCTGGGTCTTGTGCAGTAGTGTTGCCCATGCCGTAGAGGCGACTGTGTCTTAAGCAGCAGTGTTGCCCATGCCGTAGAGGCGACTGGGTCTTAAGCAGTAGTGTTGCCCATGCCATAGAGGCGACTGGGTCTTAAGAAGTAGTGTGGCCCTTAGGCTTCGGGGAGTGACTCGTAGTCTACTCCTGAACTTTGCCCATGTCGTAGAGGCGACTGGGTCTTAAGCAGCAATGTGGCCCTTAGGCTTCGGGGAGCGACTCGTAGTCTACTCCTGAACTTTGCCCATGTCGTAGAGGCGACTGGGTCTTGTTGTAGCGCCGAGGTCTCTGCCTGTGAGGTGCCGAGCTGCCTGTGAGGCGTTGGGCTGACCAGGTACCGAGCTGGATCGATGAGCTTCATTGCTCTTTAGAGACCTGCAAGGAACTAAATGTCAGAGGACCCAGGGTGGCTAACTCGGTGAGGTCCCTCCGATGGCTAAGTTAGTACTCTCATAGTAGACTGCGAGCTAGAGCTTGCTTACTTGTTTCTGAGGCTGGTGCCTTTTCAGTTCGTAATCAGAGGTAGTATCGCCTTAGATTGCTGATGTTCCATGCCCGAGGTCAATTGTTAGCTTGGCCTTTGGTCTTCCAGGGGTGAGGAAGTCTTTTATCAGTCCATCAGTTCGCGCCTGGGCCAGGCCGCCAGGTCAGCGCCCGTGCCAGGTCGTGCTGGCTGCCAGGCCGCGCCAGGCCGCGCTAGGCCATCAGGTGGGCGCCTTAGGGCTATGAAGCGAGAGCTTCAATTTCTAAAAAGGTGAGGACTTAGCTTTCTGGGAGAAGAGGACTTAGCTTTTTGTAAGATAAGAACTTAGCTTTTTGTAGAATGAGAACTTAGATTTTGTAGCATTTCCCACAAACAGCGCCAAATGATGTAACGATTTCCGGTCACGTATCATTTTTTCGTGATGTGTCATTTTTTTGGCTAAGTACCTCGTTATCTCGTCTGCTCCCAGGTGGCCTGTGACTCAAAGGATGAAGTGGAGATCCCTAGTGGCGAGCTGCTTGGTGGCGAGCTACCTAGTGGCGAACTGCCTGGTGCTGAGCTGCCTGGTGGTGAGCTACCTAGTGGCAAACTGCCTGGTGCCGAGCTGCCTGGTGGTGAGCTACTTGGTGGCGAACTGCCTAGTGGCGAGCTGCCTGGTGGTGAGCTACCTGGTGGCGAACTGCCTCATGGTGAACTACCTTGATGAGCTACTTGGAGGTGAGCTACCTTGATGAGCTGCCTGGTGGTGAGCTACCTTGATGAGCTGCCTGATGGTGAGCTAGCTTGATGAGCTGCCTGGGGGTGAGATACCTCGTGGTGAACTACCTCGTGGTGAACTGCTTGGTGGGCTACCTTGATGTGCTTTGTTGCTCTTTTAGAGGCCTGCAAGGAACCAAATGTCAGAGGACCCAGGGTGGCTAACCCGACGAAGTCACTCCGATGCCTAAGTTAGCACTTAGTGGAGAGCTGAGGATGATATTGAAGAATGAGAGAGCTAGAGAGCAGAGGTTACCCATCCTTTTTCGCCTCCCTTTTCCCCTGGGGAGTGAGGTCTTTATATACTGGAGTCCTCGTGGGTTAGGTGGAGCAGTTTCTGGATTCCCGCTGTGATGGGACCTGCTTTCGTGTTAGGTGGGGATAAAGCCACCAATTGGTAAGGTTGCCCATTTCCGCCTAAGTCGGGGAGTGGGTGACCTAATATAGCTGTTACAAGTCACAATCCCGTAAAATGCGGGGTACGGTGGTGAGCTCCTCGGGGTTGTCAGGTTGGCGCCTGTGTTAGGCTGCCAGGTCGGTGCCTGGGCTAGGCTGCCAGCTCGTGCCAAGGTCAGGTTGCGCCAGGGCCAAGCTGCCAGCTCGTGCAAGGGCCAAGTCGCGCTAGGGCCAGGCTGCCAGCTCGTGCCAGGGCCAGGCTGCCAGCTCGTGCCAGGGCCAGGCTGCCAGGTCCCGCCTGTGCTAGGCCGCATCTGTGTTAGGCTACGCCTAGTGGGACACCATCAACTTAGCAAGGCAAGTTGTTGCCAAAGTGGTCCCGGGTGTCACCTTGTTGTTCTAAGGTGCCAGGCTACAAGATGGCGAGCTGCCTAGTGGCGAGTTGCCTGTGTGTTGCATGGTAGCGAGCTGCCTAGTGGCGAGCTGCCTGTGAGTGCTGCATGATGGAGAGCTACCTAGTGGCGAGCTGCCTATGAAGTACTGCACGATGGCGAGCTGCCTAGTGGCAAGCTGCCTATGAAGTATTGCATGATGACAAGCTGCCTGTGGCGAGCTGCCTAGTTGTCAAGAGACTGTACTTATTTGGCATGAGGTGTCAGGTGTCACAATGTCATTGAAGGGCCAAATCCGCCCTCATCAAATACCAATAAGTTGAAAATGATTATCAATATGCATCCATGCAGGTTCATTACTTCTGGCCTTTAGATAGCTATGCTGTTAAAGAATTTGATAAAATATGGTGCAAAATCATCAATAAATCTGGATTTATGATTAGTGCTACTACCATTCCAATGATGTTTGGAAGGTAACACATTCAATCTGATGATTGTCATCATTGGTGCAAAGAGAAAAATAATTAATTTATTGATGTCATAATTGTTGATTTGTTTGTTCTATTGAGTACCAAATGCTATCATGTAGGCTTTACTCAAGGTACATAAATTGCAAAGATAACAATATGCTGTCAAGGGATCTATATTTGTTAAACCCAAATAGGTCGAAACATAATCTCTCTCTGGATATGAAATTTATAATATGTGCATCCTGGAACTTCATTGCATTTCCTTGTGCAATCCAATCATTTGGATATTAGGGATGGGTATTTTTGAATAATCGAAATATATATGAATATGACGATTTTCTAACTACTGTTTACACTATAATTGTTTAAAAGAAGCATAGTTAACATGCCTGTCATCATGTCTGCTATTTACTGAAGTTGAGAAATTAATTAATAAAAATTTTTTAGTAGTAACCATGATGGGGTATAGCATCCAATATCTCTCCTCTCTCCTCTCTCCAGCTCAAGCTCTTGCTGTTGTATTTTCATGCAGGATATTATAAGACTGCATCCCTATAAGAGGAAGGAAACGACTCCCATACTTGATCATTGCAACTGTACTCTCTCTATTACCATGGCTAATTCTAGGGCTGAAAGCATCTCTGAGCTCAGCCATGGCAGATGTTGTGATTGATGCAATGATCGCTGAGGCTGTACGGGTTGAGAGGTATTCAAATTTCTCTGAATTTCCTGGTCCTCTGGATACGTGAGTATGGAGGCACCCAATGACTAGACTGTAAGCGAATCTTCCAGCAATATGTGGATGTACATGCACAGGATTTGGAACCACCGTTTGATAGTTCCTCATTGGAGGTCTCCCATTCCACCTTAGAACAAGATGAATTTGATTTATCACATTAGTTTGTCTCTGAAGATGGTAAATTTTCCTGAAAAAAATATATAGTTGTTAGACAGTTTTGTATGCCCTTAGCTTCAATTAGAATGATGTACTTTATGAGTTTATTGTAAATGAATAAAGATACATATTTGATTCATATTCCCTTGGTATGTTTCTGTGTAATACCCTTAAATTGGACACTTAATGAGACTCGTGTTAGTTTAGAATGTTCACAGCCAGTGGGTCGGTCTGGGGAGACCTATCCTGACAAGGCTGACACTGTAGTGCCACCAACTCGGTTGGGGTGGCTTGTCTCAGCTGCCAGGGTGAGACTCTAGGCACATACAGTGTAGGATTAATTGAATTTTTGAACTGGACCAGATTTCCAATATTGCCTTGGACCTTGGAGATTGATGGGCAAAACTGGAAAGTTACACCCGACCCCTAGACTCGATTATGATACTGCACTAGGTGTCGGATTGGGATATCTTTGATGTACCAATCAGTGAGATCCTTAGCGGGGGTCAAAACCTGGGTATGTTGGGACAGTCCGAGAATTCATCTGAGTGGGTGATCATAGTGACAGGATCAGCCCCTTTGTCGGACAAAGGTAATGATCGGGGATGCACTCTCACTGATGGAAACCAAGACTGCCGGCAGCCGGTTTCAACCGTTGAGATTTGTTTTGCAAAATATATTTTATATAAGATATAAAAGTATATATATATATGGTTTCTAAATTGTTTGCAAGAAAGTTTTAATTCCCGGGATCCATATAAGTGGAGAGTGCAACACTGTTCCTTGCAGCCGAGGGAGAGGTCCTCTCTTGTCGGGCAGTGTATGATCATTATGGGCTAAGAGGTTAAGTGTAAGACCATTGAGGATAATGCCTGATGGGCTAATCTTGCATCTACCCACAGTCCCTGGGTGTTACAAGGTGGCTTGGCCCAGGGACCACTTAGTGTAAGTGTTGGGCCCATAGAGCTCATTTGATGGGTTTCAGGGGGTACACTGTCTTCAGCAGTGCATTCGGCCAGGCCTTGTAACAAAGGCTGGGCTGAACCCATGTGGCTGATGTGTAGATCAATGCTTGGGTCCCACGCCATACAAGGAAGCCCAACTGGGCAGCAATTTGGAAGGTTTTTTGAGTACATAACCTAAATGGGCCGTAAGCCCATTTCGAACTGGGCTGATTTGATCAGTCATTTAAAGGGGGCGAATTCTGAAGTGGGTCAGCTAAAAGGATTGGGCTTAGACCCTATCCACTCAGAGAGTCCAAGATCTAAATAAGATTTAGATCTGGAAACCTCCTAATTAGATTAGGAGACAGCTGATCTGATCTGCAGATAAGATAAGGATTATCCCTTATCACTAAGGGACTTCTAACCCAAATATGATTTGGATTAGCAACTCCTAATCTGATTAGGAGCTGAACCCTTTAAGATTATAAAAGGGGAAGGGGGCGGCAGCCTTGAAAAACACAATAACATCAATAGCATTCTTCTCTTTAAGAAAGAGAGATTAAGAGATTTCCTGCATACTACGAATTCTCTTCTGCCGCCACCTTCCTGCCATTGCAATTCCTTCAGTTCGATCTCCAGTTCTTGGGAGCAATCAAGATTGGATCTTGATTTCAATCTTTTGGGAAAAGATTGATTGGAGCTGTACTCACAAGCCGTCCAGTTGATTCTTGCAAAGGGTCAAGTTCTTTTGAAGAACATTGCTGATTCTGCTCCATCCTTCACTGCGCCATCTTCAGTGGGAGCAGATTTTGGATCCTTCCTTGGGCGTGAACACCTCCATTGGGAGATAGTATTTCTCCGTATTAGGTATAATCCTCTCCCACTCCTTTTGGTTCAGATCTGGTTCAGTTTATGGTTCAAGATTGATCATTGAAAATATGATTTTCTAAATAGGGAATACGATTCCCAGTTGAAGGGAGAGATAAAATTTTTGAAATTCGCCCCTTATTCCGCAATCTTTGGGCGTCCATAGGATGGATCTCTCATCCCTTCAGTGGTATCAGAGCCAAGGTTCAAATCTTGAACCAGTTTGTTTCAGATCTGAACCTGCGCAAATGGGCAGAAGTTGTTCTACCCAATTTGCGCAGATATGGGTTTTGGGAAATTTGTTCCCAAAATTAATGGGCGAATAATCTGAAATTAATTTTATAAATCTGATTATTATTTAGAATTGTTCTTTATGATTTTCTTGATTTATGGGCTGTTCGTACAAGAGGAGATCGAAATCTTGGTTTGCGCTGGGAACCTGCAAGATTTGCAGTTTCTTGATTTATTTGTTACATTTGGTCTGTAAATAATTTTTTTTTATTTTCTTGACTCAATGTATAGGTATTCGATCTGATGTAATTATTAATAGAAATAGGATTTCTATTTATTTTAATTTTGGATCGAAGATGGCGGCGCAGAAAGGGAGATTTCGCAGAGAAGAAGATTTCGCAGATGGGAGAATCGCTATCTGCGATTTGCAGTTTGTGAAACTGCATTCTGTGATCTAACCTCTATTTTGCAGGATGGATTGTGCGAACAGCCCTGATTTACTGATTGTTGTTTTTCTTTTATCAGTAATTAATTTCAGATTATTTTCTTGAATTAAAGATCAAACCCTAGACCCATTCGAACCAAGATTGGTTCAAACTGTTTGGGCCGAATCTAGGGTTTAATCAAGGCTGAAAGTCAGCCCTAATTTCCCTCTAATGGGCCTAAGGATTGATATTTAATTAAATGGTTAATTCGGCCCAACCTGTAAAGGCCCAACCTGTAAAGGCCCAGTTTTAAACAGTTAAAACTGCTAAAAGCCCACTTAACCCTTAAAGCTATATGGGTTGAACCATTCGGCCCATATACCTAGATAATGTTAATGGTTAGTATTATGGATTTAAAATGGGCTTCAAATGGGCTTTACAGATAATTAATTGATTGAATCAATTTATCCCTGCATGTGATGTATGGATGTGTGATGTGCTACGTACATGGGCCATAAGTACTTGGCCCATGCTCAATCGACAGTGGCTCTTTTGCACACCATGGCTGAATGCACATCATTGCCATGGTGTCCCTTTCGGTCATTGGATGACCTCCCTCAGTGGTGGGCCCCACACCTCATCATGAGGTCTCGTGCGGAACCCTAGCCGATTTAGGCCCACCAAAATCTAGCTTTATGAAAGTCAGTGGGAGCCACTTTGGTTTGACCTAAAGATAGAACTAGGGCGTAATTATCTATTCCCTCCAGATAATATGAGTGCATGTGATAGGGAGATTCATATGATGAACTCTCTGAAGGCCTTCTATCATTAGCACGAGGATGGGTCCTTCAGTAATGAGGAAACGCACCAGAAAATGGGCTATCCATTTGCTGTTGGGCTTGTCTAAGTGTTTCATAAGATGATAGGGGCGTCATAGACCGATGTGGGAGGGGCTTCACCAGAAAATGGGAACTCTCTCACGGTACCTTGGCGTTCACGAATATGATGGGAAGCACTAACTGGACAGAAAGGTTTACCTGAAAACGGCTCTGAACATTGTCTGACAGAGGCCAAAGGGAAAACTCATATGATGAGTGGATATGATCCTTCACAGAAAGGTGGTGGTGTTATGCAACTGAAACAGTTGGCCTCATGCACCCTATGTGATTTCCCACATTTCCAGAGACAACCCGTAGTCTCCGTCACTAAGAAAGGAGGGAAATCTCAGAGACGAATAAATGGAAATGGATCGTAGATTAAAATCCATATCTATGAAATGAACATGAATCGAATTAGGTCGTGGACTGATGTTTGCTCTTTTATCAGAAAATGGCAAACGGATCATTTGCAAAGCTACTTGATGACAACGAGTTGAAAGGCCCAAACTATGCTGACTGGTACAGGAACCTTATGTTGGTCTTAACCTCTGAGAAATTGGACAAGGTAGCCAAGAATCCTGCCCCGGATCGTCCGGGGGATAGGGCTTCTAAGGCCCGAAGAAGAGAATACCACGAATGGGAGGAGAAAAACTCCCTTGCCCGCTGCTATATCATTGCCTCCTTAGACAATCCAATTCAGAGGCAGTTCGATCAGATCGAACTTGCTAAGGACGTATTGGATAGTCTTAGGACAATGTACGAAGAGCAGAATCGTTCTACTCGGCAGAAGGTCTTGAAACAGTTCATGACCGCGCAGATGTCCAAGGGCCAACAAGTTCACGACCATTGTCTTCGGATGATGGGCTATATCAATGAACTAGAGGCTCTTGGATCTGGGCTGGATCTGGTAACTCAGATCGATGCTATTCTCAACTCTCTGCCTCCATCCTTTAATCCATTCATCATGAACTACAACATGAACAAGCTGAACGTCAACTTGCAGGAACTCAGCAATATGTTGCAGAGGGCCGAAGAATTGATTAAAAAGGATGAGCCCATTGCCATGCTTGTTGAAACTAGCAAATCGGGCAAGAAAAGGAAGGCGAAGAGAAAGCCCCAGAAAAAGGCTGCCAAACCCAAGAAACAGAGGAAGGACAAGGCATCAGATGCCTGTCATTTTTGCAAGAAGACCGGCCACTGGAAAAGGAATTGTCCTGCCTACCTGGAATCCAAGAAAGGTAATTTCGAAACTTGTGTTATAGAAACCAATTTGTTGGTAGCTTCTGCATCCTGGTGTATTGACTCCGGGGCTTCAACTCATGCATGTAACTCACTGTAGGGGTTCAAGGTAAGCAGAAGGCTGAGTGAAGGAGAAGTCACACTCTACTTGGGGACTATTGCAACTGTTGCAGCCGCCGCTATAGGAACCGTGGAATTATATTTTAGAGAAGGAAAAATTGTACTAAAAGATTGTCTTTATGTACAAAATTTAAGAAGAAATTTGATTTCTGTTTCAAAACTGTGTGCAGATGGTTATTCTGTCTTCTTTAGTAATACGATTACTATTAAAAGAAATAACAGATTCATCGCATACGGGGAATTGGAGAACGGTCTCTATGTTCTACATCCTTCTCTAGAAACTAACATAACCGAAACTACGTCGGTTGAAAACCCCAAGAAGAGAGCCCGTGATACAGTTAATCCCACGTGTTTGTGGCATTACCGACTTGGCCACATCGGTGTTGAACGAATCACAAGGTTGGTAAAGGATGGTCCTTTGGATTTTCTAGCTGTAGAAGATCTTCCCACCTGTGAGCCTTGCCTACAAGGCAAGATGACGAAACGGCCATTTGACGGTAAGCCTGAAAGATGTACAGTTACACTTGACCTAATACATACTGATGTATGTGGTCCCCTGAGTGTTAAGACACGAAATCAACACGTGTATTTCATCACCTTCACAGATGATTTTTCACGATATGGTTACGTGTACCTAATGAGACACAATTCTGAATCCTTTGAAAAGTTCAAAGAGTTTAGACAAGAGGTCGAGAAACAGTTAGGGAGAGAAATTAAAGCCCTTCGATCCGATCGAGGTGGCGAATATCTCTCTGACGAATTCAGGGACTACTTAAAGGACAATGGGATAGTATCACAATTAGCTCCTCCTGCTACACCACAACTTAACGGTGTTTCAGAGAGGAGGAATAGGACCTTATTAGATATGGTCCGGTCGCTTCTCATACACTCATAGTTACCCACATCCTTTTGGGTTTACGCATTAGAGACTGCGATTTACGTGCTGAATCGGGTTCCAACCAAATCGGTTCCGAATACTCCATATGAACTTTGGACCGGAAAGAAACCAAGTGTCAGACACTTGAAGATTTGGGGTTGTCCAGCACACGTTAAAAGAACGAGTGCAGACAAGTTGGAATCTAAAACCAGCCGTTGCCTATTTGTAGGCTACCCAAAAGGCTCTATAGGTTACCTTTTCTATGACCCAAGTGAGCAGAAAGTGTCTGCAGTTGAAATGCACAATTCATGGAAACCGACTATATCTTGGACACCCATCGTCAGGAAGTTGTTCTTGATGAGGAGAGCTCAGGAGCAGTGGGAGATGTCCAACAAGTTCCAGGTAGTGACCAACTTAGAAGATCCACTCGGGCATCCAGGCCACCAGTCCGTTATGGTTATGACCAGGATAGTTACCTGGTGGAAACCTTGAGTAGTGAGGAGGATCCCGTGACTTACGCGGAAGCTATGTTGGACATAGATTCCCAGAAGTGGGTGGAGGCCATGAGAGCAGAGATGGACTCAATGGAGGCCAATGGAGTCTGGACTCTAGTAGATCCACCCTCCGGGGTAAAAGCAATCGGTTGCAAATGGATTTACAAGAGGAAGAAGGGCCCCGATGGCAGGATTGAGACCTTCAAGGCTCGTCTAGTGGCGAAAGGGTACACTCAGAAAGAAGGCATCGATTATGAGGAAACCTTTTCGCCTGTGGCCATGCTTAAATCCATTAGGATCCTGCTAGCTGTAGCAGCATACCATGATTATGAGATTTGGCAAATGGATGTCAAAACTGCATTCCTGAATGGAGATCTTACTGAAGATATCTATATGCAGCAGCCGCAAGGCTTCATTGCTGCAGGTCAGGAAAACATGGTATGTAAACTTAACAGATCCATTTATGGGCTTAAGCAAGCTTCTAGAAGTTGGAACATCCGTTTTAACTCTGCTGTCAAATCGTTTGACTTCGAGCAGAATCCGGATGAACCCTGTGTCTACAGGAAGTACAGTGGGGATAAGGTTTCCTTCTTGGTTCTGTATGTAGATGACATTCTACTCATTGGGAATGATGTAGGAATGTTAACTACAGTGAAAGTATGGCTTTCGCAGCAAATCTCCATGAAAGATCTTGGAGAAGCCTCCTATATACTGGGTCTTCGACTCTATAGAGATAGATCGAAGTGGATAATAGGATTATCCCAATCTGCTTACATTGACAAAATAGTCAAAAGATACAGCATGGAAAACTCCAAGAAAGGAAATGTTCCTTTCAGGCACGGAGTCACTCTCTCCAAGAAGATGTCTCCCAAGACTTCTGAGGAGATTGATGAAATGAAAGACGTTCCTATGCCTCTGCCGTAGGGAGCATCATGTATGCCATGCTGTGCACTCGTCCTGACATTGCTCAGGCAGTGAGTGTAGTAAGCAGATTTCAGGCCAACCCAGGGCAGGAGCATTGGACTGCTGTGGAAAACATACTTAAGTACCTTCGAAGGACAAAAGAGTTTTGTCTGGTGTTCGACGGTAGCTCACTGCAGATCCAAGGGTATATAGATGCCGATTTCCAGTCAGACCCAGATGATAGAAAGTCCACATCTGGATATGTTTTCACGATAGGATCGTGTGCTGTTTGCTAGAAAAGCAGCAAACAGGGGTCCCCTGCAGACTCCACGACCGAAGCCGAATACATTGCCGCAAGTGAGGCTGCCAAAGAAGCTGTGTGGATGAAGAAGTTCGTTCACGAGTTAGGAGTTGTTCCGTCCAGCACATCACCCATCCCATGTTGTGTGACAACAATGGTGCCATTACTCAGGCTAAGGAGCCACGAGCCCACTCGAAGTCGAAGCACATCGAGAGGAAGTACCACGTACTGCGGGAGATTGTTGGTAGAGGGGACGTCCTGATTCAGAATGTAGCGTCAGCGGAAAATGTAGCAGACCCATTGACAAAGCCACTATCACAGAAAGTGTTTGAGAAACACGTGGAAAGCATAGGACTCCGGCTAGTACCTGATTGGACCTAAGTGCAAGTGGGAGCTGTTAGACAGTTTTGTATGCCCTTAGCTTCAATCAGAATGATGTACTTTATGAGTTTATTGTAAATGAATAAAGATACATATTTGATTCATGTTCCCTTGGTATGTTTCTGTGTAATACCCTTAAACTGGACACTTAATGAGACTCGTGTTAGTTTAGAATGTTTACAGCCAGTGGGTCGGTCTGGGGAGACCTATCCTGACAAGGCTGACACTGTAGTGCCACCAAGTCAGTTGGGGTGGCTTGTCTCAGCTGCCAGGGTGAGACCCTAGGCACATACAGTGTAGGATTAATTGAATTTTTGAACTGGACCAGATTTCCAATATTGCCCTGGACCTTGGAGATTGATGGGCAAAACTGGAAAGTTACACCCGACCCCTAGACTCGATTATGATACTGCACTAGGTGTCGGATTGGGCTATCTTTGATGTACCAATCAGTGAGATCCTTAGCGGGGATCAAAACCTGGGTATGTTGGGACAGTCCGAGAATTCATCTGAGTGGGTAATCATAGTGACAGGATCAGCCCCTTTGTCGGACAAAGGTAATGATCGGGGATGCACTCTCACTGATGGAAACCAAGACTGCTGGCAGCCGATTTCAACCATTGAGATTTGTTTTGCAAAATATATTTTATATAAGATATAAAAGTATATATATATGGTTTCTAAATTGTTTGCAAGAAGGTTTTAATTCCCGGGATCCATATAAGTGGAGAGTGCCACACTGTTCCTTGCAGCCGAGGGAGAGGTCCTCTCTTGTCGGGCAGTGTATGATCAATATGGGCTGAGAGGTTAAGTGTAAGACCATTGAGGATAATGCCTGATGGGCTAATCTTGCATCTGCCCACAGTCCCTGGGTGTTACAAGGTGGCTTGGCCCAGGGACCACTTAGTGTAAGTGTTGGGCCCATAGAGCTCATTTGATGGGTTTCAGGGGGTACACTGTCTTCAGCAGTGCATTCGGCCAGGCCTTGTAACAAAGGCTGGGCTGAACCCATGTGGCTGATGTGTAGATCAATGCTTGGGTCCCACGCCATACAAGGAAGCCCAACTGGGCAGCAATTTGGAAGGTTTTTTGAGTACATAACCTAAATGGGCCTTAAGCCCATTTCGAATTGGGCTGATTTGATCAGTCATTTAAAGGGGGTGAATTCTGAAGTGGGTCAGCTAAAAGGATTGGGCTTAGACCCTATCCACTCAGAGAGTCCAAGATCTAAATAAGATTTAGATCTGGAAACCTCCTAATTAGATTAGGAGACAGCTGTTCTGGTCTGCAGATAAGATAAGGATTATCCCTTATCACTAAGGGATTTCTAACCCAAATATGATTTGGATTAGCAACTCCTAATCTGATTAGGAGCTGAACCCTTTAAGATTATAAAAGGGGAAGGGGGTGGCAGCCTTGAAAAACACAATAACATCAATAGCATTCTTCTCTTTAAGAAAGAGAGATTAAGAGATTTCCTGCGTACTGCGAATTCTCTTCTGCCGCCACCTTCCTGCCATTGCAATTCCTTCAGTTCGATCTCCAGTTCTTGGGAGCAATCAAGATTGGATCTTGATTTCAATCTTTTGGGAAAAGATTGATTGGAGCTGTACTCACAAGCCGTCCAGTTGATTCCTGCGAAGGGTCAAGTTCTTTTGAAGAACATTGTTGATTCTGCTCCTTCCTTCACTGCGCCATCTTCAGTGGGAGCAGATTTTGGATCCTTCCTTGGGCGTGAACACCTCCATTGGGAGATAGTATTTCTCCGTATCAGGTATAATCCTCTCCCACTCCTTTTGGTTCAGATCTGGTTCAGTTTATGGTTCAAGATTGATCATTGAAAATTTGATATTCTAAATAGGGAATACGATTCCCAGTTGAAGGGAGAGATAAAATTTTTGAAATTCGCCCCTTATTCTGCAATCTTTGGGCATCCATCGGATGGATCTCTCATCCCTTCAATAGTAGATGGTGAGCTCCTAAGTGACAGCCACCAACTGATTTATGCCACCCCTAACATGTTTGCCCCATATACATGTATGATGGTTGGCCATGTTTATGGCCTCCCAGACAGTAATCTGATGTTGTCATTTATCTTAGAGTGATCTGGTTTGAAAATTTCTACTGCACTTGACCAGAGAAGCCTTTACTGGAGATCTCCAGTCCATGGTTTTTAAAAACGAACTGGTCAGGGGTCTGATTATTGGTTCGAACGGTCTCACCATTTGACCCGAATGGCCGGTCCATTCTGACAAAAAAAATAAAAAAAATTGGAAAACAGTCAAAACCGTTTGAACGGTTAACTGGCCAGTTCAACGGTTTGCTGACCAAAATCAACGGTTTTAGGGGAAAACAGAATCGGTCAGGTGACCGGTTCCCAGTTTTTCCGGTCCGACCATCCGTTCTGGTCCGGTTTTGAAAACCATACTCCAGTCAGTGTCTTGATTTTCAATGGCCCTTGGAGGAATATGCAAGAATTTGTTAGGAGGATATGCATTAAAGAACTTACAGATACCTACAATTTTTTTTTCTTTTCTCTGCACTTCCAACCATACAGCTCTTATCATGTGGTTTGGTTAAGGAGGATTCTGTAGGCACCAAAAAATTTTCCAGGTCTTGCTAACCTAGAAAGATCTCATAATGGTGGTATTTCAAATGCAGATATCTCTACAGTCAAGAAGCATAGTTTCACCTCTTCAAGGAGAAAAAAGAGCCATAAAAGCAGAAAAAAAGGACAGTAGATCTGAGAATCTAGCTAAAGATGGCTCCTCAGTTGCATGGTGGTTTCAATCTCTGAAATCAGCGTTTTATAGTTTGTGCAACTCGATATTTTGAGGTAGTTTTTGAGGAATTCTTTGGCATCCTTGTACATAGAGCCTAAGGATGACTAACCAGTGGCATGTAGGTAAATTTGGTATGCTGAGTGGTGATCACCATCTAGTAGTCCCTCCCTAGGTTATCCACCAATGCTAAAAACAACTAAATCAGATTGTAAGCATCCAACCTGTCAAATTGTTTTTGAATAGACGGACTTTATACCAATAAAATTGATTTCAATATATGCTTAAGATCATCTGTTTAAGCTATGGATTATTGAGTTGGACTCATCACTCTACATGTTCTCTGAATATGCTTCTTCACCACTGGCAGGCTTGCTTAAGGTCAAAATATGCTTTAGATCTTTCTCTATCTCTCATACATTTGGCAAGAATTTTCTGTTAGTTTATCTTCGTAATCATGGGTACTTTTTCTTAAACGCATGGTTTTCAAAACCGGACCGGACCAGAAAAACCAGGAACCGGTCACCTGATTGGTTCTGTTTTCCCCAAAAATTGGATTTCTCTGTTAGACAGTTTTGTATGCCCTTAGCTTCAATCAGAATGATGTACTTTATGAGTTTATTGTAAATGAATAAAGATACATATTTGATTCATGTTCCCTTGGTATGTTTCTGTGTAATACCCTTAAACTGGACACTTAATGAGACTCGTGTTAGTTTAGAATGTTCACAGCCAGTGGGTCGGTCTGGGGAGACCTATCCTGACAAGGCTGACACTGTGGTGCCACCAAGTCGGTTGGGGTGGCCTGTCTCAGCTGCCAGGGTGAGACCCTAGGCACATACAGTGTAGGATTAATTGAATCTTTGAACTGGACCAGATTTCCAGTATTGCCCTGGACCTTGGAGATTGATGGGCAAAACTGGAAAGTTACACCCGACCCCTAGACTCGATTATGATACTACACTAGGTGTCGGATTGGCCTGTCTTTGATGTACCAATCAGTGAGATCCTTAGCGGGGGTCAAAACCTGGGTATGTTGGGACAGTCCGAGAATTCATCTGAGTGGGTAATCATAGTGACAGGATCAGCCCCTTTGTCGGACAAAGGTAATGATCGGGGATGCACTCTCACTGATGGAAACCAAGACTGCTGGCAGCCGATTTCAACCGTTGAGATTTGTTTTGCAAAATATATTTTATATAAGATATAAAAGTATATATGTATGGTTTCTAAATTGTTTGCAAGAAGGTTTTAATTCCCGGGATCCATATAAGTGGAGAGTGCAACACTGTTCCTTGCAGCCGAGGGAGAGGTCCTCTCTTGTCGGGCAGTGTATGATCATTATGGGCTGAGAGGTTAAGTGTAAGACCATTGAGGATAATACCTGATGGGCTAATCTTGCATCTGCCCACAGTCCCTGGGTGTTACAAGGTGGCTTGGCCCAGGGACCACTTAGTGTAAGTGTTGGGCCCATAGAGCCCATTTGATGGGTTTCAGGGGGTGCACTGTCATTAACAGTGTATTCGGCCAGGCCTTGTAACAAAGGCTGGGCCGAACCCATGTGGCTGATGTGTAGATCAATGCTTGGGTCCCACGCCATACAAGGAAGCCCAACTGGGCAGCAATTTGGAAGCCTTTTGAGTACATAACCTTAAATGGGCCTTAAGCCCATTTCGAACTGGGCTGATTTGATCAGTCATTTAAAGGGGGCGAATTCTAAAGAGGGTCAGCTGAAAGGATTGGGCTTAGACCCTATCCACTCAGAGAGTCCAAGATCTAAATGGGATTTAGATCTGGAAACCTCCTAATTAGATTAGGAGACAACTGATCTTATCTGCAGATAAGATAAGGGTTATCCCTTATCACTAAGGGACTTCTAACCCAAATATGATTTGGATTAGCAGCTCCTAATCTGATTAGGAGGTGATCCCTTTTGAGATTATAAAAGGGGAAGGGGGCGGCAGCCTACTACACAACAACATCCATAGCATTCTTCTCTTTGAAGAAAGAGAGATTAAGAGATTTCCTGCATACTGCGAATTCTCTCCTGCCGCCACCTTCCTGCTTTTGCCATTCCTTCAGTTCGATCTCCAGTTCTTGGGAGCAATCAAGATTGGATCTTGATTTCAATCTTTTGTGAAAAGATTGGTTGGAACTGTACTCAAGTCGTCCAGTTGATCCTTACGAAGGATCAAGTTCTTTTGAAGAACGTTGCTGATTCTGCTCCACCCTGCACTACGCCATCTTCAGTGGGAGCAGATTTTGGATCCTTCCTTGGGCGTGAACACCTCCATTGGGAGATAGTATTTCTCCGTATCAGGTATAATCCTCTCCCACTTCTTTTGGTTCAGATCTGGTTCAGTTTATGGTTCAAGATTGATCCTTGAAAATATGATTTTCTAAATGGGGAATACGATTCCTAGTTGAAGGGAGAGATAAAATTTTTGAAATTCGCCCCTTATTCCGCAATCTTTGGGCGTCCATAGGATGGATCTCTCATCCCTTCAGTGGTATCAGAGCCATGGTTCAAATCTTGAACCAATTTGTTTCAGATCTGAACCTGCGCAAATGGGCAGAAGGTGTTCTACCCGATTTGCGCAGATATGGGTTTTGGGAAATTTTGTTCCCAAAATTAATGGGCGAATAATCTGAAATTAATTTTATAAATCTGATTATTATTTAGAATTGTTCTTTATGATTTTCTTGATTTATGGGTTGTTCGTACAAGAGGAGATCGAGATCTTGGTTTGCGTAGGGAACCTGCAAGATTTGCAGTTTCTTGATTTATTTATTACATTTGGTCTGTAAATATTTTTTTTTTTTTTTTTAGACTCAATGTATAGGCATTCGATCTGATGTAATAATTAATAGAAATAGGATTTCTATTTTATTTTATTTTGGATCGAAGATGGCGGCGCAGAAAGGGAGAAAACGCAGAGAAGAAGATTTCGCAGATGGGAGAATCGCTATCTGCGATTTGTAGTTTACGAAACTGCATTCTGTGATCTAACCTCTGTTTTGCAGGATGGATTGTACGAACAGCCCTGTTTGACTGATTGTTGTTTTTCTTTTATCAGTAATTAATTTCAGATTATTTTCTTGAATTAAAGATTTAATTAGAAATCAAACCCTAGACCCATTCGAACCAAGATTGGTTCAAACTGTTTGGACCAAATCTAGGGTTTAATCAAGGCTGAAAGTCAGCCCTAATTTTCCCACTAATGGGCCTGAGGATTGATGTTTAATTAAATGGTTAATTCGGCCCAACCTGTACAGGCCCAGTTTTAAATAGTTAAAACTGCTAAAAGCCCACTTAACCCTTAAAGCTATATGGGTTGAACCGTTCGGCCCATATACCTAGATAATGTTAATGGTTAATATTATGGATTTAAAATGGGCTTCAAATGGGCTTTACAGATAATTAATTGATTGGATCAATTTATCCCTGCATGTGATGTATGGATGTGTGATGTGCTACGTACATGGGCCATAAGTACTTGGCCCATGCTCAATCGACAGTGGCTCTTTCGCACACCATGGCTGAATGCACATCATTGCCATGGTGTCCCTTTACGTCATTGGATGACCTCCCTCAGTGGTGGGCCCCACACCTCATCATGAGGCCTCATGCGGAACCCTAGCCGATTTAGGCCCACCAAAATCTGGCTTTATGAAAGTTAGTGGGAGCCACTTTGGTTTAACCTAAAGATAAAACTAGGGCGTAATTATCAGTTCCCTCCAGATGATATGAGTGCATGTGATAGGGAGATTCATATGATGAACTCTCTAAAGGCCTTCCATCATTAGCACAAGGATGGGTCCCTCAGTAATGAGGAAATGCACCAGAAAATGGGCTATCCATTTGCTGTTGGGCTTGTCTAAGTGTTTCATAAGATGATAGGGGCATCATAGACCGATGTGGGAGGGGCTTCACTAGAAAATGGGAACTCTCTCACGGTACCTTGGCGTTCACGAACATGATGGGTAAGCACTCACTGGACAGAAAGGTTTACCTGAAAATGGCTCTGAACCTTGTCTGACAGAGGCCAAAGGGAAAACTCATATGATGAGTGGATATGATCCTTCACAGAAAGGTGGTGGGGTTATGCAGCTGAAACAGTTGGCCTCATGCACCCTATGTGATTTCCCACATTTCCAGAGACAACCCGTAGTCTCTGTCACTGAGAAAGGAGGGAAATCTCAGAGATGAATAAATGGAAATGGATCGTAGATTAAATTCCATATCTATGAAATGAACATGAATCAAATTAGGTCGTGGACTGATGTTTGCTCTTTTATCAGAAAATGGCAAACGGATCATTTGCAAAGCTACTTGATGATAACAAGTTGAAAGGCCCAAACTATGCTGACTGGTACAGGAACCTTATGTTGGTGTTGACCTCTAAGAGATTGGACAAGGTAGCCAAGAATCCTGCCCAGGACCGTCCGGGAGATAGGGCTTCTGAGGCCCGAAGAGGAGAATACCAAGAATGGGAGGAGAGAAACTCCCTTGCCCGCTGCTATATCATTGTCTCCTTGGACAATCCAATTCAGAGGCAGTTTGATCAGATCGAACTTGCTAAAGACGTATTGGACAGTCTTAGGACAATGTACGAAGAGCAGAATCGTTCTACTCGGCAGAAGATCTTGAAACAGTTCATGACCGCGTAGATGACCAAGGGCCAACAAGTTCACGACCATTGTCTTCGGATGATGGGCTATATCAACGAACTAGAGGCTCTTGGATCCGGGCTGGATCTGGTGACTCAGATCGATGCTATTCTCAACTCTCTGCCTCCATCCTTTAATCCATTCATCATGAACTACAACATGAACAAGCTGAACGTCAGCTTGCAGGAACTCAGCAATATGTTGCAGAGGGCCGAAGAATTGATTAAAAAGGATGAGCCCATTGCCATGCTTGTTGAAACTGGCAAATCAGGCAAGAAAAGGAAGGCAAAGAGAAAGCCCCAGATAAAGGCTGCCAAACCCAAGAAACAGAGGAAGGACAAGGCATCAGATGCCTGTCATTTTTGCAAGAAGACCGGCCACTGGAAAAGGAATTGTCCTGCCTACCTGGAATCCAAGAAAGGTAACTTCGAAACTTGTGTTATTGAAACCAATTTATTGGTAGCTTCTGCGTCCTGGTGTATTGACTCCGGGGCTTCAACTCTTGTGTGTAACTCACTGCAGGGGTTCAAGGTAAGCAGAAGGCTGAGTGAAGGAGAAGTCACACTCTACTTGGGGACAACTGCAACTGTTGCAGCCGCGGCCATAGGAACCGTGGAATTATATTTTAGAGAAGGAAAAATTGTACTAAAAGATTGTCTTTATGTACAAAATTTAAGAAGAAATTTGATTTCTGTTTCAAAACTGTGTGCAGATGGTTATTCTGTCTTCTTTAGTAATACGATTACTATTAAAAGAAATAACAGATTCATCGCATACGGGGAATTGGAGAACGGTCTCTATGTTCTACATCCTTCTCTAGAAACTAACATAACCGAAACTACGTCGGTTGAAAACCCCAAGAAGAGAGCCCGTGATACAGTTAATCCCACGTGTTTGTGGCATTACCGACTTGGCCACATCGGTGTTGAACGAATCACAAGGTTGGTAAAGGATGGTCCTTTGGATTTTCTAGCTGTAGAAGATCTTCCCACCTGTGAGCCTTGCCTACAAGGCAAGATGACGAAACGGCCATTTGACGGTAAGCCTGAAAGATGTACAGGCACACTTGACCTAATACATACTGATGTATGTGGTCCCCTGAGTGTTAGGACACGAAATCAACACGTGTATTTCATCACCTTCACAGATGATTTTTAACGATATGGTTACGTGTACCTAATGAGACACAATTCTGAATCCTTTGAAAAGTTCAAAGAGTTTAGACAAGAGGTCGAGAAACAGTTAGGGAGAGAAATTAAAGCCCTTCGATCCGATCGAGGTGGCGAATATCTCTCTGACGAATTCAGGGACTACTTAAAGGACAATGGGATAGTATCACAATTAGCTCCTCCTGCTACACCACAACTTAACGGTTTTTCAGAGAGGAGGAATAGGACCTTATTAGATATGGTCCGGTCGCTTCTCATACACTCAGAGTTACCCACATCCTTTTGGGGTTACGCATTAGAGACTGCGATTTACGTGCTGAATCGGGTTCCAACCAAATCGGTTCCGAATACTCCATATGAACTTTGGACCGGAAAGAAACCAAGTGTCAGACACTTGAAGATTTGGGGTTGTCCAGCACACGTTAAAAGAACGAGTGCAAACAAGTTGGAATCTAAGACCAGCCGTTGCCTATTTGTAGGCTACCCAAAAGGCTCTGTAGGTTACCTTTTCTATGACCCAAGTGAGCAGAAAGTGTTCTGCAGTCGAAATGCGCAATTCTTGGAAACCGACTATATCCTGGACACCCATCGTCAGGAAGTTGTTCTTGATGAGGAGAGCTCAGGAGTAGTGGGAGATGTCCCACAAGTTCCAGGTAGTGACCAACTTAGAAGATCCACTCGGGCATCCAGGCCACCAGTCCGTTATGGTTATGACCAGGATAGTTACCTAGTGGAAACCTTGAGTAGTGAGGAGGATCCCGTGACTTATGCGGAAGCTATGTTGGACATAGATTCCCAGAAGTGGGTGGAGGCCATGAGAGCAGAGATGGACTCAATGGAGATCAATGGAGTTTGGACTCTAGTAGATCCGCCCTCCGGGGTAAAGGCAATCGGTTGCAAATGGATTTACAAGAGGAAGAAAGGCCCCAATGGTAAAGTTGAGACCTTCAAGGCTCGTCTGGTGGCGAAAGGGTACACTCAGAAAGAGGGCATCGATTATGAGGAAACCTTTTCGCCTGTGGCCATGCTTAAATCCATTAGGATCCTGCTAGCTGTAGCAGCATACCATGATTATGAGATTTGGCAGATGGATGTCAAAACTGCATTCCTGAATGGAGATCTTACTGAAGATATCTATATGCAGCAGCCGCAAGGCTTCATTGCTGCAGGTCAGGAAAACATGGTATGTAAACTTAACAGATCCATTTATGGGCTTAAGCAAGCTTCTAGAAGTTGGAACATCCGTTTTAACTCTGCTGTCAAATCGTTTGACTTCGAGCAGAATCCGGATGAACCCTGTGTCTACAGGAAGTACAATGGAGATAAGGTTACCTTCTTGGTTCTGTATGTAGATGACATTCTACTCATTGGGAATGGTGTGGGAATGTGAACTACGGTGAAAGTATGGCTTTCGCAGCAATTCTCCATGAAAGATCTTGGAGAAGCCTCCTATATACTGGGTCTTCGACTCTATAGAGATAGATCGAAGCGGATAATAGGATTATCCCAATCTGCTTACATTGACAAAATAGTCAAAAGATACAGCATGGAAAACTCCAAGAAAGGAAATGTTCCTTTCAGGCACGGAGTCACTCTCTCTAAGAAGATGTCTCCTAAGACTTCTGAGGAGATAGATGGCATGAAAGACGTTCCTTATGCCTCAGCCGTCGGGAGCATCATGTATGCCATGCTGTGCACTCGTCCTGACATAGCTCAGGCAGAGAGTGTAGTAAGCAGATTTCAGGCCAACCCAGGGCAGGAGCATTGGACTGCTGTGAAAAACATACTTAAGTACCTTCGAAGGACAAAAGAGTTTTGTCTAGTATTCGACGGTAGCTCACTACAGATCCAGGGGTTTACAGATGCCGATTTCCAGTCAGACCCAGATGATAGAAAGTCTACATCTGGATATGTTTTCCCGATAGGATCGTGTGCTGTTTGCTGGAAAAGCAGCAAACAGGGGTCCACTGCAGACTCCACGACCGAGGCCGAATACATTGCCGCAAGTGAGGCTGCCAAAGAAGCTGTGTGGATGAAGAAGTTCGTTCACGAGTTGGGAGTTGTTCCGTCCAGCACATCACCCATCCCATTGTTGTGTGACAACAATGGAGCCATTGCTCAGGCTAAGGAGCCACGAGCCCACTCGAAGTCGAAGCACATCGAGAGGAAGTACCACGTACTGCGGGAGATTGTTGGTAGAAGGGACGTCCTGATTCAGAAGGTAGCGTCAGCGGAAAATGTAGCAGACCCATTGACAAAGCCACTATCACAGAAAGTGTTTGAGAAACACGTGGAAAGCATGGGACTCCGGCTAGTACCTGATTGGACCTAAGTGCAAGTGGGAGCTGTTAGACAGTTTTGTATGCCCTTAGCTTCAATCAGAATGATGTACTTTATGAGTTTATTGTAAATGAATAAAGATACATATTTGATTCATGTTCCCTTGGTATGTTTCTGTGTAATACCCTTAAACTGGACACTTAATGAGACTCGTGTTAGTTTAGAATGTTCACAGCCAGTGGGTCGGTCTGGGGAGACCTATTCTGACAAGGCTGACACTGTGGTGCCACCAAGTCGGTTGGGGTGGCCTGTCTCAGCTGCCAGGGTGAGACCCTAGGCACATACAGTGTAGGATTAATTGAATCTTTGAACTGGACCAGATTTCCAGTATTGCCCTGGACCTTGGAGATTGATGGGCAAAACTGGAAAGTTACACCCGACCCCTAGACTCGATTATGATACTACACTAGTTGTCGGATTGGGCTGTCTTTGATGTACCAATCAGTGAGATCCTTAGCGGGGGTCAAAACCTGGGTATGTTGGGACAGTCCGAGAATTCATCTGAGTGGGTAATCATAGTGACAGGATCAGCCCCTTTGTCGGACAAAGGTAATGATCGGGGATGCACTCTCACTGATGGAAACCAAGACTGCCGGCAGCCGATTTCAACCGTTGAGATTTGTTTTGCAAAATATATTTTATATAAGATATAAAAGTATATATGTATGGTTTCTAAATTGTTTGCAAGAAGGTTTTAATTCCCGGGATCCATATAAGTGGAGAGTGCAACACTGTTCCTTGCAGCCGAGGGAGAGGTCCTCTCTTGTCGGGCAGTGTATGATCATTATGGGCTGAGAGGTTAAGTGTAAGACCATTGAGGATAATACCTGATGGGCTAATCTTGCATCTGCCCACAGTCCCTGGGTGTTACAAGGTGGCTTGGCCCAGAGACCACTTAGTGTAAGTGTTGGGCCCATAGAGCCCATTTGATGGGTTTCAGGGGGTGCACTGTCATTAACAGTGTATTCGGCCAGGCCTTGTAACAAAGGCTGGGCCGAACCCATGTGGCTGATGTGTAGATCAATGCTTGGGTCCCACGCCATACAAGGAAGCCCAACTGGGCAGCAATTTGGAAGCCTTTTGAGTACATAACCTTAAATGGGCCTTAAGCCCATTTCGAACTGGGCTGATTTGATCAGTCATTTAAAGGGGGCGAATTCTAAAGAGGGTCAGCTGAAAGGATTGGGCTTAGACCCTATCCACTCAGAGAGTCCAAGATCTAAATGGGATTTAGATCTAGAAACCTCCTAATTAGATTAGGAGACAGCTGATCTTATCTGCAGATAAGATAAGGGTTATCCCTTATCACTAAGGGACTTCTAACCCAAATATGATTTGGATTAGCAGCTCCTAATCTGATTAGGAGGTGATCCCTTTTGAGATTATAAAAGGGGAAGGGGGCGGCAGCCTACTACACAACAACATCCATAGCATTCTTCTCTTTGAAGAAAGAGAGATTAAGAGATTTCCTGCATACTGCGAATTCTCTCCTGCCGCCACCTTCCTGCTTTTGCCATTCCTTCAGTTCGATCTCCAGTTCTTGGGAGCAATCAAGATTGGATCTTGATTTCAATCTTTTGTGAAAAGATTGGTTGGAGCTATACTCAAGTCGTCCAGTTGATCCTTACGAAGGATCAAGTTCTTTTGAAGCATCTTTTCTTAGCCCATATTACCATTCCAAACCTCTCAACAAATCATGTTCTACTACTAGACTGAGTGCTTCCACTTGGAAGCATCTTTTCTGGGGACTGCACGTGTTGTTGGATGGCTAGGACTCATGGTTGGAACATTCACTTACAATCACTACTTGAAATGCATGAAATTGAGAAGAATTCTCACGTCATTTGCCAAATAATATTTTCTTTGCATTTGTTCCGTAATTAGGAATATAATTTTTTGACTCCAATTTCTTGATCACAAAATGCAATGCAGGTTGGCTCATGTTCTTCTGGCTACCTCAACTTTTTGATGTTGTCTTAGTATCTCGATCAAATCTTGCATTTGGCATATCGGATAATCTTATGGTACTTGGCAGATCTGCGCTTTCTGATGCAATAAATCAACTGAAGTATGTAAACTGCACATCTATAATTTTCTTTCTCCCTAGTTATGAAAATCATGGTTTAGTTAAAAGCATAATATGAATGATCTGCATTAATTTATGAAAATTTCTATAGTGCAGAAGTTTAATAGTACATAAAAAATGCAAGTCATATGGACTGAAGTTAAGAAGGGGTGTTATGATCAAATCCCCATAAAATTGTTCTCTTCAGTTGAAAGTCTCTCTTGAATTGTTTCTTACATTTACCAAACTAAATGACCAAGGGAAAATGATGAACAATCAGTTATTTCTATTAAGTGGGTAAAAGGAAGTTAAAGGTCTTACTCATCTTGATTTTTTCCAAAACGATATTATATTGTTTTCTCCACATCTTGTGGGTCCATTTTAATATATCTAAGGTTAAATGCTTGAATTTCAAGATTACCAGAGATACCTATGATCGATGGACAATTGGCTCACCCGAACCCCTGAACCAGAATTTGGTAACACTGATTTCTCTTGTTTGTTTAAGTTGCTATTTACTTTCTGTTCTCTTAATTTCAGCATTTAATTCTCCCACTCAGTTACTTTATCCATTCGGCTAAGAGATTATTGATTTGCTACCTGTGGGATTCGACCTAGTACCACTTTTTACTGCAATTATTTTATTGTGGGACTAGTACTAATTTTGAGGGCTTCGACAACCCGTCAAAATTTTGGCGCCATTGCCGGGGAGCAATTTTAGTTTCTTAGCTATTACCTTCTTTTTGTTAACCTTCTTGTTTTATGACTCGTGCTTCTCAACGAGGTGAACTCGAGTACAACCCCGAAATTGAGAGGACCACCCGTCGTATAAGGAAGGAGGCGAAACAAAGGAAGGATCGTTCACCTAAAAGGGTGAACTCAGATTGTGATTTACCTGCTTGTGATCTACCCATCTTCGAATAAGAAGAAAGAATGGCTGACAGAGAGAGGACATTAAGGGAGTTGGCTGCACCGATTATGAACCAACAGCCCTTATGCATAACGTATCCCACTCTTGAGGTAACCTTTGAACTCAAATCGTGTTTGATTCAATTATTGCCTACATTTCATGGTTTTCCAAGTGAGGACCCTCATAACCATCTAAAGGAATTCCATGTTGTCTGTTTGAGCATGAAGCCCCAAGGTATGACCGAAGACCAGGTAAAACTCATAGCCTTTCAATTTAATTTAAGAGATAAAGCAAATAATTGGTTGTATATTCTTCCTCTCGGTTCAATATGCACATGGGATGAGATGAATAGTCTACTTTTAGATAAATATTTTCCTGCATCCCAGGCTACAAATATAAGAAAAGAAATATGTGGAGTTCGGCAGTTTGGTGGTGAGACACTATATGAATATTGGGAAAGGTTTAAACAACTTGTTGCTAGCTGTCCACACCACCAAATACCCGAACAATTGTTAATCCGGTACTTCTATGAAGGGCTCCAGCCCATGGATAGAAGTATGGTAGATGTAGCCAGTGGAGGAGCTTTAGTGGACAACACACCCGAAGTGGCCAGGGAATTAATTTCCAACATGGCTGATGAGACTTAGAAGAACCTTATTTTGTCCCCTTAATTTCATCCTTTTTACACTACTTTAGCACTTAAATGCACTCATTACTCTTGTATTTCGATTCAGGGCAATAAACAAGGCAATTGGAAGGAAATAGGCCAATTCGGGTGATTTTGCACAGTTTCGGCGACAGTCAGTGATCTGGGCCTAACTCACAGTTCCGAACTCCGAATTGGGCAATTCAAGAAGCATTAGAAAGAAGAAAAAGGCCCACAGCTTTACTGTTTTGGGTTTTGACTGATTCGGCCCGCATCGAGTACGAAACCGGGCCCGAAGTCGGAGCAAATTCGCAGCCAGGCCCATTTAACAGTTGAAGCCCAACTCGTAGAAGAACCTGGAAGCAGCCCAAGTAGCAGAGAAGCCCAACTCGGATGCAAGAGTCTAGAGTCCTAATTCGAATGTAATCTCCCAAGAGGGAGAGAGTCTTATTAGATCTAAACTTTGAATGTAATCCTATAAGGATAAGAAGGTTGGGGATTAGATAAGAGATAGGATAGGATTAGTTCAAAGAAGATCAAGACTCCCTAAAGATAAGATGATCTCCTAGAAGGAGTTGGAAAACAGCCCTCTCCTTTGGCTATATAAAGAGGGGGGCAAACCAGCTCTAGTATCACTCATTCCAAGATCCAAGAGATCATCAAGAGGCCAAGAAGCTCAAGAAAGCAGTTCGGCTATGGAGAAGAAAGGCATGGAGATTGCGCAGATCATGAGTAGCTAAGCTTCTTTTTCTGGTTCAAGGGGGGAGGTTCGATTGTGTCATTGTGAGGTTCTATAGTTAATTTATTTTCTTGCTTTTTAATTCAAGTATTCATTGATTCTTGTGCATATTTTTATTGGATGTTGATGTTAATTAATTTGACAAACTGAATTAATGTTGATCTTCCTATTGCTATCCATGATTTTGGTGATCCGTAATTGTCACGAATAATGGTACAAGTAGCAATTAGGTTGATATCTTTTTGGGTCAATTGTTCGTGACAGTCTTTGACCAATGTTTTAACATGGTTCAACCTAAAGGAATCGATGGAACAAAATTCAGTAATTGCAGCTATCTCAATTACTGTTATTTTGGTTTAACTGTTTTCACAAATCTTAATGCTATCATTGTTTAACATGGAACGCTATCATACCCAGTTGAGTGGTGATAAGTGTTGATCGAATGCTGGGTTTGGTCAAATGAATTAAGAAAACACAAGGTTTATTATGGCTATCCTAATAAATCTAAGGTTAAATGCTTGAATTGCAAGAATGCTGAAATGTACCTAGGATCGATGGCCAATCGATTCAACCCGAACCCTTGAACCAGAGTTCGGTAAGACTGATTTTCTCTTGTTTGTTTAGTTTGTTATTCATTTAATTTTAGTTATTAAATTTTCCCACACAATTACTTTATCCATTCGGCTAAGAGATTACTGATTTGCTCCCTGTGGGATTCGACCTAGAACCACTTTTACTGCAAATATTTTATTGTGGGACTAGTAAAAATTTTGAGGGCTTCGACAACCCGTCAAAATTTTGGCGCCGTTGCCGGGGAGCAACGTTAATTTCTTAGCTATTACCTTCTTTTTGTTAACCTTCTTGTTTTATGACTCGTGCTTCTCAACGAGATGAACTCAAGTATAACCCCGAAATTGAGAGGACCACCCGTCGGTTAAGGAAGGAGGCTAAGCAAAGGAAGGATCATTCACCTAAAAGGGTGAACACAGATCTGATCTACCCACTTGTGATTTTCCCATCTTTGAAGAAGTAAAAAGAATGGCTGACAGAGAGAGGACATTAAGGGAGTTGGCTGCACTAATTATGAACCAACAGCCCTTATGCATCACATACCCCACTCTTGAGGTAGCCTTTGAACTCAAATCTGGTTTGATTCAATTATTGCCTCTGTTTCATGGTTTCCCAGGTGAGGACCCTCACAAACATCTAAAGGAATTTCATGTCGTCTGTTCAAGCATGAAACCCCACGGTATGACCGAGGACCAGGTAAAACTCATAGCCTTTCCATTTACTTTAAGAGATAAAGCAAAGGATTGGTTGTATATTCTCCCTCCCGGTTCAGTACGCACATGGGATGAAATGAATAGGATATTTTTAGATAAATATTTTCCTGCGTCCCGGGCTGCAAATATAAGAAAAGAAATATGTGGAGTTTGGCAGTTTGGTGGTGAGACATTATATGAATATTGGGAAAGGTTTAAGCAACTTGTTGCTAGTTGTCCCCACTACCAAATTCCTAAACAATTGTTAATCCAATACTTCTATGAAGGGCTTCAGCCCATGGATAGAAGTATGGTCGATGCAGCCAGTGGAGGAGCTCTAGGGAACAAGACACCTAAAGCGGCCAGGGAATTAATCTCCAATATGGCCAAAAATTCTCAGCAATTTGGTACAAGGACAGAAGGTAGCATTAGAAGGGTTAACGAGGTAAGCCATGCAAATTTAGAAAACCAGATTTCTGATTTAACTGCCTTGGTTAAGTAGCTCGCAGCAGGACAGTTACAAACTGCCAGGGTGTGTGGTATTTGTTCGATCCCAGGACATCCTACGGACATGTGTCCATCACTACAAGATGGCCCAATGCAGCAAGTCAATGCCGTGGGAGGATTCCCGGGCCAGCCTCAACGAAAGTATGATCCTTACTCCAATCATTACAATCCAGGGTGGAGAGATCATCCAAACTTTAGCTACGGGACCCAAGGAGGACAGCAGAAATATCAGCCCCAATTTTTCAGTCGACAGTCTCAGTTTTCAACACCCATCACAGCGCAAGGCCAACCCCCGAATTCAGGTATGTCTTTGGATGAAATAGTTAAGGCTCTAGCTACTAATACTCAACAATTTCAGCAGGAAACGAGAGCTAGCATTCAGAATTTGGGGAACCAAATTAGCCAACTTGCCACTTCCATCAGCAAGTTGGAGGCGCAGAACTCCAGGAAACTACCCTCACAAACGGTAGTTAATCCGAAAGAGAATGCAAGTGCGGTGGTGTTGAGAAGCGGAAGAGAGTTGCAGTCCTAACCAAGTTCACCATCGAAGGAAGCCAAGGAAGAAGAAGGACAAGGGTCAAACGACAGCCCCATTGAGGTAAAATCGGACCCCCCTCTCCCTAAGGTTACTAATGTTGTATCACCTTTTCCTAGCAGGTTGGCAAATTCAAAGAAAGAGGAATATGAACAAGAAGTGTTAGAAACCTTCAGGAAGGTGGAGATCAACATTCCCTTGCTAGATGCAATAAAACAAATCCCTAAATATGCAAAATTTTTGAAAGAGTTATGCACTAACAAGAGGAGGTTGCGAATTGTTGAAAAGGTAAGAGTGGGAGAGAACGTTTTAGCCGTGATCAAGAGGACCCTGCCAGAAAAGCGTGCTGATCCAGGTATGTTTACCCTACCCTGTGTGATTGGTAATAAACGAATCGAGCGTGCCATGCTGGACTTAGGTGCATCTATTAATGTCATGCCATACTCGATTTACTGTGCATTGAGACTAGGTCCTTTAAAAGAGACTAGAGTTGTTATTCAATTGGCTAATCGTTCTAATGCATACCCAGAAGGGATTGTTGAGGATGTATTAGTGCAGGTTAACGATTTGATCTTTCCAGCTGATTTTTACATCTTGAAGATGGAAGAAGACACAACCACGAGTTCAGCCCCACTTCTATTAGGTCGTCCATTCATGAAAACGTCCAAGACCAAAATAGATGTGGACGAGGGTACCCTCTCCGTCGAGTTTGATGGAGAGATTGTAAAATTTAATATTTTTGATGCAATGAAATATCCTAGTGAGTGTCATTCGATTTGCTCTATTGATACTATCGATTTGATTGTGCAGGAAGTCTTTGGAGAGGAGGACATGGATGATGAGCTAGAATATAAGGCACAATCGGACAGGGAGGAAGAGATCGATGCATCCTATGATACTCTGGAACCTGAACAGGAGGTAAGGACTTCTGATGTTCAATCGAAGGTTTCTCACACAAGGCTGCTGCCCTCTGTTTTGCAGGCTCCGGAGCTGGAACTAAAGACCCTACCTGATCACCTAAAATATGCCTACTTGGGCAAAAAAGAGACACTGCCTGTGATCATTGCAAAAGGGTTGACTGAGGAGCAAGAGGAGAGGCTCATCAAAGTCCTAAAGGACCATAAGGAGGCGATGGGCTGGACCCTAGCCAACATAAAAGGGGTCAGCCCCTCAATTTGCATGCATAGGATCCTTTTGGAAGATGATGCCAAACCGGTTAGAGAACCACAAAGGAAACTCAACCCGATAATGAAAGAGGTAGTAATGAAAGAGGTGCTTAAACTGTTAGATGAAGGGATAATTTATCCAATTTCAGACTGCAAGTGGGTAAGTCCTATTCATGTTGTGCCTAAGAAAACTGGGATGACTGTAGTAAAAAATAAAAATAATGAACTAATTCCCATGAGGGTACAAGGTGGCTGGCGAATGGTAATAGATTTTCGAAAACTCAACTTGGCCACTCGAAAGGACCATTTTCCCCTACCCTTCATTGATCAGATGCTAGAGAGGCTGGCAGGTAAGGCTTTCTTCTGTTTTCTCGATGGATTCTCCGGGTATTATCAGATTGTTATTGCGCAGGAGGACCAAGAGAAAATGACATGGATGATTTTACTGTTTATGGTGATTCCTTTGATGATTGTTTGAATAGTTTAAGTAAAATTCTGAATAGGTGTGTGGAAACAAATCTTGTCTTAAACTATGAAAAATGTCATTTTATGGTGAAGGAGGGTATAGTGTTGGGACATGTAGTTTCAGCCAGAGGAATAGAAGTCGACAAGGCAAAAATTGATTTGATTGTGAGTTTACCTTACCCTACAAATGTTAGGGAGGTTCGTTCTTTTCTTGGACATGCAGGCTTTTATCGCAGGTTCATCAAAGATTTTTCAAAAATTGCCCTGCCATTGTCCAGTTTGCTACAAAAAGATGTGCCTTTCGATTTTGATGATGAGTGCAAGGAAGCTTTTAACAAGATTAAAAATTTATTAACCATTGCACCCATCATTCATCCACCCGATTGGAACTTGCCCTTTGAGATCATGACAGATGCAAGTAATTATGCAGTAGGGGCTGTTCTAGGGCAGCGAATAAATGGGAAGAGCCATGTCATTCACTATGCTTCCAAAACGTTGAATGCTGCACAGAGCAATTACACAACCACAGAAAAAGAGCTATTAGCTATTGTGTTTGCCTTAGACAAATTTAGGTCATATTTGCTTGGCTCTAAAGTGATTGTTTTTTCTGACCATGCAGCTTTGAGATACCTACTAGCAAAGAAGGAGTCGAAACCGAGGCTGATAAGGTGGATACTCTTGCTCCAAGAGTTCGATCTAGAAATCAATGATCGAAGGGGAGCTGAAATTCGGTGGCCGATCACCTAAGTAGGTTGGTGAAAGACGAGGACTCTTCTCCCATTTGTGAGTTGTTTCTTGATGAGCAGTTGTTCCACATGAGAGGTATGACTCCATGGTATGCTGACATGGTGAATTACTTGGTCACGGGAATTTTGCTTAATGACCTTAGCAGATCCATAAAGAATAAAATCAGGTATGAGGTGAAATATTATGTATGGGACGAACCCTACCTATGAAAATTTTGTTCTGACCAAATGATTAGGAGATGTGTCCCTGAGGAGGAGCAGATGTCGATTCTAAGGTTTTGTCATAATTATGCTTGTGGGGGCCATTTTGGGCCAAAGAGGACTGCTCGAAAAGTCTTGGATAGTGGGCTGTATTGGGCCACCCTATTTAGAGATGCCTACTTGTTTTGTAAAAACTGTGAAAGATGTCAACAAGCAGGTACACTATCTCGCAGGAATGAGATGCCCCAAACCCCCATTCTTATATGTGAAATATTTGATTTTTGGGGCATTGATTTCATGGGACCCTTTCCCCCCTCTTGTGGTTTTTCTTACATACTTTTGGCAGTCGATTATGTCTCAAAATGGGTGGAAGCCAAAGCCACCAAAACTGATGATTCTAAATGTGTTGTAGGGTTTATAAAGTCTAACATCTTCAGTAGGTTTGGCATTCCTCGAGCCATCATAAGCGATCAAGGGACCCATTTTTGCAATAGAACAGTTGAAACCTTGTTGAGAAGATATGGGGTGCATCACCGAATTTCCACTGCTTATCATCCCCAGACTAACGGGCAAGCTGAAATTTCCAATAGAGAGGTAAAGTCCATCTTGGAAAAGACGGTGAATCCAGGAATGAAGGATTGGAACCTATGCCTAGATGATGCTCTCTGGGCATATCGGACAGCTTACAAGACCCCAATAGGTATGTCCCCTTACAGGTTAATTTTTGGCAAATCTTGCCACTTGCCGGTGGAAATTGAACATAGGGCCTATTGGGCAATCAAGCAATGCAACATGAATATGGAAGAAGCAGGGAAGGAAAGGAAGCTCCAGTTGCAAGAGCTGGAAGAGTTGAGGTTAGAGGCATACGAGAATTCAAGAATCTACAAAAAAAAGACCAAATCGTTCCATGACAATGCACTCTTAAGAAAACAATTTAAAATTGGACAAAAGGTCTTATTGTATAATTCTCGACTTCAACTCATGCCAGGTAAGCTGCGTTCTAGGTGGATGGGTCTGTTTACTGTGACTAATGTTTTTCCCTATGGTGCAGTAGAGATCAAAAGTCTCGACACAGGTAAGATCTTCAAGGTGAATGGACATCGATTGTAGTTGTTCCATGAAGATGCAAATGTCCGCTCTACGGTAGACATCTCGTTGGACATTCCACGGTATTCATTGGATTAAAGGAGCAAAAAGAGGACGTCGAGCATAACGACGTTAAACAATTGCGCTTCTAGGAGGCAACCCATTATGTTTAGTTAATTTTGTTATTTGGTTTTGATATTTGTGTTTAGCAGGAACCTCAAAAAGCGAACAAGGAAGTACCCCCAAATCCTTCTACTTTATGCATAATCACATACATTGGGGACAATGTATAACTTAAGTGTGGGGGGATTAGGGAAATCTGATGGAAATTTGGGATACCTTACTTTCTTGAAATTTCTACTCCTGGAAACTTATCCTTGAATGATTTCAACTTATCAGGAATCATGTGCTTAGGCTGAATAGATAAGATAGGATGCAAGCATGACTAACTGAATCTTTTTGGTTGCATATGGTACCTCATGATTTTAATCGATCAATAGGCAAGATGCATAAGGGTTTGATGGATTTTCACATAATTATCCGTCAAACATGGGTTGATTATTCTAGAACTTGCTGTGTTAGGCATATAGAGACCACGATCAATGAATTCATGGATCAGATGGTGAAACCTTGTGATTCTTGAAAAAAAAAAAGGAGTTTGAAAATAAAATCGTGACTAATGTGAGATGGAGCATAAAATGCACTCACATCTAGAAACAAAAACAAGTGTGAGATGGAGCATAAAATGCACTCACATCTTGAAAAGAAGGCAAGGGTGAGATGGAGCATAAAATGCACTCACCCTAAAACCCCAACCCCATTCTCACCTTCAGATCCTAGGAATTCATACTAAGTGGTGGAGATGTGATACATAGCAAGCTTATGGAAATAAGCACACCTTGTTTTGATTCAAAGAAAAGTAATTGCATCTGGCTGAATTGGTTTGTTAAAAGCAATGAGAACCCGTGCAGTCCAAGGAGTTTCAGCCCTAGAAGGCTTGCCTCCTTGACTATCGATTTAACTTGGGACCATGAGGAATGATGATTTGCGATCACTCTTGGACAAGAAAAAGGGGGAAAAGAGATGAAAAGGGAAAGGTTACCAAGACTGCACTGAAGCATGCATTGGACCAGGCCTTGTGAAAAGGAAAAGAAGAGAGATTCATTAGTTAGGTTCTCCTGTTTTGCTTGAATTTTGCCTTGCCCGAGGACGGGCAAAGTTTAAGTGTGGGGGGATTTGATGAGACTTAGAAGAACCTTATTTTTTCCCCTTAATTTCATCCTTTTTACACTACTTTAGCACTTAAATGCATTCACTACTCTTGTATTTCGATTCAGGGCAATAAAGAAGGCAATTGGAAGGAAACAGGCCAATTCGGGTGATTTTGCACAGTTTCGGCGACAGTCAGTGATCTGGGCCTAACTCACAGTTTCGGACTCCGAATTGGGCAATTCAAGAAGCATTAGAAAGAAGAAAGAAAGTCCCACAACTTTACTATTTTGGGTTTTGACTGATTCGGCCCGCATCGAGTACGAAACTTGGCCCGAAGTCGGAGCAAATTCGTAGCCAGGCCCATTTAACAGCTGAAGCCCAACTCGCAGAAGAACCTGGAAGCAGCCCAAGTAGCAGAGAAGCCCAACTCGGATGCAAGAGTCTAGAGTCCTAATTCGAATGTAATCTCCCAAGAGCGAGAGAGTCTTATTAGATCTAAACTTTGAATGTAATCCTATAAGGATAAGAAGGTTGGGGATTAGATAAGAGATAGGATAGGATTAGTTCAAAGAAGATCAAGACTCCCTAAAGATAAGATGATCTCCTAGAAGGAGTTGGAAAACAACCCTCTCCTTTGGCTATATAAAGAGGGGGGCGAACCAGATCTAGCATCACTCATTCCAAGATCCAAGAGATCATCAAGAGGCCAAGAAGCTCAAGAAAGCAGTTCGGCTATGGAGAAGAAAGGCATGGAGATTGCGCAGATCATGAGTAGCTAAGCTTCTTTTTCTGGTTCAAGGGGGGAGGTTCGATTGTGTCATTGTGAGGTTCTATAGTTAATTTATTTTCTTGCTTTTTAATTCAAGTATTCATTGATTCTTGTGCATATTTTTATTGGATGTTGATGTTAATTAATTTGACAAACTGAATTAATGTTGATCTTCCTATTGCTATCCATGATTTTGGTGATCCGTAATTGTCACGAATAATGGTACAAGTAGCAATTAGGTTGATATCTTTTTGGGTCAATTGTTCGTGACAGTCTTTGACCAATGTTTTAACATGGTTCAACCTAAAGGAATCGATGGAACAAAATTCAGTAATTGCAGCTATCTCAATTACTGTTATTTTGGTTTAACTGTTTTCACAAATCTTAATGCTATCATTGTTTAACATGGAACGCTATCGTACCCAGTTGAGTGGTGATAAGTGTTGATCAAATGCTGGGTTTGGTCAAATGAATTAAGAAAACACAAGGTTTATTATGGCTATCCTAATAAATCTAAGGTTAAATGCTTGAATTGCAAGAATGCTGAAATGTACCTAGGATCGATGGCCAATCGATTCAACCCGAACCCTTGAACCAGAGTTCGGTAAGACTGATTTTCTCTTGTTTGTTTAGTTTGTTATTCATTTAATTTTAGTTATTAAATTTTCCCACACAATTACTTTATCCATTCGGCTAAGAGATTATTGATTTGCTCCCTGTGGGATTCGACCTAGAACCACTTTTACTGCAAATATTTTATTGTGGGACTAGTAAAAATTTTGAGGACTTCGACAACCCGTCAATGGCCAAAAATTCACAGCAGTTCGGTGCAAGGACAGATGGTACCATTAGGCATGTAAATGAGGTAAGTCATACTAACTTAGAAAATCAGATTTCTAACTTAACTGCCTTGGTTAGGCAACTCGCTGCAGGACAATTACAAATTGCCGGGGTGTGTGGTATCTGTTCGATCCTTGGTCACCCTACGGACATGTGTCCATCACTACAGGATGGATCGATGCAGCAAGTAAGTGTCGTAGGAGGATTCCCAGGCCATCCCCAACGAAAGTATGATCCCTACTCCAATTACTACAATCCAAGGTGGAGAGATCATCCAAATCTAAGCTACGGGAACCAAGGAGGACAGCAGAAATATCAGCCCCAGTTTTTCAGTCGACAGCCCCAGTTTTCAACACCCATCACAGCGCAAGGCCAACCCCCGAATTCAGGTATGTCATTAGATGATATAGTCAAGGCTCTAGCTACTAATACTCAGCAATTTCAACAGGAAACAAGAGCCAGCATTCAGAATATGGGGAACCAAATCAGCCAACTTGCCACTTCCATTACCAAGTTGGAATTGCAGAACTCCGGGAAACTACCATCACAAACCTTAGTCAACCCAAAAGAGAATGCAAGTGCGGTGGTGTTGAGAAGTGGAAGATTGTTGCAGCCCCAACCAAGTTCACCATCGAAGGTGACCAAGGAAGAGAAAGGACAAGGGTCAAACGACAGCCCCATTGAGGTAAAATCGGACCCCCTTCTCCCTAAGGTTACTAATGTTGTACCACCTTTTCCTAGCAGGTTGGCCAAGTCAAGGAAAGGGAATATGAGCAAGAAGTGCTAGAAACCTTCAGGAAGGTGGAGATCAACATTCCCTTGTTAGATGCAATCAAACAAATCCCAAAATATACAAAATTTTTTAAAGAGTTATGCACTAACAAGAGAAGGCTGCGAATTGATGAAAAGTTAAGAGTTGGAGAGAACGTTTCAGCCATGATCAAAAGGACCCTGCCAGAAAAACATGCTGATCTAGGTATGTTTAGCCTACCTTGTGTGATTGGCAACAAACGAATCGAGTGTGCCATGCTGGACTTAGGTGCATCTATTAATGTCATGCCATACTCGATTTGCTGTGCATTGAGACTAGGTCCTTTGAAAGAGACTAGAATTGTTATCCAATTAGTTGATCGTTCTAATGCCTACCCAGAAGGGATTGTTGAGGATGTATTGGTGCAGGTTAACGATTTGATCTTTTCAGTTGATTTCTACATCCTGAAGATGGAATAAGACACAACCACGAGTTCAACCCCACTTCTATTAGGCAGGCCATTCATGAAAACGGCCAAGACCAAAATAGATGTGGATGAGGGTACCATCTCCGTCGAATTTGACGGAGAGATTGTAAAATTTAATATTTTTTAAGCAATGAAATATCCTAGTGAATGTCATTCAATCTGCTCTATTGATACCATTGACTCGATTGTGCAGGAAGTTTTTGGAGAGGAAGACATGGACGATGAGCTGGATTATAAGGCACAATCGGACAGGGAAGAGGAGATCGATGCATCCTATGATACTCCAGAACCGGAACAAGAGGTAAGTAATTCTGATGTTCAATCGAAAATTTCTCATACAAGGTTGCTGCCCTCTGTTTTGCAGGCTCTGGAGCTGGAACTAAAGACCCTACCTGATCACCTGAAATATGCATACTTGGGCGAAAAAGAGACACTGCCTGTGATCATTGCAAAAGGGTTGACTAAGGAGCAGGAGGAGAAGTTCATCAAAGTCCTAAAGGTAAGGAGGTGATTGGCTGGACCCTAGTCGACATAAAAGGGGTCAGCCCCTCGATTTGCATGCATAGGATCCTTTTGGAGGATGATGCCAAACTGGTTAGAGAACCACAAAGAAAACTCAACCTGGTAATGAAAGAGGTAGTAATGAAGGAAGTGCTTAAACTGTTAGATGAAGGGATAATTTATCCAATTTCAGACAGCAAATGGGTAAGTCCTATTCATATTGTACCTAAGAAAACTGGGATTACTATAGTAAAAAATCAAAATAATGAACTAATTCCCATGAGGGTACAAAGTGGCTGGCGAATGGTAATAGACTTTTGAAAACTTAACTTGGCCACTCGAAAGGTCCATTTTCCCTACCCTTCATCGATCAGATGCTAGAGAGGTTGGCAGGTAAGGCTTTCTTCTATTTTCTCGATGGGTTCTCAGGGTATTATCAGATTGTTATTGCGCAGGAGGACCAAGAGAAAACCACATTCACTTGTCCATTCGGCACCTTTGCCTACAGACGAATGCCCTTTGGTTTGTGTAACGCTCCGGGCACTTTTCAACGATGCATGATGAGTATATTTTCTGATTTTATTGAAAAATGCATTGAAGTGTTCATGGATGATTTTACTATTTATGGTGATTCATTTGAGGACTGCCTAAATAGTTTAAGTAAAATTCTGAATAGGTGTGTGGAAACAAATCTTGTCTTAAACTATGAAAAATGTCATTTTATGGTGAAGGAAGGCATTATATTGGGACATGTAATTTCAGCCAGAGGAATAGAGGTTGACAAGGCCAAAATTGATTTGATTGTGAGCTTACCCTACCCTACAAATGTTAGGGAGGTTCGCCCTTTCTTGGACATGCAGGCTTTTATCGCAAGTTCATCAAAGATTTTTCAAAAATTGCCCTGCCATTGTCCAATTTGCTGCAAAAGGATGTGCCTTTCGATTTTGGTGATGAGTGCAAGGAAGCATTTGACAAGTTTAAGAATTTATTAACAATTGCACCCATTATTCAACCACCTGATTGGAACTTGCCCTTTGAGATCATGACCGATGCAAGCAACTATGCCCTTCGAGATCATGACTGATGCAAGCAACTATGCGGTAGGGGCTGCTCTAGGTCAACGAATAGATGGGAAGAGCCACGTCATTTACTATGCTTCCAAAATGTTGAATGTTGCACAAAGCAACTACACAACTACTGAAAAGGAGCTACTAGCTATTGTGTTTGCTTTAGATAAATTTAGATCATATTTGCTTGGCTCTAAAGTACTTGTGTTTTCTGACCATGCAGCTTTGAAATACCTACTAGCAAAGAAGGAGTGAAAATCGAGGCTGATAAGGTGGATACTCTTGCTCTAAGAGTTTGATCTAGAGATCAAGGATTGAAGGGGAGCTGAAAACTTGGTGGCTGATCACCTAAGTAGGTGGGTGAAAGACGAGGACTCCTCACCCATTTGTGAGTTGTTTCCTGATGAGTAGTTGTTTCACATGAGAGGCATGGTTCCATGGTATGCTGATATTGTGAACTACTTGGTCACCGGAGTTTTGCCTAATGACCTTAGCAAATCCATGAAGAACAAAATCAGGTATGAGGCGAAATATTATGTATGGGACAAACCCTATCTATGGAAATTTTGTTCTGATCAAATGATTAGGAGATGAGTCCCTGAGGAAGAGCAGATGTCGATTCTAAATTTTTGTCATAATTATGCTTGTGGTGGCCATTTTGGGCCAAAGAGGACTGCTCGAAAGGTCTTGGATAGTGGGTTGTATTGGGCAACCCTATTTAGAGATGCATACTTGTTCTGTAAAAATTGTAAAAGATGTCAGCAAACAGGTACACTATCTCGCAGGAATGAGATGCCCCAAACCCCTATTCTTATATGTGAAATATTTGATGTTTGGGGCATCGATTTCATGGGACCCTTTCCTCCCTCTTATGGTTTTTCTTATATACTTTTGGCAATCAATTATGTCTCAAAATGGGTGGAAGCCAAGGTCACCAAGACCGATGATTCTAAATGTGTTATAGGGTTTATCAAATTTAACATCTTCAGCAGGTTTGGCATTCCTCGAGCCATCATAAGCGATCAAGGGACACACTTTTGCAATAGAACAGTAGAAGCCTTGTTGAGAAGGTATGGGGTGCATCACCGAATCGCCACTGCCTATCACCCCCAGACTAACGGGCAAGCTGAAATTTCCAATAAAGAGGTAAAGTCCATCTTAGAAAAGACGGTGAATCCGGGAATGAAGGATTGGAGCCTATGCCTAGATGATGCTCTTTGGGCATATCGAACAACTTATAAGACCCCGATAAGTATGTCCCCTTACAGGTTAATTTTTGGCAAATCTTGCCACTTGCCGGTCGAAATTGAACATAGGGCCTATTGGGCAATAAAGTGATGCAACATGAATATGGAAGAAGCAGGGAAGGAAAGGAAGCTCTAGTTGCAAGAGCTGGAAGAGTTGAGGTTAGAGGCATATGAAAATTCAAGATTCTACAAAGAAAAGACCAAATTGTTCCATGACAATGTACTCTTAAGAAAACAATTTAAAGTTGGACAAAAGGTCTTACTATACAACTCTTGCCTCCAACTCATGCCAGGTAAGCTGTGTTCCAAATGGATGGGTTCTTTTAGTGTGACTTGTTAGACAGTTTTGTATGCCCTTAGCTTCAATCATTTTGATGTACTTTTGTTATTTAGTGGAAATAAATAAAGTGCATGTTTGATTCATGTTGTTTGGTTTAATTCTGTGTAAAACCCTAAAACTGGACATTTGTAGAGACTCATGTTAGTTTTAAATGTTCACAGCCGTTGGATAAGTCTGGGGAGATTTATCCTGCCAAGGCTGATACTGGTGTGCCACCAAGTGTTGGGATGGCCTGTCTCAGCCATCAGGGTAAGACCCGAGGCACATACAGCATGGGATTACTTGAATCCTTGAACCGGACCAGATTTCCAGTCTTGCCCTGGACCTTGGAGATAGATGGGCAAAACTGGAAAGTTACACCTGACCCCTATACTCGATTATGACACTTCACTAGGTGCTGGATCAGGCTGCCTTTGATATGCCAATCAGTGAGATCCTTAGTGGGGATCAAAACCTGGGTATGTTGGGGCAGTTTGAGAATTCATCTGAGTGGGTGGTCATAGTGACAGAATCAGCCACTTTGTCGGACAAAGGATAATGATCGGGAATGCACTCTCTCTGATGGAAACCAAACTGCCGGCAGTTGATTTCAATCGTTGGAATTTTGTTTTTGCAAAATTAATATATTTACATATATATGTACGGTTTCAAAATGTTTGCAAATGGTTTTAATTCCCGGGATCCATGTGAGAGGAGAGTGCGGCACTGTTCCTTGCAGCCGAGGGAGAGGTCCTCTCTTGTCGGGCAGTGCTTGATCATTAAGGGCTGAGAGGTTAAGTGTAAGACCATTTAGGATAATACCTGATGGGCTAATCTTGCACCTGCCCACAGTCCCTGGGTTTTTATAAGATGGCTTGGCCCAGGGACCACTTAATGTAAGTGTTGGGCCCATAGGGTTCATACGATGGACTCAAGGGGTTCATTGAGATTTTCAGTGAATTTGGCTGGGCCTTGTATTAAAGGCTGGGCCGAACCCATGTGGCTGGTGTGTAGATCAATGCTTGGGTCCCACGCCATACAAAGAAGCCCAACTGGGCAGCAGATTGGAAACTAATTAAACACTGAATACTTAATGGGCCAAAAGCCCATTTCGAAGTGGGCTGATATGATCACCCATCAATGGGGCGAATTTGAGATTGCAGTTAGCAAAAAGGATTGGGCTCTTAGCCTTATCCACTCTTAGAGACCAAATTCAAATCAGATTTGAATCTGGTAACCTCCTGATAAGATCAGGAGTAAGCTAACTCTATCTGGGAAAGGGATTAAGATTATCCCCTATCCAAATACTGATTTGGATTGGGATAACTCCTAATTAGGAGATTTCTTAATCAAGAAGAAAAGAGAGGAGATTTCGAATGAACCAAGAGAGAGAAATAAGATTTCGATCCAAGAGGTTCTGGTGAGCAAGAAAAGTTCCTGCGAATTGAGATTAGATCTCATTCTCTCCAGAAAAGAAAACAGTTCAGCCTTTTTGTTTCTGGAAATCTCCTCCTGCCGCCGCCATCTGCATTGTTGCAAGATTCGATCTTTGCAGAAAAGAAAGTCAAGAAACCAGTTCTTGACATCAGTCTTGCAAGAAAGACTGAAAGAATTCAGTGTTTAGTACATCCAGGGGATTCTTGTGAAGGATCCAGTGTGTAGGACGCACCCTGCTGGTTCTGTTCCATCCACAGCTGTGTCATCTTCAGTAGGGACAGATCTTGGAGCATTCTTTGGGCGTGAACACCAACTTTGGGAGATACTGCTTCTCCGGATCAGGTATAATCCTCCCATTTATCTTTTGGTACAGATCTGGTTTGATTAGGGTTCAAGTAGATCCTTGAATATTGTATTCTAAATACAGGGAATATGATTCCCAGTTGGGAGAAGGTAGGAAATTTTTGAAATTCGCCCCACCCATTCCGCAACCTTTATGGCGTCCATTAGATGGATCCTACCATTCTTTCAGTGGTATCAGAGCCACAGGTTCGAATCTTGAACCAAAAGAAAATCAGATCTGACCCTGCGCAGATGGATAGAAGGTGTTCTTTCAAGATTTGCACAGATTGTTTTCTTTTTTTTTTTCAAGAAACTGTTTCTTGTTAAGGGCGATTGATCTGAAATTAATTTCTATTAAATCCAAAATTTATTTGGAATTGTTCTTTATTTATTTTGATTTAATGGACTGTTCAAACCTGGAGATCGCAGTGCAGTTTTAGCGCAGATGGTCTGCGCACCCTTTTTCTTTTCTATTTATTTATTTCATTCAATTCGGTCTGTAAATAATTTTTTTTATTTTTTAGACTGAATGTATAGGATTTGATCAAGAATGTAATTAATAGAAATAGGATTTCTGTTATTTTTCTTGATTAAAGAAGATGGAAGAAGATGGCGGCGCTGGAGATTTGCAGATGGAGAAATCGTTTTCTGCGATTTGCAGTTTATGAAACTGCAACCCTTGTGATTAACCTCTGTTTTGCAGGTGGTGCGAACAGTCCATAATTGTTTTGTGTTTTCTAGAAATCAAAACTATTAATTTCAGATCATTCAATAATTAATTCTTGAATTGAAAATCAGTTTTGGACCATTTCGGACTAGATTGGACCAAAACTGTTTGGACCGAATCTGGGTTTCGAAAGGGGCTGTTCTCAGTCCAATTGTCTCACACTTTTGTTCCAAATCTGATGTTCAATTACAGGGATTAATTCGGCCCACCTGTAAAGCCCAGTTTTAAAGGGTTAAAACTGCAAAAGCCCATTATTGTGAGATAAGCTGTATGGGCCGAACTGCTATCTGCGATTCAGCCCATACACCTAGTGGGCATTAATCGTTAATGACTTGGTTTTTAAATGGGCTGTTGAATGGGCTTTACAGCAATTAATTGATTGGATCAATTCCTCCTTTACCTGTGATGTTTGGATGTTTGATGTGCTGCGACCATGGGCCATAAGTACTTGGCCCGTGATGACTCGTTAGTGGCTCTTGCGCACACCATGGCTGAATGCACATCATTGCCATGGTGTCCCTGAAGGTCATTGGATGACCCCCTCTTTGCCTGGTGGGCCCCACAACCCTGAAAAGGGATGCGTACGAAACCCCTAGCCGATTAAGGCCCACCAGAAATCTGACTTTATGAAAGTCAGTGGGAGCCACTTTGGTTTGACCTAAATTAGAACTAGGCCGTAATTTTGTTCCCTCCAGCAAATATGAATGCAAGTGATAGGGAGATCCATATGATGGACTCTCTAAAGGCCTTCCGTCATTAGCACAATGATGGGTCCATCAGTAATGAGGAAACGCACCATAAAATTGGGCTATCCATTTGCTGTTGGATCTGTTAGAGTGTTTCATAAGATGATAGGGGCGTCATAGACCGATGTGGGAGGGGCTTCACCAGAAAATGGGAACTCTCTCACGGTACCTTGGCGTAACCTGAATATGATGGGTGTGCACTCACTGACAGAAGGGTTTACCTGAAAACGGCTCTGAACCTAGTCTGACAGAGGCCAAAGGGAAACTCATTTGATGAGTGGATATGATCCATCACAGAAAGGTGGTGGGGTTATGCAGCTGAAACAGTTGGCTTCACGCACCCCATGTGATTTCCCACATTTCCAGAGACATTTCGTCGTCTCCGTCACTGAGATAGGAGGGAAATCTCAGAGATGAACAAATGGGAATGGAACATAGATTAAAAGCCATATCTATGTAGGTAAACATGAATCAAACTAAGGTTGTGGACTAACGATTTTGCTGTTTTATCAGAAAATGGCAAACGGTCAATTTGCAAAGCTTCTAGACGATAACAAGCTTAAGGGCCCAAACTATGCCGACTGGTACAGAAATCTTATGCTGGTCCTAACTTCTGAAAAGTTGGACAAGGTAGTGAAAAATCCTGCCCCGGAACGTCCGGGTGATAGGGCTTCTGAGGCCCGTAGGAGGGACTACCAAGATTGGGAGGATAAGAACTCCCTAGCCCGCTGCTTTGTCATTGCCTCATTAGACAACTCAATACAGAGGCAGTTCGATCAGATCGAACTTGCCAAGGACATATTGGACAGTCTAAGGACAATGTATGAGGAGCAGAACCGTTCTACTCGACAGAAGGTCCTGAAATTGTTCATGACCGCGCAGATGACCAAAGGGCAGAAAGTTCATGACCATTGTCTTCGGATGATGGGATACATCAACGAACTTGAAGCTCTTGGATCCGGGCTAGATCTTGGCACGCAAGTGGATGCCATCCTAAATTCTTTGCCCTCTTCCTTCAATGCGTTCACTATGAACTACAATATGAATAAGCTGAATGTCAGCGTCCAGGAACTCAGCAATATGTTGCAGAGGGCCGAGGATTTACTCAAGAAGGATGAGCCTATGGTTATGCTTGCTGAAGCTAACAAATCGGGCAAGAGAAAGAGAAAGGCAAAGAAGCCCCAGAAGAAGACTACCAAACCCAAGAAGCAGAAGAAGAACAAGGCATCTGATGTCTGTCACTTCTGCAAGCAGACCGGCCACTGGAAGAGGAACTGTCCTACCTACCTGGAATCTAAGAAAGGTAATATCGAAACTTGTGTCATAGAAACTAATATGTTAGTTACTTCTGTGTCCTGGTGTGTTGACTCCGGGGCTTCAACTCATGCGTGTAACTCACTGCAGGGGTTCAAAGTTAGCAGAAGGCTGAGTGAAGGTGAAGTGACACTCTTCTTGGGAACAACTGCTAGTGTTGCAGCTGCGGCAATAGGAACCGTAGAATTAGTTTTTAAAGAAGGAGTCCTTGTACTTAAAGATTGTCTTTATGTACAGAACTTGAGAAGGAATTTAATTTCTGTTTCAAAATTGTGTGCTGATGGATATACTGTTTACTTTAGTAATATGATTACTGTTAAACGGAATAATAAATTCATCGCATGCGGGGAGCTAGAGAACGGTCTCTATGTTCTGCATCCTTCATTGGAAACTAACTTGACCGAAACTACGTCGGTCGAAAATCCCAAGAAAAGGACTCGTGATACAGTAAATCTCACGTGCCTCTGGCATTACCGACTTGGCCACATCGGTGTCGACCGAATCACAAGACTGGTAAAGGATGGTCCTTTGGATTTTCTAACCGTAGAAAATCTTCCCACTTGTGAACCTTGCCTCCAAGGAAAGATGACTAAGCGGCCATTTGACGGTAAGCCTGAAAGATGTGCAGGCACACTTGACCTAATACATACTGATGTATGTGGTCCCCTGAGTGTTAGGACACGGAATCAACACGTGTACTTCATCACCTTTACAGATGATTTTTCACGATATGGTTACGTGTACCTAATGAGACATAAGTCTGAATCATTTGAAAAGTTCAAAGAGTTCAGACAGGAAGTCGAGAAACAGTTAGGGAGAGAAATTAAGGCCCTTCGATCAGATCGAGGTGGCGAGTATCTCTCTGATGAATTCAGGGACTACTTAAAGGCCAATGGGATAGTGTCACAACTAGCTCCTCCTGCTACACCTCAACTCAATGGTGTTTCAGAGAGGAGAAATAGGACCTTATTAGACATGGTCCGGTCACTTCTCGTACGCTCAGAATTACCCACATCCTTTTGGGGATACGCATTAGAGACTGCTATCTACGTGCTGAATAGGGTTCCAACCAAATCAGTTCCGAAAACTCCATATGAGCTTTGGACCGGAAGGAAGCCAAGTGTGAGACACTTGAAGATTTGGGGTTGTCCTGCACACGTTAAAAGAACAAGTGCGGACAAGTTGGAATCTAAAACCAGCCGTTGCCTGTTTATAGGCTACCCAAAGGATTCGGTGGGTTATCTATTCTATGACCCAAGTGAGCAGAAAGTGTTCTGCAGTCGAAACGCCCGATTCTTAGAATCCGATTACATCCTGGACACCCATCGTCAGGAAATAGTTCTTGATGAGGAGAGCTCAGGAGCAGTGGGAGATGACCCACAAGTTCCAGGTAATGACCAACCTAGAAGGTCCACCCGGGTATCCAGACCACCAGTCCGATATGGTTATGACCAGGATAGTTACCTGGTGGAAACCTTGACTAGTGAAGAGGATCCCGTGTCTTACGCGGAAGCTATGTTGGACATAGATTCCCAGAAGTGGGTGGAGGCCATGAGAGCCGAGATGGACTCAATGGAGACCAATGGAGTCTGGACTCTAGTGGATCCGCCCTCCGGGGTAAAAGCAATTGGTTGCAAATGGATCTACAAGAGGAAGAAGGGCCCCGATGGCAGGATTGAGACCTTTAAAGCTCGATTGGTGGCGAAAGGGTATACTCAGAAAGAAGGCATCGACTATGAGGAAACCTTTTCACCGGTGGCCATGCTTAAATCCATTACGATCCTGCTAGCTGTAGCAGCGTACCATGATTACGAGATTTGGCAAATGGATGTCAAAACAGCGTTCCTGAATGGAGATCTTAGTGAAGATATCTACATGCAGCAGCCGCAAGGCTTCATTGCTGCTGGTCAGGAACACATGGTATGTAAACTTAATAGATCCATATATGGACTTAAGCAGGCTTCTAGGAGTTGGAACATCCGTTTTGATTCTGCAGTCAAAACGTTTGACTTTGAGCAGAATCCGGATGAGCCCTGTGTTTACAGGAAATCCAGTGGGGATAAGATCACCTTTTTGGTCTTGTATGTGGACGATATCCTACTCATTGGGAATGATGTAGGAATGTTGACTTCGGTCAAGGTATGGCTATCACAGCAGTTCTCCATGAAAGATCTTGGAAAAGCTTCATACATACTAGGTCTTCGACTCTATAGAGATAGATCGAAGCGGATAATTGGATTGTCCCAGGCTGCTTACATTGACAAAATTGTCAAAAGATACAGCTTGGAAAACTCCAAGAAAGGAAACGTTCCTTTCAGGCACGGAGTCACTCTCTCCAAGAAGATGTCTCCCAAGACTTCTGAGGAGATTGAGAGCATGAGAGACGTTCCCTATGCCTCAGCTGTGAGGAGCATCATGTATGCCATGTTGTGCACTCGCCCGGACATAGCTCAGGCGGTGAGTGTGGTAAGCAGATTCCAGGCAAACCCAGGACAGGAGCATTGGACTGCTGTGAAGAACATACTCAAATACCTTCGAAGGACGAAAGAGTTTTGTCTGGTATTCGATGGTAGTTCACTGCAAGTTCTAGGGTATACCGATGCCGATTTCCAGTCGGATCCAGATGATAGAAAGTCTACATCTGGGTATGTTTTCACGATAGGATCGTGTGCTGTTTGCTGGAAAAGCAGCAAACAGGGGTCCACTGCAGACTCCACAACCGAGGCCGAGTACATTGCCGCAAGTGAAGCTGCCAAGGAAGCCGTGTGGATGAAGAAATTCATACACGAATTGGGAGCGATTCCATCCAGCACATCACCCATCCCGTTGTTGTGTGACAACAATGGAGCGATCGCCCAGGCTAAAGAGCCTCGGGCCCACTCGAAGTCAAAGCACATCGAGAGGAAGTACCATGTACTGCGGGAGATCGTTGGTAGAGGGGACGTCCTAATTCAAAAGGTAGCATCAGCGGATAATGTGGCAGACCCATTGACTAAGCCACTGACACAGAAGGTGTTTGAGAAACACGTGGAAAGTATGGGACTCCGGCTTGTACCAGATTGGACCTAAGTGCAAGTGGGAGCTGTTAGACAGTTTTGTATGCCCTTAGCTTCAATCATTTTGATGTACTTTTGTTATTTAGTGGAAATAAATAAAGTGCATGTTTGATTCATGTTGTTTGGTTTAATTCTGTGTAAAACCCTAAAACTGGACATTTGTAGAGACTCATGTTAGTTTTAAATGTTCACAGCCGTTGGATAAGTCTGGGGAGATTTATCCTGCCAAGGCTGATACTGGTGTGCCACCAAGTGTTGGGATGGCCTGTCTCAGCCATCAGGGTAAGACCCGAGGCACATACAGCATGGGATTACTTGAATCCTTGAACCGGACCAGATTTCTAGTCTTGCCCTGGACCTTGGAGATAGATGGGCAAAACTGGAAAGTTACACCTGACCCCTAGACTCGATTATGACACTTCATTAGGTGCTGGATCAGGCTGCCTTTGATATGCCAATCAGTGAGATCCTTAGTGGGGATCAAAACCTGGGTATGTTGGGGCAGTTTGAGAATTCATCTGAGTGGGTGGTCATAGTGACAGAATCAGCCACTTTGTCGGACAAAGGGTAATGATCGGGAATGCACTCTCTCTGATGGAAACCAAACTGCCGACAGTTGATTTCAATCGTTGGAATTTTGTTTTTGCAAAATTAATATATTTACATATATATGTACGGTTTCAAAATGTTTGCAAATGGTTTTAATTCCCGGGATCCATGTGAGAGGAGAGTGCGGCACTGTTCCTTGCAGCCGAGGGAGAGGTCCTCTCTTGTCGGGCAGTGCTTGATCATTAAGGGCTGAGAGGTTAAGTGTAAGACCATTTAGGATAATACCTGATGGGCTAATCTTGCACCTGCCCACAGTCCCTGGGTTTTTATAAGATGGCTTGGCCCAGGGACCACTTAATGTAAGTGTTGGGCCCATAGGGTTCATACGATGGACTCAAGGGGTTCATTGAGATTTTCAGTGAATTTGGCTGGGCCTTGTATTAAAGGCTGGGCCGAACCCATGTGGCTGGTGTGTAGATCAATGCTTGGGTCCCACGCCATACAAAGAAGCCCAACTGGGCAGCAGATTGGAAACTAATTAAACACTGAATACTTAATGGGCCAAAAGCCCATTTCGAAGTGGGCTGATATGATCACCCATCAATGGGGCGAATTTGAGATTGCAGTTAGCAAAAAGGATTGGGCTCTTAGCCTTATCCACTCTTAGAGACCAAATTCAAATCAGATTTGAATCTGGTAACCTCCTGATAAGATCAGGAGTAAGCTAACTCTATCTGGGAAAGGGATTAAGATTATCCCCTATCCAAATACTGATTTGGATTGGGATAACTCCTAATTAGGAGATTTCTTAATCAAGAAGAAAAGAGAGGAGATTTCGAATGAACCAAGAGAGAGAAATAAGATTTCGATCCAAGAGGTTCTGGTGAGCAAGAAAAGTTCCTGCGAATTGAGATTAGATCTCATTCTCTCCAGAAAAGAAAACAGTTCAGCCTTTTCGTTTCTGGAAATCTCCTCCTGCCGCCGCCATCTGCATTGTTGCAAGATTCGATCTTTGCAGAAAAGAAAGTCAAGAAACCAGTTCTTGACATCAGTCTCGCAAGAAAGACTGAAAGAATTCAGTGTTTAGTACATCCAGGGGATTCTTGTGAAGGATCCAGTGTGTAGGACGCACCCTGCTGGTTCTGTTCCATCCACAGCTGTGTCATCTTCAGCAGGGACAGATCTTGGAGCATTCTTTGGGCGTGAACACCAACTTTGGGAGATACTGCTTCTCCGGATCAGGTATAATCCTCCCATTTATCTTTTGGTACAGATCTGGTTTGATTAGGGTTCAAGTAGATCCTTGAATATTGTATTCTAAATACAGGGAATATGATTCCCAGTTGGGAGAAGGTAGGAAATTTTTGAAATTCGCCCCACCCATTCCGCAACCTTTATGGCGTCCATTAGATGGATCCTACCATTCTTTCATGACTAATGTATTTCCTTATGGTGCAGTAGAGATCAAAAGTCTCGACACAGGTAAGATCTTCAAGGTGAATGGGCATCGATTGAAGCTGTTCCACGAGGATGCAAATGTCTCCTCTACAATAGACATCTCGTTAGACATTCCTCGGTATTCATTCGATTAAAGAAGAAAAAGGACATCGAGCATAACGACGATAAACAATTGCGCTTGTGGGAGAAAACCCATTGTGTTTAGTTAGTTTTGTTATTTTGTTTGGTTTTGATTTTCGTGTTTAGCAGGAACCCAACAAGACGAACAGGGAAGTACCCCCAAATCCTTCTACTTCATGCATAACCACATACATTGAGGACAATGTACAACTTAAGTGTGGGGGGATTAGGGAAATCTGATGGAATTTGGATAACCCCAGCATGCTTCGATCATCACTTTTTTTTAACCTTGCCTTGTGAAATTTCTGTTTCCTAGAAGCTTATCCTTGAACAATTTCAACTTATCAGGAATCATGTGCTTAGGCTGAATAGATAGGATAGGATGCAAGCATGACTAAATGAATTGTTCTTGGCTGCTTATGGTACCTTATGATTTTAATCGATCAATAGGCAAGATGCATAAATATCTTGAAGGGATGAGAGATCCATCCCATGGAGGCCCAAAGATTGTGGAATAAGTGGCGAATTTCAAAAATTTTTCTCTCCCTACAACTGGGAATCGCATTCCCTATTTAGAAAATCATATTTTCAAGGATCATTCTTGAACCTTAAACTGAATCAGATCTGAACCAAAAGGAGTAGGAGAGAATTATACCTGATACGGAGAAGTAGTATCTCCCAATGGAGGTGTTCACGCCCAAGGAAGGATCCAAAAATTGCTCCCACTGAAGATAGCGCAGTGCAGGATGGAGCAGAATCAGCAGTGTTCTTCTCCAAGAACTCTGTCCTTCGCAAGAATCAACAGGATGGTACGTGAGCACAGCTTCCTTTCAATCCTTTCTTAAAGAATTGATGTCAAGATCCAATCTTGACTTCTCCCACAACTGGAGATCGAACTGGCAAACAGGGCGGCAAGAACAGGAAGGCGGCAAGGGAGTATTCGCAGGGTGCAGAATTCTCTCTTCTTGATTTCAGCACTAAAGAAAATCTGATGTTGTCTCTTAGGCTGCCGCCCCCTTCTTTTTTTAACCTAAAAGATCAGCTCCTAATCCAATTAGGAGCAGTTTATCCAAATCATATTTGGATAAGACTTCTCTTTAGGTGATAGGGATAAACCCTTATCTTATCTGCAGATTAGATTAGCTTTCTCCTAATCTCATTAGGAGGTTTCCAAATCTAAATGACATTCAGATCTGGACTCTCTGAGTGGATAGGGTCAAGACCCCATCCTATCTGCTAATCCATCTCAGAATTCGCCCATTTAATTAACTAAATGAATAGCCCAGTTCGAAATGGGCTTTAGGCCCATTAAGCTTATGTGCTCACTTATCCTTCCTAACTGCTGCCCAGTTGGGCTTCCTTGTACGGCGTGGGACCCAAGCATTGATCTACACATCAGCCACATGGGTTCGGCCCAGCCTTTGTTACAAGGCCTGACTGAATACACTGTTAAAGACAGTGCACCCCCTGAAACTCATCGAATGCGCTCTATGGGCCCAACACTTACCCTAAGTGGTCCCTGGGCCAAGCCACCTTGTAACACCCAGGGACTGTGGGCAGATGCAAGATTAGCCCATCAGGTATTATCCTCAATGGTCTTACACTTAACTTCTCAGCCCATAATGATCATACACTGCCCGACAAGAGAGGACCTCTCCCTCGGCTGCAAGGAACAGTGTTGCACTCTCTGCTTATATGGATCCCGGGAATTAAAACCTTCTTGCGAACATTTTAGAAACCATAATATATATACTTTTATATCTCATATAAAATATACTTTGCAAAACAAACCTCAACGGTTGAAATTGGTTGCCAGCAGTCTTGGTTTCCATCAGTGAGAGTGCATCCCCAATCATTACCTTTGTCCGACAAAGGGGCTGATCCTATCACTATGATCACCCACTCAAATGAATTCTCGGACTGTCCCAACATACCCAGGTTTTGACCCCCGCTAAGGATCTCACTGATTGGTACATCAAAGATAGCCTGATCCGACACCTAGTGCAGTATCATAATCGAGTCTAGGGGTCGGGTGTAACTTTCCAGTTTTGCCCATCAATCTCCAAGGTCCAGGGCAATACTGGAAATCTGGTCCAGTTTAAAGATTCAATTAATCCTACACTGTATGTGCCTAGGGTCTCACCCTGGCAGCTGAGACAGGCCACCCCAACCGACTTGGTGGCACCACAGTGTCAGACTTGTTAGGATAGGTCTCCCCAGACCGACCCACTGGCTGTGAACATTCTAAACTAACACGAGTCTCATTAAGTGTCCAGTTTAAGGGTATTACACAGAAACATACCAAGGGAACATGAATCAAATATGCACTTATATTCATTTACAATAAACTCATAAAGTACATCATTCTGATTGAAGCTAAGGGCATACAAAACTGTCTAACAGCTCCCACTTGCACTTAGGTCCAATCAGGTACTAGCCGGAGTCCAATGCTTTCCACGTGTTTCTCAAACACTTTCTATGATAGTGGTTTTGTCAATGGGTCTGCTACATTTTCCACTGATGCTACCTTCTGAATCAGGACGTCCCCTCTACCAACAATCTCCCGCAGTATGTGGTACTTCCTCTCGATGTGCTTCGACTTCGAGTGGGCTCGTGGCTCCTTGGTGGGTGCCGAACCCAACCAAAGATAAATATTCTAGCTCTGGGTTAATAATTTGCAGATAGTGATGAGCAAGGTCATTCTCCACAGAGATTGGGTGGATTTATTTCCATGTAGATGGATTAAGGGGGGTTTGTAAAGCTAAGGAAAACAAGTAAATAGTAGAAAATAACAGAAAACAAAAAAATCAAATCGATGGGAGAAAACTTCTGGTTGAAGGGACAAGTTCAGCTTTGATTCATAGTATTGATCCTTGATGCAAAGATAGATTCATATGTCTATAAATAAATTGGTTATAGCTGTTAACAAGCGATAAACAGCCACCCTCTACTCTTATTATTCGACAACCAAAACAAGCTCTTTGATTGCTTCCCTTATTAATAGGTAGTCCTAAACAAGCTCTTAGGATTTAACCTATTAATAGCATTAAGAGGGGAGAGACCCAATTCTGGTCAGCGATCTCACAAGCTCGGACCGTTTAAACCAAGGCTTCCCTTACCCTTCAACCAGAAATAAAAACTTACAGACACCTCATGATGAAAACGCCGCTTCCAGATGAGAAAGGGGGGTGAACTCTTGCTTCTTCCTCCTTGGTTGCTGATTTCTCTCTCTGAAGACTGAAGCTCTCTTGGAGGAAATTTATGCCTTGGGTGCTGGTCTGCCCCCCCTTTATATAGGTTTGGGGAGAGGGCTGCTCTCCAACTCCCTTAAGGAGATTATCCTCAAACTGGAATGTCCTAATCTAATTTGAACTTATCCTATCTAACTCTTATCTCTTATCTTTCTAGGATTACAATTTGAGAATTAAAATCTGATAAAACTCTTTTATTGAGATTACATTCAACTTCTATTCTAATGGGACTCTTGGATTTTGAATTCGAACTGGGCTTCTTTAACAATTCGGGCTAGCTTCAAGACTCTTCTGCGAAATGGGCTTCAGCTTTTGAAATGGGCTTTGCTGCGAAATTACTCTGACTTTGGGCCCGCATTCGTCTTCGATGTGGACTGGTTCTGCCAAAACCCAAAACATAAAAGTTGTGGGTTTTTTCCTTATCTTTCCAGTGCTTCTTGAATTGTCCAAATCGGAGTCTGGAATTGAGAGTTATGCCCAGATCACTGATCAGTGCCGAAACTGTGCAAAATCATCTGATTAGCCTTGTTTTCTTCCAACCGCCTTCTTGCTTGCCCTGAATCGAAATACAAGAGTAATGAGTCCAATTAGGTACCAATTAAGTGTAAAATACTAAATATTGAGGGATAAATATATGAAAAATTTTATTTTCATCACTCCTTAGCCTGAGCAATGGCTCCATTGTTGTCACACAACAATGGGATGGGTGATGTGCTGGACGGAACTACTCCCAACTCGTGAACGAACTTCTTCATCCACACGACTTCTTTGGCAGCCTCACTTGCGGCAATGTACTCGGCCTCTGTTTGCTGCTTTTCAGCAAACAGCACACGATCCTATCGTGAAAACATATCCAGATGTAGACTTTCTATCATCTAGGTCTGACTGGAAATCAGCATCTGTATACCCTTGGATCTGTAGTGAGCTACCGTCGAATACTAGACAAAACTCTTTTATCCTTCGAAGGTACTTAAGTATGTTTTTCACAGCAGTCCAATGCTCCTGCCCTGGGTTGGCCTGAAATCTGCTTACCACACTTTCTGCCTGAGCTATGTCAGGACGAGTGCACAGCATGGCATACATGATGCTCCCTACGGCTGAGGCATAAGGAATGTCTTTCATGCCATCAATCTCCTCAGAAGTCTTGGGAGACATCTGCTTGGAGAGAGTGACTCCGTGCCTGAAAGGAACATTTCCTTTCTTAGAGTTTTCCATGCTATATCTCTTGACTATTTTGTCAATGTAAGCAGATTGGGATAATCCTATTATCCGCTTCGATCTATCTCTATAGAGTCGAAGACCCAGTATATAGGAGGCTTCTCCAAGATCTTTTATGGAGAATTGCTGTGATAGCCATACTTTCACCGTAGTTAACATACCTACATCATTCCCAATGAGTAGAATGTCATCTACATACAGAACCAAGAAGGTAACCTTATCTCCACTGTACTTCCTGTAGACACAGGGTTCATCCGGATTCTACTCGAAGTCAAATGATTTGACAGCAGAGTTAAAACGGATGTTCCAACTTCTAGAAGCTTGCTTAAGTCCATAAATGGATCTGTTAAGTTTACATACCATGTTTTCCTGTCCTACAGCAATGAAGCGTTGCGGCTGCTGCATATAGATATTTTCAGTAAGATCTCCATTCAGGAATGCAGTTTTGACATTCATTTGCCAAATCTCATAATCATGGTATGCTGCTACAGCTAGCAGGATTCTAATGGATTTAAGCATGGCCACAGGCGAAAAAGTTTCCTCATAATCGATGCCCTCTTTCTAAGTGTACCCTTTTGCCACTAGACGAGCCTTGAAGGTCTCAACCTTACCATCAGGGCCCTTCTTCCTCTTGTAAATCCATTTGCATCCGATTGCTTTTACCCCAGAGGGCGGATCTACTAGAGTCCAGACTCCATTGGTCTCCATTGAGTCCATCTCTGCTCTCATGGCCTCCACCCACTTCTGGGAATCTATGGCCAACATAGCTTCCGCATAAGTCAAGGGATCCTCCTCACTAGTCAAGGTTTTCACTAGGTAACTATCATGGTCATAACCATAACGAATTGGTGGCCTGGATACCCGAGTGGATCTTCTAAGTTGGTCACTACCTGGAACTTGTGGGACATATCCCACTGCTCCTGTGCTCTCCTCATCAAGAACAATTTCTTGATGATGGGTGTCCAGGATGTAATCAGTTTCCAAGAATTGCGCATTTCAACTACAGAACACTTTCTGCTCACTTGGGTCAAAGAATAGGTAACCTACAGAGCCTTTTGGGTAGCCTACAAATAGGCAACGACTGGTCTTCGATTCCAACTCGTCTGCACTCATTCTTTTAACGTGTGTTGGACAACCCCAGATCTTCAAGTGTCTGACACTTGGTTTCTTTCCGATCCAAAGTTCATATGGAGTATTCGGAACCGATTTGGTTGGAACCCGATTTAGCACGTAAATCGCAGTCTCTAATGCGTGACCCCAAAAGGATGTGGGTAAATCTGAGTGTATGAGAAGCGACCGGGCCATATCTAATAAGGTCCTATTCCTCCTCTCTGAAACACCGTTAAGTTGTGGTGTAGCAGGAGGAGCTAATTGTGATACTATCCCATTGTCCTTTAAGTAGTCCTTGGATTCGTCAGAGAGATACTCGCCACCTCGATCTGATCGAAGGGCTTTAATTTCTCTCCCTAACTGTTTCTTGACCTCTTGTCTAAACTCTTTGAACTTATCAAAGGATTCAGATTTGTGTCTCATTAGGTACACGTAACCATATGGTGAAAAATCATTTGTGAAGGTAATGAAATACACGTGTTGATTTCGTGTCCTAACACTTAGGGGACCACATACATCAGTATGTATTAGGTCAAGTGTGCATGTACATCTTTCAGGCTTACCGTTAAATAGTCGTTTCATCATTTTGCCTTGTAGGCAAGGCTCACAAATGGGAAGATCTTCTACAGTTAGAAAATCCAAAGGACCATCCTTTACCAATCTTGTGATTCGGTCAACACCAATGTGGCCAAGTCGGTAATGCCACAGACACGTGGGATTAACTGTATCACGGGATCTCTTCTTGGGGTTTTCAGCCGACGTAGTTTTGGTTATGTTAGTTTCTAGAGAAGGATGTAGAACATAGAGACCATTCTCTAGTTCCCCGTATGCGATGAATCTGTTGTTTCTTTTAATAGTAATCGTATTACTAAAGAAGACAGAATAACCATCTGCACACAGTTTTGAAACAGAAATCAAATTTCTCCTTAAATTTTGTACATAAAGACAATCTTTCAGTACAATTGTTCATTCTCTAAAAAATAACTCCACGGTTCCTATGGCCGCGGCTGCAACAGTTGCATTAGTCCCCAAGTAGAGTGTGACTTCTCCTTCACTCAGCCTTCTGCTTACCTTGAACCCCTGCAGTGAGTTACACGCATGAGTTGAAGCCCCGGAGTCAATACACCAGGACGCAGAAGCTACCAATTAATTGGTTTCTATAACACAAGTTTCGAAGTTACCTTTCTTGGATTCCAGGTAGTTAGTACAATTCCTTTTCCAGTGGCCGGTCTTCTTGCAGAAGAGACAGGCATCCGATGCTTTGTCTTTCTTCTACTTCTTGCTCTTAGTGGTTTTTTTCTGAGGCTTCTTTGCCTTCCTCTTTCTCTTGCCTGTCTTGCCAGCTTCAACAAGCCTGGCTACAGGCTCATCCTTTCTAATAAGTTATGCAGTTCTTTGCAACATATTGCTGAGCTCTTGCAAGCTGACATTCAGCTTGTTCATGTTATAGTTCATGATGAACGGATTAAAGGAAGGAGGCAAAGAATTAAGGATAGCATCTATCTGGGTTGTAAGGTCCAGCCCGGATCCAAGAGCCTCATGTTCGTTGATGTATCCCATCATCTGAAGACAATGGTCGTGAACTTGTTGACCCATGGACATTTGTGCGGTCATGAACTGTTTCAAGACCTTTTGTCGAGTAGAACGATTCTGCTCTTCATACATTGTCCTGAGACTATCCAATATGTCTTTGGCAAGTTCGATCTGATCGAACTGCCTCTGTATCGGGTTGTCCAAGGAGGCAATGATTTAACACCGGGCAAGGGACTTTTTCTCCTCCCATTTTTGATAGTCTCTCCTTCGGGCCTCAGAAGCTCTATCACCCGGACGCTCCAGGGCAAGATTCTTTGCCACTTTGTCCAGCTTTTCAGAAGCTAGGACCAGCATCAGGTTCCTGTACCAGTCAGCATAGTTTGGGCCCTTCAACTTGTTGTCATCAAGTAGTTTTGCAAATGATCCGTTTGCCATTTTCTGATAAAAGAGCAAACATCAGTCCACAACCTAATTTGATTCATGATCATTTCATAGATATGGATTTTCATCTACGTTCCATTTCCATTTCTCTGAGATTTCCCTCCTTTCTCAGTGACGGAGACCACGGGTTGTCTCTGGAAATGTGGGAAATCACATAGGGTGCATGGAGCCAACTGTTTCAGCTGCATAACCCCACCACCTTTTTGTGAAGGATCATATCCACTCATCATATGAGTTTTCCCTTTGGCCTCTGTCAAACAAGGTTCAGAGCCGTTTTCAGGTAAACCTTTCTGTCTAGTGAGTGCTTACCCATCATATTCGTGAACACCAAGGTACCGTGAGAAAGTTCCCATTTTCTGGTGAAGCCCCTCCCACATCGGTCTATGATGCCCCTATCATCTTATGAAACACTCAGACAAGCCCAACAGCAAATGGATAGCCCATTTTTTGGTGCGTTTCCTCATTACTGAAGGACCCATCCTCATGTTAATGATGGAAGGCCTTTAGAGAGTTCATCATATGAATCTCCCTATCACATGCACTTATATTAGCTGGAGGGAACAGTTAATTACGCCCTAGTTCTCATTTTAGGTCAAACCAAAGTGGCTCCCACTGACTTTCATAAAGCTAGATTTCGGTGGGCCTGAATCGGCTAGGGTTCCACGTAACCTCTTGATGAGGTGTGGGGCCCACCACTGAGGGAGGTCATCCAATGACCAAAAGGGACACCATGGCAATGATGTGCATTCAGCCATGGTGCACGCAAGAGCCACTGTCGATGGAGCATGGGCCAAGTACTTATGGCCCATGTACGTAGCACATCACACATCCATACATCACATGCAGGGATAAATTGATCCAATCAATTAATCATCTGTAAGGCCCATTTGAAGCCCATTTTAAATCCATAATATTAACTATTAATATTATCTAGGTATATGGGCCGAATGGTTCAACCCATATAGCTTTAAATGTCAAGTGGGCTTTTAGCAGTTTTAACCTTTTAAAACTGGGCCTTTACTTGTTGGGCCGAATTAACCATTTAATTAAACACCAATCCTTTGGCCCATTAGTGGAAAAATTAGGGCTGACTTTCAGCCTTGATTAAACCCTAGATTCGGTTCAAACTATTTGAACCAATCTTGGTTCGAATGGGTCTAGGGTTTGATCTTTAATCAAATCTTTAATTCAAGAAAATTATCTGAAATTAAATACTGATAAAAGAAAAACAAGAATCAGTCAATCAGGACTGTTCACACAATCCATCCTTTAAAACAGAGGTTAGATCACAGAATGCAGTTTCAAAAACTGCAAATCGCAGATAACGATTCTCCCATCTGCGAAATCTCCTTCTCTGCGAAATCTCCATTTCTGCGCCGCCATCTTCGATCCAAAATAAAATAAATAGAAATCCTTTTTTCTATTAATAATTACATCAGATCGAATACCTATACATTGAGTCTAGAAAATAAAAAAAATTATTTACAGACCAAAAATAATTCAAGAACTACAAAAATCGCAGGTTCCCTGCGCAAACCAAGAATTTGATCTCCTCTTGTACGAACAGCCCATAAATCAAGAAAATCACAAAGAACAATTCTAAATTTCCCAAAGCCCATATCTGCGCAAATCGGGTAGAACACCTTCTGCCCATTTGCGCAGGTTCAGATCTGAAACAAGATGGTACAAGATTTGAACCTGGCTCTAATACCACTGAAGGGATGAGAGATCCATCCCATGGACGCCCAAAGATTGCGGAATAAGGGGTGAATTTCAAAAATTTTTCTCTCCCTTCAACTGGGAATCGCATTCCCTATTTTGAAAATCATATTTTAAAGGATCATTCTTGAACCTTAAACTGAATCAGATCTGAACCAAAAGGAGTAGGAGAGAATTATACCTGATACAGAGAAGTAGTATCTCCCAACGGAGGGGTTCACGCCCAAGGAAGGATCCAAAAACTGCTCCCACTAAAGATGGCGCAGTGCAGGATGGAGCAGAATCAGCAGTGTTCTTCTCCAAGAACTCTGTCCTTCGCAAGAATCAACAGGATGGTACGTGAGCACAGCTTCCTTTCAATCCTTTCTTAAAGAATTGATGTCAAGATCCAATCTTGACTTCTCCCACAACTGGAGATCGAACTGGCAAACAGGGCGGCAAGAACAGGAAGGCGGCAAGGGAGTATTCGCAGGGTGCAGAATTCTCTCTTCTTGATTTCAGCACTAAAGAAAATCTGATGTTGTCTCTTAGGCTGTCGCCCCCTTCTTTTTTTAACCTAAAAGATCAGCTCCTAATCCAATTAGGAGCAGTTTATCCAAATCATATTTGGATAAGACTTCTCTTTAGGTGATAGGGATAAACCCTTATCTTATCTGCAGATTAGATTAGCTTTCTCCTAATCTCATTAGGAGGTTTCCAAATCTGAATGACATTCAGATCTGGACTCTCTGAGTGGATAGGGTCAAGACCCCATCCTATCTGCTAATCCATCTCAGAATTCGCCCATTTAATTAACTAAATGAATAGCCCAGTTCGAAATGGGCTTTAGGCCCATTAAGCTTATGTGCTCACTTATCCTTCAGATCCTTGGAATTCATACTAAGTGGTGGAGATGTGATACATAGCAAGCTTATGGCAATAAGCACACCTTGTTTTGATTTAAAGAAAGGTAATTGAATCTGGCTGAATTGGTTTGTTAAAAGCAATGAGCACCCGTTCAGTCCAAGGAGTTTCAGCCCGGGAAGGCTTGTCTCCTTGACTATCGGTTTAACCTAGGACCATGAAGAATGGTGATTTGCAATCACTCATGGACTAGAAAAGGGGGAGAAAGAAATGAAAAGGGAAAGTTTACCAAGACTGGACTGAAGCATGCAATGGACCAGGCCTCGTAGAGAGAAAAAGAAGAGAGATTCAATAGTTAGGTTCTCTTGTTTTTACTTGAGTTTTGCCTTGCCCGAGGACGGGCAAAGTTTAAGTGTGGGGAGATTTGATGAGACTGAAAAGAACCCTATTTTTGTCCCCTAATTTTCATCTTTTTACATTCCTTTAGCACTTAATTGGACTCATTACTCTTGTATTTCGATTCAGGGCAATAAAGAAGGCAATTGGAAGAAAACAGGGCAAATCGGGTGATTTTGCACAATTTCGGCGACAGTTAGTAATCTGGGCATAACTCTCAATTCCGGACTCCAAATTGGACAATTCAAGAATCATTAGAAAGACGAAAGGAAGGCCCACAAAATTTATATTTTGGGTTTGACAGATTCGGCATGCATAGAGTACGAAAATGAGCCTAAAGTCGGAACAAGTTTGCAGTCAGGCCCATTTCACAACTGAAGCCCAACTCGCAGAAGTACCTTGAAACAGCCCAAGTTATCAAAGCAGCCCAACTCGAAATCAAGAGTCAAGAGTCCCAATTTCGAATGTAATCTCCAAGGAGAGAGTCTCATCAGATCTAAAGTTTTGAATGTAATCCTAGAGAGATAGAGATTAGATCATTAGATAAGAGATAGGATAGGATTAGTTCAAAGAAGATCAAGACTCCCTAAAGATAGGATGATCTCCTAGAAGGAATTGGAAAACAGCCCTCTCCTTTGGCTATTTAAAGAGGGGGCAGACCAGCTCTAGCATCACTCACTCCAAGATCCAAGAGATCATCAAGATAATCAAGAAACTCAAGAAAGCAGTTCGGCCATGGAGAAACAGAGCATGGAGATTGCGCAGATCATGAGCAGCTAAGCTTCTTTTTCTGTTTCAAGGGGGGAGGTTTGATTGTGTCATTGTGAGGTTCTGTAGTTAATTTATTTTCTTGCTTTCTAATTCAAGTATTCATTGATTCTAGTGCATATTTTTATTGGATGTTGATGCTAATTAGTTTGACAAACTAAATTAATGTTGATTTTCCTACTGCTATCCATGATTTCGGTGATCTGTAATTGTCACGAATAATGGTACAAGTAGCAATTAGGTTTTAGACAGTTTTGTATGCCCTTTGCTTCAATCCGATTTGATGTACTTTTATTATTTAGTGGAAATAAATAAAGTGCATGTTTGATTCATGTTGTTTGGTTTAATTCTGTGTAAGACCCTAAAACTGGATACTTATATAGACTCGTGTTAGTTTTAAATATTCACAGCCGTTGGATAAATCTGGGGAGATTTATCCTGCCTAGGCTGATACTGGTGTGCCACCAAGTGTTGGGATGGCCTGTCTCAGCCACCAGGGTAAGACCCGAGGCACATGCAGTATGGGATTACTTGAATCCTTGAACCGAACCAGATTTCCATTTTTGCCCTGGACCTTGGAGACAGATGGGCAAAATTGGAAAGTTACACCTGACCCCTAGACTTGATTATGACATTTCACTAGGTGTCGGATCAGGCTGTCTTTGATATGCCAATCAGTGAGATCCTTAGATGGGGATCAAAACCTAGGTATGTTGGGACAGTCTGAGAATTCATCTGAGTGGGTGATCATAATGACAGGATCAGCCCCTTTGTCGGACAAAGGGTAATGATCGGGAATGCACTCTCCCTGATGGAAACCAAACTGCCGGCAGTTGATTTCAATCGTTGGAATTTTGTTTTGCAAAATTAATATATATATATATATATATATATATATATATATATATATATATATACGGTTTCGAATTGTTTGCAAATGGTTTTAATTCCCGGGATCCATGTGAGTGGAGAGTGCGGCACTGTTCCTTGCAGCCGAGGGAGAGGTCCTCTCTTGTCGGGCAGTGCTTGATCATTAAGGGCTGAGAGGTTAAGTGTAAGACCATTTAGGGTAGTTCCTGATGGGCTAATCTTGCACCTGCCCATAGTCCTTGGGTTTTTATAAGATGGCTTGGCCCAGGGACCACTTAATGTAAGTGTTGGGCCCATAGGGTCCATATGATGGGCTCAGAGGTTTACTGAGTCTTTTAGTGAATTCGGTTGGGCCTTGCATTAAAGGCTGGGCCAAACCCATGTGGCTGGTGTGTAGATCAATGCTTGGGTCCCACGCCATACAAAGAAGCCCAATTGGGCAGCTGATTGGAAACTAGTTAAACACTGAACATCTAATGGGCCAAAAGCCCATTTCGAGCTGGGCTGGTATGATCACCCATCTATGGGGCGAATCTGAGATTAATGTTAGTAAAAGGATTGGGCCTTTAACCTTATCCACTCCAGGAGACCAAATTCAAATTAGATTTGAATCTGGTAACCTCCTGATAAGATCAGGAGTAAACTAACTTAATTTGCAGATAGGATTAAGATAATCCCCTATCCAAATACAAATTTGGATTGGGATAACTCCTAATTAGGAGGTTTCTTAATCAAGAAGAAAGGAGGAGAAAAACAAGAGAAAATACATCAGAATTTGAACTAGGGTTTTTTGAAAAAAAAAAAGAAAACTCCCTGCGAATTGAGATCCGATCTCATTCATACGCCAGAGAGAAGAAAAGCAGTTCAGCCATTTTCGTCCCTGGAGTTCTCCTCCTGCCGCCGCCATTCACTATTGCAAGACTCGATCTTTGCAACAATGGGAAGTCAAGAAATCAGTTCTTGACATCAGTCTTGCAAGAAAGACTGAAGAAGATTCGGTGTTCAGAGTTTCCAGAGGATTCTTGCGAAGGATCCAGTGTGTAGGACGCACCTTGCTGGTTCTGTTCCATCCACAGCTGTGTCATCTTCAGCAGGAACGGATCTTGGTGCATTCTTTGGGCGTGAACACCAACTTTGGGAGATACTGCTTCTCCGGATCAGGTATATTCCTCCCTTTTATCTTTTGATTCAGATCTGGCTTGACTATGGTTCAAGTAGGATCCTTGAATATTGTATTCTAAATTTAGGGACTATGATTCCCAGTTGGGAGAAGGTAGGAAAATTTTTGAAATTCGCCCACCCATTCCGCAACCTTTATGGCATCCATTAGATGGATCCTACCATACTTTCAGTGGTATCAGAGCCATAGGTTCGAATCTTGAACCAAAACAAAATCAGATCTGACCCTGCACAGATGGATAGAAGTTGTTCTTTCAAGTTTTACGCAGATTGTTTTTATTTCAAGAAACTGTTTCTTGTTAAGGGCGATTGATCTGAAATTAATTTTTGTTAAATCCAAAATTTATTTAGAATTGTTCTTTATTTATTTTGATTTAATGGACTGTTCGAACCTGAAGATCGCAGTGCAGATTTGGCGTAGATGGTCTACGCACACTTTTTCCTTTCTATTTATTTATTTCATTTAATTCGGTCTATAAATAATTTTTTTTTATTTCCTAGACTGAATGTATAGGATTTGATCAATAATGTAATTAATTAATAGAAATAGGATTTCTGTTATTTATTTTCTTGATTAAAGAAGAAGAAAGAAGATGGCGGCGCTGGAGATTTGCAAATGGAGAAATCGCTTCCTGCGATTTGCAGTTTGTGAAACTGCAATATTGGAGATTAACCTCTGTTTTGTAGGTGGTGCGAACAGTCCATAGATTGATTTGTGATTGCTTGAAATCAAAATTATTAATTTCTGATCTTTCATGAATTAATTCTTGAATTGAAAATCAGTTTTGGACTTTTACGGACTAGATTGGAACAAAACTGTTTGGACCGAATCTGGGTTTCAAAGGGGACTGTTTTTCAGTCCATATTTCTCACACTTCCTGTTCCAAATCTGATGTTCAATAGCAGGGATTAATTTGGCCCACCTGTAAAGCCCAGTTTTAAAGGGTTAAAACTGCAAAATCCCATTATTGTGAGAAAAGCTATATGGGCCCAACTGCTAACTATGATTCAGCCCATACACCTAGTAGACATTAATTGTTAATGATTTAGATTTTAAATGGGCTATTCGATGGGTTTTACAACAATTAATTGATTGGATCAATTCCTCCTTTACATGTGATGTTTGGATGTTTGATGTGCTGCGACCATGAGCCATAAGCACTTGGCCCATGAAGACTCGTTAGTGGCTCTTGCGCACACCATGGCTGAATGCACATCATTGCCATGGTGTCCCTTAAGGTCATTAGATGACCCCTCTTTGTTTGGTGGGCCCCACAACCCTAAAAAGGGATGCATACGGAACCCCTAGCCGATTAAGGCCTACCAGAAATCTGACTTTATGAAAGTCAGTGGGAGCCACTCTGGTTTGACCTAAACTAGAACTAGGGCGTAATTTCGTTCCCTCCAGCAAATATGAATGCATGCGATAGGGAGATCCATGTGATGGACTCACTAAAGGCCTTCCATCATTAGCACAATGATGGGTCCTTCAGTGATGAGGAAACGCACCATAAAATTGGGCTATCCATTTGCTGTTGGATCTGTCAGAGTGTTTCATAAGATGATAGGGGCGTCATAGACCGATGTGGGAGGGGTTTCACCAGAAAATGGGAACTCTCTCATGGTACCTTGGCGTAACCTGAATATGATGGGTAAGCATTCACTGGACAGAAAGGTTTACCTGAAAATGGCTCTGAACCTTGTCTGACAGAGGCCAAAAGGGAAACTCATTTGATGAGTGGATATGATCCGTCACAGAAAGGTGGTGGGGTTATGCAGCTGAAACAGTTGGCTTCACGCACCCCATGTGATTTCCTACATTTCCAGAGACATTACGTCGTCTCCGTCACTGAGAAAGGAGGGAAATCTCAGATATGAACAAATGGGGATGAAGCATAGATTAAAATCCATATCTATGTAAGTAACATGAATCAAACTAAGGTTGTGGACTAATGTCTTTGCTATTTTATCAGAAAATGGCAAACGGTCAATTTGCAAAGCTGCTAGATGATAACAAGCTTAAGGGCCCAAACTATGCCGACTGGTACAAAAATCTTATGCTGGTCCTAACTTTCGAAAAGTTAGACAAGGTGGTGAAAAATCCTGCCCCGGAATGTCTGGGTGATAGGGCTTCTGAAGCCCGTAGGAGGGACTACCAAGATTGGGAGGATAAGAACTCCCTAGCCTGCTACTTTGTCATTGCCTCATTAGACAACTCAATACAGAGGCAGTTCGATCAGATCGAACTAGCCAAGGACATATTGGACAGTCTAAGAACAATGTATGAAGAGCAGAACCGTTCTACTCGACAGAAGGTCCTGAAATTGTTCATGACCGCGCAGATGTCCAAAGGGCAGAAAGTTCATAACCATTGTCTTCGGATGATGGGATACATTAACGAACTAGAAGCTCTTGGATCCGGGCTAGATCTTGGCACGCAAGTGGATGCCATCCTAAATTCTTTGCCCTCTTCCTTCAGTGTGTTCACAATGAACTATAATATGAATAAGCTGAATGTCAGCATCCAGGAACTCAGCAATATGTTGCAGAGAGCCGAGGATCTGCTCAAGAAGGATGAGCCTGTGGTTATGCTTGCCGAAGCTAACAAATCGGGCAAGAAAAAGAGAAAGACAAAAAAGCCCCAGAAGAAAGCTGCCAAACCTAAGAAGCAGAAGAAGAACAAGGCATCTGATGTCTGTCACTTCTGCAAGCAGACCGGCCACTGGAAGAGGAATTGTCCTGCCTACCTGGAATCTAAGAAAGGTAACATCGAAACTTGTGTCATAGAAACTAATATGTTAGTTACTTCTGTGTCCTAGTGTGTTGACTCCGGGGCTTCAACTCATGCGTGTAACTCACTACAGGGGTTCAAAGTTAGCAGAAGATTGAGTGAAGGCGAAGTGACACTAATTTTGGGAACAACTGCAAGTGTTGCAGCTGTGGCAATAAGAACCGTAGAATTAGATTTTAGAGAAGTACTTGTGCTTAAAGATTGTCTTTATGTACAGAACTTGAGAAGAAATTTAATTTCTGTTTCTAAACTGTGTGCTAATGGATATACTGTTTATTTTAGTAATATGATTACTGTTAAACGGAATAACAAATTCATCGCATGCGGGGAACTGGAGAACGGTCTCTATGTTCTACATCCTTCTCTGGAAACTAACTTAACCGAAACTACTTCGGTCAAAAATCCCAAGAAAAGGAATCGTGATATAGTAAATCCCGCGTGCCTCTGGCATTACCGACTTGGCCATATCGGTGTTAACCGAATCACAAGACTGGTAAAGGATGGTCCTTTGGATTTTCTAACTGTAGAAAATCTTCCCACTTGTGAACCTTGCCTTCAAGGTAAGATGTCTAAGCGGCCATTTGACGGTAAGCCTGAAAGATCTAAAGGCACACTTGACCTAATACATACTGATGTATGTGGTCCCCTGAGTGTTAGGACACGGAATCAACACGTGTATTTCATCACTTTTACCGATGATTTTTCACGATATGGTTATGTGTACCTAACGAGACATAAGTCTGAATCCTTTGAAAAATTCAAAGAGTTCAGACAGGAAGTCGAGAAACAGTTAGGGAGAGAAATTAAGGTCCTTTGATCAGATCGAGGTGGTGAGTATCTCTCTGACGAATTCAAGGACTACTTAAAGGACAATGGGATAGTATCACAATTAGCTCCTCCTGCTACACCTCAACTCAACGGTGTTTCAGAGAGGAGGAATAGGACCTTGTTGGACATGGTCCGGTCACTTCTCGTACACTCAGAATTACCCACATCCTTTTGGGGATACGCATTAGAGACTGCTATCTACGTGCTGAATCGATTTCCAACCAAATCAGTTCCGAAAACTCCATATGAACTTTGGACCGGAAGGAAGCCAAGTGTAAAACACTTGAAGATTTGGGGTTGTCCTGCACACGTTAAAAGAACAAGTGCAGACAAGTTGGAATCTAAAACCAGTCGTTGCCTATTTATAGGCTACCCAAAGGATTCGGTGGGTTATCTATTCTATGACCCAAGTGAGCAGAAAGTGTTCTGCAGTCGAAACGCCCAATTCTTAGAATCCGAATACATCCTGGACACCCAGGTAATGACCAACCTAGAAGGTCCACCCGGGTATCCAGACCACCAGTCTGATATGGTTATGACCAGGATAGTTACCTGGTGGAAGCCTTGACTAGTGAAGAGGATCCCGTGACTTACACGGAAGCTATGTTAGACATAGATTCCCAGAAGTGGGTGGAGGCCATGAGAGCTAAGATGGACTCGATGGAGACCAATGGAGTCTGGACTCTAGTAGACCGGCCCTCCGGGGTAAAAGCAATTGGTTGCAAATGGATCTACAAGAGGAAGAAGGGCCCCGATGGCAGGATTGAGACCTACAAAGCTCATTTGGTGGGGAAAGGGTATACTCAGAAAGAAGGCATCGATTATGAGGAAACCTTTTCGCCCGTGGCCATGCTTAAATCCATTAGGATCCTGCTAGTTGTAGCAGCGTACCATGACTACGAGATTTGGCAAATGGATGTCAAAACCGCGTTTCTGAATGGAGATCTTAGTGAAGATATCTACATGCAGCAGCCGCAAGGCTTCATTGCTGCTGGTCAGGAACGCATGGTATGTAAACTCAATAGATCCATATATGGACTTAAGTAGGCTTCTAGGAGTTGGAACATCCGATTTGATTCTGCAGTCAAAATGTTTGACTTTGAGCAAAATCCGGATGAGCCCTGTGTTTACAGGAAATCCAGTGGGGATAAGATCACCTTTTTGGTGTTGTACGTGGACGATATCCTACTCATTAGGAATGATGTAGGAATGTTGACTTCGGTCAAGGTATGGCTATCACAGCAGTTCTCCATGAAAGATCTTGGAGAAGCTTCATACATACTGGGTCTTCGATTCTATAGAGATAGATCGAAGCGGATAATTGGATTATCCCAAGCTACTTATATTGACAAAATTGTCAAAAGATACAGCATGGAAAACTCCAAGAAAGGAAATGTTCCTTTCAGGCACGGAGTCACTCTCTCCAAGAAGATGTCTCCCAAGACTTTTGAGGAGATTGAGAGCATGAAAGACGTTCCCTATGCCTTAGCCGTAGGGAGCATATTGTATGCCATGTTGTGCACTCGCCCGGACATTGCTCAGGCGGTGAGTGTGGTAAGCAGATTCCAGGCAAACCCAGGGCAGGAGCATTGGACTGCTGTGAAGAACATACTCAAATACCTTCGAAGGACAAAAGAGTTTTGTCTAGTATTCGATGGTAGTTCACTACAAGTTCTAGGGTATACCGATGCCGATTTCCAATCGAATCCAGATGATAGAAAGTCTACATCTGGGTATGTTTTCACGATAGGATCGTGTGCTGTTTTCATGATAGAAAGTCTACGTCTGGGTATGTTTTCACGATAGCATCAGCGGATAATGTGGCAGACCCATTGACTAAGCCACTGACACAGAAGGTGTTTGAGAAACACGTGGAAAGTATGGGACTCCAGCTTGTACCAGATTGGACCTAAGTGCAAGTGGGAGCTGTTAGACAGTTTTGTATGCCCTTAGCTTCAATCCAACTTGATGTACTTTTGTTATTTAGTGGAAATAAATAAAGTGCATGTTTGATTCATGTTGTTTGGTTTAATTCTGTGTAAGACCCTAAAACTGGACACTTATAGAGACTCGTGTTAGTTTTAAATATTCACAGCCGTTAGATAAGTCTGGGGAGATTTATCCTACCAAGGCTCATACTGGTGTGCCACCAAATGTTGGGATGGCCTGTCTCAGCCACTAGGGTAAGACCCAAGGCACATGCAGTATGGGATCACTTGAATCCTTGAACCGGACCAGATTTCCAGTATTGCCCTAGACCTTGGAGACAGATGGGCAAAATTGGAAAGTTACACCTGACCCCTATACTCGATTATGACATTTCACTAGGTGTCGGATCGGGCAGTCTTTGATATGCCAATCAGTGAGATCCTTTGATGGGAATCAAAACCTGGGTCTGTTGGGACAGTCTGAGAATTCATCTGAGTGGGTGATCATAGTGATAGGATCAGCCCCTTTGTCGGACAAAGGGTAATGATCGGGAATGCACTCTCTCTGATGGAAACCAAACTGCCGGCAGTTGATTTCAATCGTTGGAATTTTGTTTTGCAAAATTAATATATTTATATATGTATGGTTTCGAATTGTTTGCAAATGGTTTTAATTCCCGGGATCCATGTGAGTGGAGAGTGCGGCACTGTTCCTTGCAACCGAGGGAGAGGTCCTCTCTTGTCGGGCAGTGCTTGATCATTAAGGGCTGAGAGGTTAAGTGTAAGACCATTTAGGGTAGTACCTGATGGGCTAATCTTGCACCTGCCCACAGTCCCTGGGTTTTTATAAGATGGCTTGGCCCAGGGGCCACTTAATGTAAGTGTTGGGCCCATAAGGTCCATATGATGGGCTCAGGGGTTTACTGAGTCTTTTAGTGAATTCGGCTGGGCCTTGTATTAAAGGCTGGGCCGAACCCATGTGGCTGGTGTGTAGATCAATGCTTGGGTCCCACGCCATACAAAGAAGCCTAACAGGGCAGCAGATTGGAAACTAGTTAAACACTGAACATCTAATGGGCCAAAAGCCCATTTCGAGCTGGGCTGATATGATCACCCATCTATGGGGCGAATCTGAGATTAATGTTAGTAAAAGGATTGGGCCTTTAACCTTATCCACTCCAAGAGACCAAATTCAAATTAGATTTGAATCTGGTAACCTCCTGATAAGATCAGGAGTAAACTAACTTAATCTGCAGATAGGATTAAGATAATCCCCTATCCAAATACAGATTTGGATTGGGATAACTCCTAATTAGGAGGTTTCTTAATCAAGAAGAAAGGAGGAGAAAAACTAGAGAAAAGACATCAGAATTCGAACTAGGGTTTTGGTGAAAAAGAAAACTCCCTGCAAATTGAGATTAGATCTCATTCATACTCTAGAGAGAACAAAAGCAGTTCAGCCATCTTCGTCCCTGGAGTTCTCCTCCTGCCGCTGCCATTAACTATTGCAAGATTCGATCATCGCAACAATAGGAAGTCAAGAAATCAGTTCTTGACATCAGTCTTGCAAGAAAGACTGAAGAAGATTCGGTGTTCAGAGTTTCCAGAGGATTCTTGCGAAGGATCCAGTGTGTAGGATGCACCCTGCTGGTTCTGTTCCATCCACAGCTGTGTCATCTTCAGCAGGAGCGGATCTTGGTTTCTTCTTTGGGCATGAACACCAACTTTGGGAGATACTGCTTCTCCGAATCAGGTATAATCCTCCCTTTTACCTTGTGGTTCAGATCTGGTTCGATTATGGTTCAAATAAGATCCTTGAATATGGTATTCTAAATTTAGGGAATACGATTCCTAGTTGGAGGAAGGTAGGAAATTTTTGAAATTCGGCCACCCATTCCGCAACCCTTTCGGCGTCCATTAGATGGATCCTACCATTCCTTCACATACATCAGTATGTATAAGGTCAAGCGTGCCTGTACATCTTTCAGGCTTACCGTTAAATGGTCATTTCGTCATCTTACCCAGAAGGCAAGTTTCACAAGTTGGAAGACCTTCTACAGTTAGAAAATCCAAAGTACCATCCTTTACCAACCTTGTGATACGATCTTTGTTAATATGGCAAAGTCGGTAATGCCACAGGCACGTAGGATTAACTGTATCATGGGTTTTTTTCATGGGGATGTCACCCGACGTAGTTTCGGTTATGTTAGTTTCTAGAGAAGGATGGAGAACATAGAGACCATTCTCAAGTTCTCCGTATGCGAGGAATTTGTTATTTCTTTTAATAGTAATTGTATTACTAAAGAAAATAGAATATCCATCCGCACACAATTTTGAAGCAGAAATCAAATTTCTTCTCAAATTTTGTACATAAAGACAATCTTTCAGTACAATAGTTCCTTCTCTGAAAATTAACTCTATAGTTCCTATAGCTGTAGTTGCAACATTTGCAGAAGTCCCCAAGTAAAGAGTTACTTTTCCGTCACTTAGTCTTCTGCTTATCCTGAACCCCTGTAGTGAGGTACACACATGAGTTGAATCCCTAGAGTCAATACACCAGGAAGAAGAAGTTACCAACAAATTGGTTTCTATGACACAGGATTTGAAATTACCTTGTCTCTTGGATTCCAGGTACTGAGGACAGTTCCTCTTCCAGTGGTCGGCCTACTTACAGAAGTGACAAGCATCTGATGCTTTGTCTTTCTTCTGCCTTTTGGACTTAGCAGCTTTCTTCTGAGGCTTTCTTTTTGCCTTTCTCTTCTTCTTGCCCGATTTTCCAGTTTCAACAAGCATAGCAATGGGCTCATCCTTCTTTATCAGTTCTTCGGCCCTCTGCAACATATTGTTGTGTTCCTGAATGCTAACATTTAGCTTATTCATGTTATAGTTCATGATGAACTGATTGAAGGAAGGAGGCAAATAATTTAGGATGGCATCCACCTTCATGACATGGTCAAGCTTGGATCCAAGAGCCTCAAGTTCAATAATATAACCCATCATCTTGAGACAATGGTCATGTCCCTCCTTCGTGCCTCAGAAGCCCATTCGATGGGTGTTACAAGGTGCTTGGCCCAGGGACCACTTAGGGTAAGTGTTGGGCCCATAGAGCCCATTCGATGGGTTTCAAGGGGTGCACTGTCTTTAACAGTGTATTCGGCCAGGCCTTGTAACAAAGGCTGGGCCGAACCCATGTGGCTGATGTGTAGATCAATGCTTGGGTCCCACGCCATACAAGGAAGCCCAACTGGACAGCAGTTAAAAAGGATAAGTGAGCACATAAGCTTAATGGGCCTAAAGCCCATTTCGAATTGGGCTATTCATTTAGTTAATTAAATGGGCGAATTCTGAGATGGATTAGCAAATAGGATAGGGTCTTAATCCTATCCACTCAAAGAGTCCAGATCTGAATATGATTCAGATCTAGAAACCTCCTAATGAGATTAGGGGAAAGCTAATCTAATCTGTAGATAAGATAAGGGTTTATCCCTATCACCTAAAGAGAAGTCTTATCCAAATATGATTTGGATAAGCTGCTCCTAATTGGATTAGGAGCTGATCTTTTAGGTTAACAAAAGAAGGGGACGGTAGCCTAAGAGACACATCAGATTTTCTTTAGTGTTGAAATCAAGAAGAGAGAATTCTGCACCCTATGAATACTCCCTTGCCGCCTTCCTGTTCTTGCCACCCTGTTTGCCAGTTCGATCTCCAGTTGTGGGAGAAGTCAAGATTGGATCTTGACATCAGTTCTTTAAGGATTGAAAGGAAGTTGCGCTCACGTACCATCCTACTGATTCTTGCGAAGGACAGAGTTCTTGGAGAAGAACACTGTTGATTCTGCTCCATCCTGCACTGCGCCATCTTTAGTGGGAGCAGTTTTTGGATCCTTCCTTGGGCGTGAACACCTCCGTTGGGAGATACTACTTCTCTGTATCAGGTATAATTCTCTCCTACTCCTTTTGGTTCAGATCTGATTCAGTTTAAGGTTCAAGAATGATCCTTGAAAATATGATTTTCTAAATAGGGAATGCGATTCCCAGTTGAAGGGAGAGAAAAATTTTTGAAATTCGCCCCTTATTCCGCAATCTTTGGGCGTCCATGGGATGGATCTCTCATCCCTTCACCCTCCCACATCGGTCTATGACGCCCCTATCATCTTATGAAACATTCCAACAGCTCATTACTGAAGAACACATCTTCATGCTAATGACGGAAGGCCTTTAGAGAGTTCATCACATGAATCTCCCTATCACTTGCACCCATATTTCAGGAGGGAACAAAATTATTACGCCCTAGTTTAATTTAGGTCAAACCAAAGTGGCTCCCGCTGACTTTCATAAAGCTAGATTTTGATGGCCCTAAACAGCTAGGGTTCTGTACAATTCCTCTTGAGGAGGTGTGGGGCCCACCACGAAAGGAGATCATCCAATGATCTTAAGGACACCATGGCAATGATGTGCGTTCAACCATGGTATGCGCAAGAGCCACTATTGTATCAGCATGGGCCAGGTGCTTATGGCGCATGAACGTTGCACATCACAGATCCATACATCACATGCAAGGATAAAATTGATCCAATCAATTAATATCTGTAAAACCCATTATTAAAGCTCATAATAATTCATAATATAATTGATTAGTATTATCTAGGTATATGGGCTGAATAGCAAAGAGCAGTTCGGCCCATATAGCTTTTATGTAGTTAATGGGCTTAAGCAGTTTTAACACATTAAAACTGGGTTTTACAGGTGTGGGCTGAATTAGATCTTGCAATTAAACATCAACTCCTGGACCCAAGAATGAAAAATTAGGGCTGAGAACAGCCCCCATCGAACCACAGATTCGGTCCAACCAGTTTGGTCCAATCAGGTTCGAATGGGTCTAGGGTTTGATTTTTAATTCAAGAATTAATTCAATATTATGATCTGAAATTAAATTACTGATAAAAGACATTCAAGAACCAGTATAAGGGCTGTTCATAGATCTGCTACCCAGCAAAACAGAGGTTAGTTCGCATCTTGCAGTTTCTCAAACTGCAAATCGCAGATAGCCAAACCCTAATCTGCGAAAATCCCTCCTTCTACGCAATCTGCTTCAATCTTGATTGAAATAAAATCTAAAAACCCTAATTTTCTATTACTATTACATCAAATCGAATTCCTATACATTCAGTCTAAAAATTAAAAAAAAATAATTACAAACAAGAATGTAAAAGAACTGCAAAACGCAGATTTCTTGCGCCAATCAAGATTACGATCTCCACCGTATGAACATCCCATAAATCAAGAAAAATATAAAGAACCATTCTAAATATAATTCATATTTATAAAATTTAATTTCAGATCAATAGCCCTTAATCTGGGAACCGATTCCCAGAAAATCAATAATTTGTGCAAATCGGGTAGAACGCCTTCTGCGCATTTGCGCAGTTTCTGATCTGGCCAATTTTGGTTTAAGATTTGAACTTGGCTCTGATACCACTGAAGGGATGAAAGATCCATCATATGTATGGCCAAACCCAGCAGGTAGGTTGGGCAAAATTTCAAAAATTTCTCTCTCTCCCATGTGGGAATCACATTCCCTATTTTAGAAAACTGCATTTTCAAAGATCAATCTTGAACCCTAAACCAGACCAGATCTGAAACTAAAAGGTAGGAGAGGGAAATACCTGATACAGAGTAGTAGTAACTCCCAATGAAGTTGTCCACGCCCAAGGAGATCACCAAAGACTGCTCCCACTGAAGATGACACAGCGTAGGGTGGAGCAGAGTTAGCTGGGCAGCAGGTAGGTTGGGCGAAATTTCAAAAATTTCTCTCTCCCATGTGGGAATCACATTCCCTATTTTAGAAAACTGCATTTTCAAGGATCAATCTTGAACCCTAAACCAGACCAGATCTGAAACTAAAAGGTAGGAGAGGGAAATACCTGATACAGAGTAGTAGTAACTCCCAATGAAGTTGTCCACGCCCAAGGAGATCACCAAAGACTGCTCCCACTGAAGATGACACAGCGTAGGGTGGAGCAGAATCAGCTGGGTGGTTCTTCAGCAAGAACCTGATTCTTCACCAAGAATCTGATGAAGGGCGAGTGAGCACGACTTTAGATCAGTTTTTCTTCCAAAAACTGATACCAAGACCCTTTCTTGATCGCTCCTACAGGTGGAGATCGAACTGGCAATGGCGGTAACAACAGGAGAAGGCAAGAGCAGAAGATGGCGGCAGTCCAACTACAGCTGTCTTCTCTCTTGAATCAGTAATCTTGAAGGATGAACTAGAGTTTGCCCTTATCCTCTATTTATAGCCTTAAAGAGATGTTCTCATAATCCCATTAGGAGTTTCCTAATCCAAATCTTGTATTTGTATATGGACTCTCTTTAAGAGATAAGCATAATCCCTTATCTTATCTACAGATAAAGATTAGCCCTCCTAATCTGATTAGGAGTTTCCTGATCCAAATCTCTATTTGGATCTGGACTCTCTTAGTGGATAGGGACAATCCCTTATCCTATCTGCTGATCTAAATCCCAGAACCGCCCCTCTATAATTAATCATATTAAACCAGTTCAAATTGGGCTTTAGGCCCATTTAAGTCCATGTTCTCACTAATCCTCCAAACTGCTACCCAGTTGGGTATCCTTGTATGGCGTGGGACCCAAACATTGATGTACACATCAGCCACATGGGATCAGCCCAGCCTCTGTTACAAAGCCTGGCCGAATTCACTGTAGGAGACAATGAACCCCTGAGTCCATCACCATGGGCTCTTAATGGTCCCTGGGTCAAGCCACCTTATAAAAACCCAAGGACTGTGGGCAGATGTAAGATTAGCCCATCAGGTATTACCCTCAATGGTCTTACACTTAACCTCTCAGCCCATAATGATCAAACACTGCCCAACAAGAGAGGACCTCTTCCTCGGCTGCAAGGTACAATGCTGCATTCTCTACTCACATGGATCACGAGAATTAAAACCTTTTTTCAAACATTTTGAAACCATAATATATATAATATATATATATATATGTATGTATATCTCTATATAAATATATTTTGCAAAACAAATTTCAATGGTTGAAATCAACTGCCGGTAGTTTTGGTTTCCATCAGAGAGAGTGCATCCCCGATCATTCACTTTGTCCGTCAAAGGGGCTGATCCTGTCACTATGATCACCCACTCAGATGAATTCTCGGACAGTCCCAATATACCCAGGTTTTGACCCCCTTTAAGGATCTCACTGATTGGCATATCAAAAATAGCCCAATCCGACACCTAGTGTAGTATCATAATCGAGTCTAGGGGTTAAATGTAACATTCTAGTTTTGCCTATCTATCTCCAAGGTCCAGGGCAATACTGGAATTCTAGTCCAGTTCAGGGTTCCAAGAAAACCCACACTGCATGTTACTCAGGTCTTACCCTGGCAGCTGAGACAAGCTACCCCAACCAACTTGGCAGCACATCAGTGTCAGCCTTGGCAAGATAAATCTCCCCAGATCTATCTGATAGCTATAAATATATAACCCTAGCAAGTGCACTAGTTATCAAGTAGTATAAAAATATCGTTCCACGGGGATTTAACAAAATAAGTATTAGAACTACAGTCTTCCCTAATTATTTGGATAATCGAAATTTAAATTTAAGCAAGAACTACTGGAAATAAAAACTAGAAAGAGAAAATAAAAGCAAGGGTGATTACTAACCGAATATGCAATGGATGAAATTGCTAGGACTTTTAGGTCCACCTAACCAATATAATGAATATTAATGGATTCGATTTACCAAGATTATTTGTCATTCCCATAAGCTGAGGTGTTTCCAATTTGATTTAATATTCTCTCTCGAGATATACTAAAACTATGTCCATCAGGTAACCCTTCAATCTCTCGAGTAGAGCTCTCAAGATGGAAATGCATTAAGTCCAAGAAAAACCATTAAATTCAGATGAATCATGTATATATATCTCTATATACCATTCAATTTACACTATGAATTATTCAGTCGATTATGTGAATTCCTCTCTCGATTCATTCACATAACACAAATCAATTAAGAGGTGGCCAAGCTCTTAATTGCATTAAGCACAATAATTCATAGACTATATGGAAATCACAAACTTGGATAAATCATAAAGATAAAAATATATTCATTAACATGGTTAGGCTTTCCACGGCCCTAGCAAGAAACAAATCAGTTCATGATAAGAGAATTAAAGCAAACAAGGGGAAAGAAAGAACTCTTGAATTCGCCCATGGTGTTGAGATCTCCTCTTCTTGCCGCCACTTTCTTCTTGAAGTTTCTTGAATTCTTGATCACCTTTCCTCTGTTTCTTGACTTCTTTTCTCCTCTCTTGACTGATTTCTCCATGAAATTCGTGATTCCCTCCAGAGATGAGTGATCCTAAGGCTGGTCTGCCCCCTCCTTTATATAGCTTAAAGGGGAGGTGGTGGTCTCCTACTTCCTCTTGAAGTTTATCTTACAAAAATAGAAAGTCCTATTCTAATCCTACTCTTATGAACTCAATCCCTTTACCATTCTAAGATTACATCAAGAATTTAGATCTGGAAAGACTCTTCTCAGTTTATCATTCTTTGATTTGTATTAGACCTCCTCTGCGAATTGGGCTTCAGCCAGGCTTTTCTGCAAGTTGGGCTTCAGCTGCGGATTGGACCTTCCTATGAATTTACCCTGACTTTGGGCCCGGATTTGTCTTTGATGCAGGCCGAATCTGTGAAAGCCCAAAACATAAAGGTTGTGGCTTCTTCTCTTATCTTTCCAGTGGGTCTTGAATCAGCCCAATCAGAGATCGGATATGCGAGTTAGGCCCATATTACTGAACGCTGCCGAAACTATGAAAAATCATCCGATTTGTCTTTCTTTGCTCTTGATGCCTTCTTTCATGCCCTGAACCGAAATACAAGAGATATGAGTCCAATTAAGTACTAATTAGGTATGAAAGAAAAAATATTGGGGATAAAAAATGTGATAAATTCTACTCTCATCACTATCCAACGGTTGTGAAGATTCTAAACTAACAAGAGTCTCATATGTGTCTAGTTTAAGGGTATAGAAACACACCATAATAACATGAATCAAATATGTACTTTATTCATTTACATTAAATGTTATAAGGTACATCATTCTGATTGGAGCTAGGGGCATACACTGTCTAACAATCTCCACCAGTGGGAGTGATCAAGAACAGTTCTTGATATTGCCCTTTGCTAGAAGAGGCAATATGAAGTCGTGCTCACCAGCCCTCCATCCTATTCTTGCTGAAGAATCGTCCTGCTGATTCTACTTCACCTTACACCGTGTCATCTTCGGTGGAAAAAGTCTTTGGTCTTCTCGTTGGGTGGGAACACCTTCATTGGGGGTTTACTATTACTCTGTATCAGGTATATCCCTTTACTCCCTTTTGGTTTCAGATTTGGTCCGGTTTAGTTTCAAGATTGATCCTTGAAAATGCAGTTTTATAAAATAGGGTTCAGCCATCCATATGATGGATCTCTAACCCCTTCATATATTATTGATTCTTTCCTCTTTATGGCATGATAGATTAGCACACTTGAATTTTAAATCCATAAAGAACATGAGCAAACTTGGTATAATTGCTTACAGTAATGAATCTACTGAAAAATGTGAGATATGTGTAAAATCTAAAATGGCTAAGAAACCTTTCCCTAGTGTTGAGAGAAATTCTTAACTTTTAGAACTAATTCATTCTGGCATCTGTGAACTCGATGGTGTATTAAATAGAGGAGGTAAGAGATACTTCATAACAATTATAGGTGACTTTTCTAGGTATACCTATGTCTACCTTATGAGAACTAAGGATGAAGCCTTTCACATGTTTAAACTGTACAAGACTGAAGTTGAAAATCAAATAGAAAAGAAAATTAAAATCCTTAGAAGTAATAGGGGTGTTGAATACTTTAAAAATGAGTTTTAATTCTTTCTGTGAAGAATTTGGAATAATACATCAGTGTTCTGCTCCCTATACCCCTCAACAGAATGGCTTGGCCGAAAGGAAAAATAGAACACTTACAGAAATGATAAACTGCATGTTGTTAAAAGCTAATGCACCCTTAAACCTATGGGGGGAAGCATTCCTAACAGCCCGCCATTTACATAACAGAATTGTTTCTAGAGTTAATAACAAATGCACATATGAATTATGGACAGGAAGAAAGCTTAATTTAGCATATCTAAAAGTGTGGGGGTGCTTAGCTTATTATAGTGTTTCAGATCCTAAAAGAACCAAGTTAGGACTCAGAGCTAAGAGAAGTATGTTTGTTGGATATGCAGAACATAGCAAGACCTATAGGCTTCTAGACTTAGAGTCCAACATAATAATTGAAACTAGAGATGTTGAATTCTTTGAAAGTAAACTGTGTTCTGAATCTATAGAAAATGAATCCATAGAAAATGACAGAGAACCTGAAAGAGAAACTCAAATCTCAATACCTGTTGATAATAATGAGACTGAAAGAAGAAATGACACAACTGTGTGCGGCGCAATGAGGCGCTTTAGAGGTGCACACCCGCATGGCTCGTAAAGGGCGGCTTTGGTTTTAGTGCGATGCTGACCGTTGATCACAGTTGATGAGATCAACGGTCACGATTCGATTGGGTGTGATCAAGAGGCACAATTCAAAGTTAGCAGTCATTAACTGTTAACTACTTTTTAAACAGTCACAATTTTTGAAATTGTGACTGTTCAAGGTGCCTTCTCTGAACCAGCACCTACCTTTTCTTCATACCTCTTCATAAACTATTTAAGGAGCATGAATCAAACTTCAAAATACATATTTTCAAAATCCACTTTCTCTCTCTCTCTTAGTCCGGTCTGCTACAGTCTCCTATAAGGTTTTATTCGGAGATTCTTCAACTTTGCTGGTTGTAGATTCTCGCCCAAGGCTCTGTTGTATCCTGGGAATGAATTTGCCTATAACCCTACATCAAACTCAATGAAACTGAGTGGGGTCAAATAACGTTCTAAAGATAGTGTCTTCAGACGCACCTAAGAGCTTCTCCTCCATAGTTACAGTGACCCCATTTTCCTACAATTCGTTCTACAAAGAAAGGTCCTATGACCACAGGGAGCATGATGGAGTCGTGTGTTGCCGATATGTTTTCGTTGAAGTCCGTTATTTCCATTGGTAATCAACAAACATCTCCTATGATCTTCATTAGTCATAACATGTGTGTAAAAGTTAGGTTGACAGAGCTCCCTAGGTTGATTAGTGCTCGTCCCATCTCATGCCCACATATTCTTACTACGATGTACAAAGGTTGGTTCTCGTAAGGGTTAGTGGCCAAAATGTCATGTTCGCAAAATTTGATGTTCATTGGTCTTCGTTGATCATGTGGGTGTTTGAATATCTCTACTAGGGCCCTTATCGCTTTGCTCGAATCATGCAAGGAGTGTATATGGTGCTGCATGTCCATAGTTCACTGCCCCTACCATGTTGACGCTGCCCCTTTGTCACAAGTGACCACTTTACCGCGTCATCAAGTGCCATCACCACGTCTACAACATGCCATCCGAGTGTCCAAGTGTGTGTCTTAGGTGGGGTATTGCATGTATTTTGTATAGGGGGATTGTCAATGGCATTATTGTTATTCCGTAGTATGATTTTTCACTATTTTGATGTTTTCTTATATCACTCCCCCAAAATCTTAACGTACTCTTTGAGGGGAGGTAGGTAGTCGAGTGGATCAGTAGCATGTAAAGGTTAAGCACAAGATCCCCTCGACACTAAATTGTGTGCTTATGTTTGCCATCCATTAATGTAATACAAATAGCTTTTTGACTAATTCGTGCGCCATCTTGTCGCCTTTTCTTGTGTTGTTACTTGTTGCTTAGGCTTACTTGTCACATTCGAGTGCTGCATGGGGCCCGAACGACTAGCCCCATAAAACCTTGCCGACGATAATTGGGCAAGGGGTGGGTAAGTTCAGTTTTTATAATATTTGGTTTTTCATTTCCATTTTATGAGTTACAAAAGCAGTGACTAAGGACATTGGTGTTGCTTACCTTGTGATGAAATATCAATATACCAGCATATAATCAAATTACAAAGTCTGGGTGGAACCTAAGACTTAGTTTGGAAGGAGTACAAAGTGCAAAACCTTGTATTTTGTATGTATTTATCCTGTACATATTTGTATTTATACAGATATTGGAGGCTACAATTGCCTTGAAAGATGAAGCAACGAAAGCCTATATAGATGTAAAATGCTGAAGGTTTTGGGTTTTGTTCTGAAAATTTAAAGATCAATAAAGGACAAAATCGATAGTAAAGGATTTAAGAAAAATTATATAAATCACGTGACATCACATACAAACCGGTAAAGATAGGGGAGGATTTTGTTCATTGTCAGAGAATGTTAGGGGTGCTCTTAGTAATTTCTTAAACAATAGAGTAAGTTTGTGTTCATTTGCTAAACCATAAGGGGTGTTTAAATATTTCATCCTCTTTATTAAAATTTTTAGAACAGATCATATCAGATTTGGATGTCCGTTATCCATAATGAATTTGGATTCTCATGAGGGGTGATTTAGCCTGACATAGTAAACAGTGGACACGTGGATACGGTCCGATGACTAGATATGCAACTCAGCATTCCCTGCCACCTCAGTAGGTCGGGCCACCTCGGGTACCTCAACCACCTCGGTTGGGACTGAGGTCCGGGCAGCTCGGGATGACCAAACCTGCCGAGGTGACAAGTAGCAAACTTCTAAAAGCTTGCCAGTTGTCACCGAGCTCTTCAGGATCACGCTACACGACTATAAGCCTTATCCTCATCCCGCCCAGATCGAAGGGACACAATAAGCCTTATCGGCTAGCACGATGTCCACCCACTGGTGCGAACTGACTCCTAACAACATGGGCCATGGATCTCGGAGGTACTCCGTGAGACCCATGGCAACTCACCTATATAAGGGCTCCTACCCCCTTGACACAAGGTACGCGCGATTTTTTGCTTACTAGCTCTTACACTTACAAGCTTTCAACTCACATACAACCAGTTACTGACTTAAGCATCGAAGTGACCACACCGGTTTATCCACCCTGGGTTCTCTGAGCTTTCCTCTTCTTGTAGTTCGACCCACCAGTTGGACAACTGACGTCTGAGCTGCCATCCAGCTAGGAGCAACCAAATCGCACACCGTCAATTGCCGTCGTCTATGGGAACGCAACAAAAAGGTCAAGTTTTCTACCTCAACCACACTTCCAGCATCTCATCAATGGAATCACCAAACAACACTGGAAAGAGCGTCAAAATGACTACTATTGGGGGGCAGGAGCAAATCCCATACAACCCTGAATGCCCCTCGGTGACAATCAGACAATTTGCCATCCCTCTCACTATCTCAAGAGTGCCGATGACACAAATCCAAGCATTCAGCACACAACCCCTCAACGTTCCCCTGCCTCATATGAGCGCCGCCATCTTGGTCGCAGAGCCATCTATGGTGCCTCCCGAGGTTGATGCACATTCCATGAGCTAGTGCAGAAAGTTCGGGTCATGCAGCTTTAAATGCAGTAGATCCACCAGTTCCTGCAGTAACAACAATATTACTTTTATCAACAGCAGTTCCTACCACTCCAATCGAACCAAAATCAGAACTAGAACCCGAACCGGAATTAGAGCTAGCACTAGTAAAATGTGCGTCGATCTCCTCCTCAGGGTGTGGGGACATCTTGGGTCCCAGCCCCTCCTTGGGGTTGGGCCCCACCTCGGGATCCAATAGCAGGTCGGCGCACACCACCGCCTCCTCAAATGGTAAACCAAAAGGACCGGCCCCAGAACATTCGCCAATCCAGGACCGATTAGCAATAGCACTCATGGCATGAGAGCCGTGAGAATCAAGTCAACAACCAGAAGCCCAGGGTAAGAAGCGCGGACTCACATCGAGACCCCCCCGGTTCCCCGCAATAATCAACAGCTAGCTTTCGTTCATGAGAATGCTAGCAACAGAGACCAGCTCCAGCCTCATGAAAGCATTTGAGAATGAGAGCACACCAGGAACAAAGTTTCGGACAATACTAAGGTGAACAGCACCAACAATGAGGCTGTGAAGAAGCGATGCCGGTACAAGGCACGCCGCATTTCAACAAAAAGCAGTCCGCCGGCAGCAATAGACAAGACAAGGGTGGAAGTAGCTCAGTAGCTACACAACCAGCTCCAGTTTTGTTGAGCTGGCCCTCCCCCCTAGCACCAGAGATACTCTTGGCCCCAAAACCAAAAAGATTCAAGACACCTGCAATGGAGACGTATGACGAGAACACTGACCCAAACGACCACATCGATAGCTTCTAGCCCCTAATGTTACTCACCGGAGTGGATGAGGCAAGCCTGTATATGGCAAGTCGCCAAAGCGAAGTAAATCCCCACAATGGCGAAGTAAATCACTGAGGAAGTCACCACCTCGGGGTTCTAAGTCAGGTTGGCGATCTAGGACCCGTCCAATTCAGATTGATGTACTTATTGACATTTATTGTAAATGAATAAAGTGCATAATTGATTCATGTTATTTTGGTGTGTTTTTGTGTAACACTCTTAAACTGGGCACTTATGAGACTTGTGTTAGTTTAGAATCTTCACAACCGTTGGATAGATCTAGGGAGATTTATCCTACCAAGGCTAACATTGATGTGCCGCCAAGTGGGTTGGGGTGTTTTGTCTTAGCTGCCAGAGTGAGACATGAGGTACATGCAGTGTGGGTTTTCTTGAAACCCTGAATAGGACCAAATTCTAGTATTGTCTTGGACCTTAGAGACAGATGGGCAAAACTGTAATGTTACATGTAACCCCTACACTCGATTATGGTACTGCACTAGGTGTTGGATTGGGCCATCTTTGCTATGCCAATCACTGAGATCCTTAACTGGGTCAAAACCTGGGTATGTTGGGACTCTGAGAATTCACTTGAGTGGGTGATCATAGTGACAGGATCAGCCCCTTTATCGAACAAAGTGAATGACCGGGGAATGCACTCTCTCTGATGGAAACCTAAACTGTCGGCAATTGATTTCAAAGTGTTGAGAAAAGTTTTGCAAAATATATTTATATAGAGATATACATATATATTATGGTTTCACAAAATGTTTGCAAATGGCTTTAATTCCTAGGATCCATGTGAGTAGAGAGTGCAACACTGACCCCTGTAGCCATGGGAGAGGTCATCTCCTGTCGGGCAGTGTATGACCATTAGGGGCTGAGAGGTTAAGTGTAAGACCATTGAGGGTTATACCTAATTGGCTAATTTTGCATCTACTTACAGTCCTTAGGCCTTCATAAGGTGGCTGGACCTAAGGACCATTTAGTGTAAATGTTGGGCCCATTAAGAGCCCATACTAATGGATTTAGGGGGTTCATTGTATTCAGTAGTGAATTCGGCCAAACCTTGTAACAAAGGCTTGGCTGAACCCATGTGGCTGATGTGTAGATCGATGCTAGGGTCCCATGCCATACAAAGAGATCCAAGCTAGCCAGCATTTAAAGGAAAAGTGAGCTATTTGACTAGATGGGCCTAAAGCCCATCTCGAACTAGGCTTAAGTGAGTTAATTAAAAAGGAGAAAATTCCAGTTTATAATCTGAATAGGATTAGCTAAAGGATAAGTTAAGTCTTATCCATTTAAGAGTCCAGATCCAAATATCAGATTTGAATCAAGAAACTCTTTCCTAATTGGATTAGGAAGCTGATCCAAAGAAGGCTATAAATACTGGGTGAATTCACCAATTTCATGCACTCAACAAACTCTTTCCGCCCCTACCCAGTTCAATTTCCACCTTTGGATCTGATCAAGAATAGTTCTTGATATTGTTTCTTGCTAAAAGAAACAATCTAAAGTCGTGCTCACTAGCCCCTTGCGTGATTCTTGCTGAGGAATTAGGGTCCTTGCTAAAGAACCACTTTGTTGATCCTGCCTCACAAAAGGCTGTGTCATCTTCAATGGAGAAGGGTTTTGGTCTCCTCTTTGGGCATGAACACCTATGTTGGGAGTTACTATTATTCCGTATCAAGTATATCCCTACTTGCTTCCTTTTGGTATCAGATCTAGTACAGTTTGTTTCAAGAACGAACCTTGAAAATGCAGTTTTCTAAATTAAGGAATAGGATTCCCGAAAGGGAGAAAGAAAATTTTTGAAATTTAGCCCAACCTCCCTACAAGGTTCAGCCATCTATATATGATGGATCTCCCTTCCCTTCACCGATGACATAAGAGCAAGTCGCCAAAGTGAAGTAAATCCCAATAAAGGCAAAGTAAATCACCGAGGAAGTCACCACCTCGGGGTTCTAAGTCAGGTCAGCGATCCAGGACCCCTCCAATTCAGAGGTCCAGCTATACCCCCCTGAATGCGAAGAGGAGCAAAATTATGAAAGTGATCAAGAATATCGGCTACAGCAAATGGCCGCCAAGGATGCGAGGATACCCAGTGACCAAAAACCCTAATGTGTACTACCATTTCCACCGCGACTTTGGGCACTGTACAGAAGGTTGTCGCAACCTCAAGGACGAGATCGATGAGCTGATCCGTTGTGGATATTTATAGCACTTCATCAAGCATGAGGACAAGGATATCGGCTACAGCAAATGGCCGCCAAGGATGCGAGGAGACCTAGTGACCAAAAACCCTAATGTGTACTACCATTTCCACCGCGACTTTGGGCACTGTACAGAAGGTTGTCGCAATCTCAAGGACGAGATCGATGAGCTGATCTGTTGTGGATATTTATAGCACTTCATCAAGCATGAGGACAAGGAAGAAGCAGACTGACAAGCCAACCAACAAAGAGCCGCTCCGGATCCAAACAGAAGGAGTGACCAATAGCCTCCTCGGCAACCACGACCACCAGAGGATAGGCCGATCCGCAGGGTGATCAGCATGATCACTGGTGGGTCTATTATTGTGGGGTGCAGCATAGTAGCAAGCAAGAAGGCAATCCGGGAGTTAAAGCACGAAGAAGAGAACCCGCCAAAATGACCTCGGGTGGAGGAAGCAATCTATTTCACCGAGGATGATGCACACAGGATTCAATATCCACATGATGACGCCCTCATGGTCAAGCTAGTAATCAACGACATCGAGGTGAAGCGAATACTAGTGAATTCTGGGAGCTCGGTGGATATCCTATTTCTGGAGGCGTTCAACAAGTTACAGCTCGAACGGAAGGATTTGAAGCCGACAAACACACCACTGGTTGGGTTCAATGGAGACATGGTGAGGCCCCTTGGTCAGATTACAATTCCAGTCGCAGCAGGAGCATGACCCAACTCAATATGCTTCGAGCACACATTCCTGGTGGTTGCAACTCCGTCCCCCAATAACGTGATCTTAGGTTGGCCCATCTTGCATGCCCTACGTGCGGTGGTGTCGACCTACTATTTGTCAATGAAATTCCCAACAAGTTACGGTGTAGGGGTAATACAAGGCGACCAGCTCGAGTCACGCAAGTGCTATGTAGCCGCACTGAAGGGCAAGGCAAAGTTGGCAGACAATGTCAAACTAGAACCACCCCCCGAGCACACAGAGGAGTGAGCTTGCCCCAATAGAGCATACAGTCTAGGTCCTGGTCTCTGATTCCGAGCCGACAAAGACCCTCCAAATTGACTCTCGTCTAAACGAACCACTCAGATTGCAACTAGTAAGTTTTTTACTTAGTAATTTAGATGTATTTGCTTGGTCGACAAGAGAAATGCCCAGCATTGACCCTAGTATGATAACTCACAAACTTAATGTGGATCCCTTAGTTAGGCTAGTTAGACAAAGAAAGAGGAACCTCGCCCCAGAGCGGTGGAGGGTAGTTGATGAGGAGGTCGGGAAGCTCTTCACAACAGACATCATTAAAGAAGTCCAATACCCGAGCTGGGTGGCCAACCCTATGCTCGCGAAGAAAGCTAATGGAAAGTGGCGCATGTGCGTCGACTTCACCAACCTCAATAGAGCCTACCCGAAGGATTGCTTCCCCCTTCCTAGAATAGATCGCTTGGTAGACGCAACCTCGGGGCACAAGTTGCTGAGCTTCATGGATGCCTACTCCAGCTACAACTAGATTAGGATGGACCTAGCCAACCAGGACAAGACTACATTTGTAACCAAACTAGGGTTATTCTGTTATAAAGTAATGACCTTCAAATTGAAAAACACTAGAGCAACCTTCCAGCGCCTTATTGGAAATAAATTTTATTTTTGAACCTCTTATTGGAAATAAAGTTGAATGCTATATTGAGGACATGGTCATGAAGACCTAGTTTTTCAATTCTTTACTTGATGATTTAAATTTTATTTTTCAAATTCTAAGGAAATATAACCATGAAGCTCAACCCGAACAAATGTGTCTTCGGGGTCACGTAAAGCAAATTTCTTGGCTATATAGTGAACTGGCATGGCATCGAAGCCAACCCGGACAAAGTAAAGGCCATGCTAGACATGAGACCACCCCAGAACATAAAGGAAGTACAAAGGCTAACTGGCCAGGTAGCCGCCCTAAACTGATTTATGTCTAAATTAGCAAGTCGGTGCATACCCTTCTTTAAGGCAATTAAGAAGAATGAGGACTTCGAATGGTCCAAAGAGTGCTAGATCATGTTCGACGAGCTAAAGGAATACCTAAGTACACCATTGGTTTTATCCCAACCCGAACTTGGAGACGAGCTGAGACTGTACCTCTCTACGAGTGACGAGGTGGACAACTCGGTACTAATCAGAGAAGTAGACTGGGTCCAACGGCCTGTCTACTATGTAAATAAAGTTTTGCAGGCAGTTGAGACAAGGTACCCCAACATCGAGAAGCTGGCCTATGCCCTGGTCATCGTGGCTCGGAAGCTACGCCCTTACTTCCAAGCTCACACAATCGTCGTCCTCACCAACAGACCCCTAAGGCACATCCTACAAAAGCCCGAGGTTTCAAGCAGACTAACGAAGTGGGCCATTGAGCTAATTGAGTATGAAATCTAGTTCAAGCAACGCCCAGCCATTAAAGCTCAAGTCTTGGCATTTTGTCGTGGAATGCACGTTTAGCACGCCGGCCCTTGAGGTGGATGAGCCGACCAGCACGTCAGAGGCGTTAACCAGCGTGGCACCAGTTCTGGTCAGGGAAAGCCTGACCTGGGATGAGGAGCCCTGGATCCTCCATGTTGGCAGCTCGTTTAATCAGCGAGGAAGCGATGTTGGACTCATACTGTACGGGCCGAGGAGAGTGAAGCTGGAGTATGCTCTCTGATTTGGATTCGAGGCATTGAACAACGAGGCAGAGTATGAGGCACTAGTAGCTAGGCTACACTTGGAAAAGGAGGTTGGCGTGAAGCACGTCATGGTATGCAACGATTCCCAGCTGGTCGTGAACTAGGTAAATGGTGACTACGAGGCTCGAAAACCTGTCATGATGGCTTATTTGGCCAAAGTGAGGGAACTCCTGCCTGGATTCCGTTCTTGGTTAATCCAACAAGTACCATGGTCTGAGGACGCTGAGGCCGACACACTATCAAAGTTGGTGAGCACAAGCGACAACACAATGAGGATGGTATAGAAGACCTGCCTCGACCCAGCATTCTCAGGGGGGGCAGAAGAGGTCACCCCTATGTTGCAAGCAGAACCGAGCTGGGAAGACCCGCTTGTTGACTATCTACTCCATGGGATCCTACCAGCAGACCGTAATGTAGCTCGAAGGGTAGAGCATCAGTCAACTCGATACATTCTTATCGACAGGCGGCTATACAAGAGGTCTTTTACGCTCCTCTACCTGTGTTGCTTACGGCCCGCAGAAGCAGACAGGGTACTACACAAGGTCCACAAAATTCTATGCGGATGACACCTGGGGGGTAGAGCGCTCACCCAAAAAGTGCTAAGGAAAGGGTACTACTGGCCTACAATGAAAGTGGATGCACTCGATCTCATCAAGAAGTGTGACAATTTCCACGGCACGCCAACATCCTTCATCAGCCTGTGGTCGATCTAAAGTACTTGACCGGCCCGTGGCCTTTTGCCTAGTGGGGAATAGATATCTGGTTTATTCCCACCAGCAACCAGATAGAGAAGATTTCTAGTCGTGGCAGTGGAATACTTCACAAAGTGGGTGGAAGCCAAGCCGCTAGTGACAATCACAGCCCGCAATGTGCATAACTTCTTTTTGAAGAATATAGTATGCCGCTTTGGACTACCCAAGGTGTTGATTTCAGATAATGGGAAGCAATTTGAAGACATCAAGTTCCAGAACTGGTGCGCCGAGATGGGGATCCAGCAGAACTTCACTTTGGTAGCGCACCCGCAAGCAAACAGACAGATCGAGGTGACGAATAGGGCCATCCTCCATGGACTGAAAGCTCGATTAGCTTGAGCTAAGGGTTTGTGGGTGGACGAGCTGCCCAGTGTCCTTTGAGCCTACAGGTTGACCATCAAGACTGCAACGGGTGAGCCACCAATCAACTTGACGTACGGGACGGAGGTCGTCATCCCAGCCGAGATTGAAGTACCAACCTTGTGACTAGAGGCATATGACGAGGAGGCCAACGACGACGAGCTCCAGACAAAACTTGACCTAATCGAAGAGGTACGCGACCTAGCCTACATCCAGGCTGCGGCCTACCAACAACGGGTAGCTCGGTATTACAACACCCGAGTCAAGAGATGCCAGTTCCGAGTTAACGACCTTGCACTCCAGAAGGTAATGGTACCTAAGCCCGGCATGGGTAAGCTTGGACCGAACTGGGAAGGTTCGTACAGAGAGACGGGTTTTCGGCAAAGGCACCTATGAGCTCGAGATGTTGGAAGGGAGGCAGGTACCCTGTGCTTGGAACATTGACAACATGAGAAGATACTACCTGTGAGATCGAAAGTAAGACACCCACAAAATTTCTATGTCCAGAAGATCAGTGAGCTGGTCAGGCTGCACGCTGGATAAAAGTTATAATGGAGAGTGGACTATGAGTCACTCCCAATGCCCAAGGGCCACCACGCCGAGCTAATAAGTGACCTCCGTGCCAAAATAAGACCTAGCCGCTTCTAAGCAAGGGCAATGGACAAATCCTACTCACACCTCATCGAAGTGCAGGCAGGTCAGGCCCATACCCAATAGTGTTTGCTCACCTCAGCTTACATTGATTTCGGGTTATTCTTAATTGTGCCTAGTTCGACAGCTCAGCACCTCGGAGTAACCTATACTAAAAAAAATGCACTACAAAGCAGATCACGGTACGCGAGGTAATAGAAGGGAAGGGATTTCATTACTTAGCAGCAAAAAAGAGTTCTTGTACAATCATCAAAGATAAAAGGGGAGAGAGAAAAGCTACTTAGCCGAGCTTAGAGGCTTGATATATACCGTATTTACAGGGGGTCCAAGAAAAGAGGCAAGTGTCAATCTCCTCGAGGATCCTCGCCTCCACCTTTAGCATCTTCAGAAGCCTCCTTCATTGGCTCTTGCTCCGCAACATCTTCAATGACGTCGACCTCATCGGTCTCCATGGCTTCTCTGAAGACAGTACCCGGGCTACTCGGCTTCTCAATGGTTCCCTCATTAGTGCCACCATTGCTCTCCTCCTCGAAGTTGGGGTCTTCATTCTCATACTGAAGTACCATCTCCATGGTGACCCCAAGGGTGGTGACAGTTCCAAGGTCGAGCTGAGGGAAGTTACGCCTGGTTAACCAATGGAAAAGCTTGAAGCCCTTACGAAAGGCCTTCGTAGCAACGGCATTGCGAAATTCATCAAACTCTGGAGAGCTCTTGTAAGCCTCAACTGCAAGGACCTCGGCATCTTTGATCTCCTGGGACAGGACTTCCTTGCGATGAGCAAAATCTTTTCTGCCTCCTCGAAATGCTTCTTCGCTTCTTCGGCCTCGACCCCCAGCCTGTCCGTGCGCCTCTTCTCTGCAAACACGTTGCCCTCAAACTTTTGAATCTAGCCGACTGCTTTAACCAATTTGCTCTCAGCAGCTAGTGCCTTGGCCTCGGAAACCTGAACCTTAGCCTCGATGGCCTCTACTCTGGCGAAATGCAACTTAGACTATTTAAGGAATGAGTGAATCATGGAGTTTGTCTGCAAGAAAGAAGAAAATAGTGTGTCAAGAAAGGAAAAATGCAGGCATGAGTATAGCATAGAGGTCGAAGGAAACATACCACCATGAGATGACCTAAGGCCTTCGTGGAGAGTTGATGAGGTAACAATATGGCATGCTTCAAAAATTCATTAGGGAAGGTGATTTCCTTGCTCATGGGGATGGCCAATCGGGCATTGAAGATGGTCTAGCACTCCTTAGGGATCGGAGGGGAACCACCGACCACAGGATGATGAGGGCGAGGCTCGGACGACCTGGATGCCTCGGGCTTGCGAGGTGGGGATTTTGCTCCCTAGTCTTCTTCGACCAGGTCGATGATGATGATTCCTTCCCAAGCTAGAGCAATGGGTGTGGCTAGAACAGCAGGCTCGGCCACCACTTCTTGTGGGACATCGCAGTCTTCTTCGACCAGGTCAACGACAATGATTCCTTCCCTAGCTGGAGCAATGGGTGTGGCTAGAACAGAAGGCTCGGCCACCACTTCTTATGGGACATCGCAGGTAGCTTTCCTCTTCTTCATGTTAGAAAATAGCCTAGTAATTGGAAAGCCCATCATGATGCCTGCAACATACGAGCAGAAAGTTAGCCGAGGTAATCAAGAGTAAGCGTGAAAAGAAGAAAACAAGTGTGTGCCGAGGTGGCAACCTACCTGGAGGACTTAGCCCGATTTTGAGTATTTTCTCCTCGGTCAGATAATCCTTCAACTACAAACCGAGTTTTACCAAGAAGCGGATCTCTTTCCTCTGCCTCTTAAAAAGTCTGTCCCCGGGGTCGGAAACGCCCGTTCTCCAGTGCGTCAAGAAGGGCCACCCCTAGGGAGCAGATATGGCAAAATACATACATTTCCAGGTCGGGACTTTGTTTTGATACTTATGAAGAATTGTGTACCCAAGTCGGTAAGAAATATAATAACTACACTTATCTAGCCCTGGGAAACCGCCAGGATTTTCTTTATGGAGCAAATCGAGTTGAAGATGTCTAGGTCTATAGGCATGTCGAAGTCATGGAACAACGAGATGTCCCAACTATGGTACAAACAGGATTGGGATGAAGCTGGTCAATAGTGATGTCAAAAAATTTGATGACCTCGATGATAAAGAGATGGATTGGAAAGCGCAGCTTGGCAAATAGATGCTCTTCGAATACCATGTTAGACAGTGTATGCTCTTAGCTCCAATCAGCATGATGTACATTATGACATTTATTGTAAATGAATAAAGTACATATTTGATTCATGTTATTATGGCGTGTTTCTGTGTAAGACCCTTAAACTAGACTCATATGAGACTCATGTTAGTTTAGAATCTTCACAGTCGTTGGATAGATATGGGGAGATTTATCCTGCCAAGGCTGACACTGATGTACCACCAAGTAGGTTGGGGTGGCTTGTCTCAGCTGCCAGGGTGAGACCTGAGGTACAAGCAGTGTGGGTTTTTTTGAAACCCTGAACCGGACCAAAATTCCAGTATTGCCCTGGACCTTGGAGATAGATGGGTAAAACTAGAATGTTACACCTGACCCTTAGACTCGATTATGATACTGCACTATGTGTCGGATTGGGTTGTCTTTGATATGCCAACCAGTGAGATCCTTAGAGGGGGTCAAAACCTATGTATGTTGGGACAGTCCAAGAATTTATCTGAGTGGGTGATCATAGTGACAGGATCAGCCCCTTTGTTAGAAAAAGTGAATGATCGGGGATGCACTCTCTCTGATGGAAACCTAAACTATCAGCAGTTGATTTCAACCATTGAAAATTGTTTTTGAAAAATATATTTATATAAAGATATACATACATATATATATATATATATTATGGTTTCAAAATGTTTGCAATAGAGAGTGCAGCACTGTACCTTGTAGCCGGGGGAGAGGTCCTCTCTTGTCGGGGCAGTGTTTGATCATTATGGTCTGAGAGGTTAAGTGTAAGACCATTGAGGGTTACACCTGATGGGTTAATCTTGCATCTGCCCACAGTCCTTGGGCCTTCCTAAGATGGCTTGACCCAAGGACCATTTAATGTAAATGTTGGGCCTATTAAAAGCCCAAAGTGATGGACTCAGGGGTTCACTGTGTTCAGTAGTGAATTCAGCCAGGCCTTGTAACAGAGGCTAGGTTGAACCCATATGGCTGATGTATAGATCAATGATATGGGCCCACGCCATACAAAGAGAGCCAAGCTAGCCCGTATTAAAGTGGAACTGAGGCTGAAATCTTAATGGGCTAAAAGCCCATTTCGAACTGGGTTAATTAGATTAATTAAATAGGGGCGGATCTGGAATTTGGATCAGCAGATAAGATAAGGGATTATCCTTATCCACTTGAAGAGTCCAGATCCAAATAAAGATTTGGATCAAAGGAGCTCCGAATTTGATTAGGAAGGTTGATCTTTATCTGTAGAAAAGATAAGGGATTATCCTTATCACTTAAAGAGTCTAGATCCAAATAAAATATTTGGATTAGGAAACTCCTAATGGGATTAGGAAATTTTCTCTTTAAGGCTATAAATAAGAGAGCAAGGCGAACCTCCAAAGACAAATTCACATTCGCTAAATACAGAGAGAAGACAACACACTTAGACTACTCTTGCCTTCTGCTCTTTTTCTTCCTGCTCTTGCCTGTGCTCATTGTCCCATTTGATTCTTGCTGAAGAATCACTAGTTCTTGGTGAAGAACTACTTGCTGATCTTGCCTCACCCTAAGCTGTGTTATCTCTAGTGGAGGGAGGATTTGGTACTATCTTTGGGCGTGAACACCTATGTTGGGAGGAGCATTCTTGCATGGATTCCGTATCAGGTATATCCCTCCCTCATTTTGGTTTCAGATTTGGTCCGGTTTGGTTATAAGAACGAACCTTGAAAATATAGTTTTCTAAATTGGGAATAGGATCCCCGAATGGGAGTAAAGAAATTTTTGAGATTTCGCCCAACCTTCCTGTAGGGTTCGGCCATCCATATGATGGATCTCCCAAGGAAACCCCTTTAAGGAATGCTATAGCCATACTCATCAGGGAATTTCAAGTGGGTGGCCAGCACGGTGACTCTTTTCCTTGTCAAGGTAGAAGGACTGAAGCGATCCGAACCCCGAGAAGGAGGAACACGACCAGAAGAAGCATTAGGTGGAGTACGGCCAGAGGATGAGGCCTTCTTGCCCGAAGCTTTTCGCTCTTGACCTGAGGTGCCCTCCTTGAGTGGGCTGGACTCCGGGCTGTGGGTAGATGTGGCCATCTCGGCCAGACCAAACTCTACGTCTTGAGCCGAGGTACCCACCTCGGCCCATCCGGACTCGCTGCTCATGTCGAACAGGCTACCTGTGCTACCACCACTAGACATACTCAATTGAAAGGAAAGTGATGAACAAGAAACGAAGACAAGGTAGGACAACTTACCTAAGACCAAAGAAAGAAGGAAGCGATCATGAAGACAAGGGTAGATACCACCGACCTGGAAGTTAGTGTGGAAGCTCCAAACCACAAAAATCCAAAAAAGAGCAAGAAGAATGGGGTTCTAAGGCCCCTATTTATAGCCACGACAGTTGATATCAGCGGTCCAAATCAAAGAAATCCAACGGTTCTCGTGAAAACCAGTCACACGCCCTCCGAGGCTAAAAACAGCTAAGAGAACATTTTGACATCCGCGAAATTTGGAATCCGCGTAACGTCCGCGCATCCTTGTTATGTAATCTGGTTCCTCGATTGAACTGGACGGGTCATAGTGGTCTAACCGCCGAACCGGATGCCAACCCGGAGGGAGACCGGGCCAAATCGACCTAACCACGTCATGAATTCCTCGCACCAGGTCAGGACCCCTAGCACGAGGAGTGGAGGGCAATTGATTGAAGGAAGGGGAAATCCATCATATGGATGGCTGAACCATGCTAGATGGCTGGGCAAAATTTCAAAAATTTTCTTTTACCTTTCTAGGAATCGTATTCCCAATGTTAGAAAAATTGCTTTTTTTATGATCGTTCTTGCACCAAAACCGGACCAAATTTGAAACCAACAAAAAAGGGAGAAGTATACCTGATACAAATTCCACAAATGTAGCTCTGAAAGTGGTAGTTCATGCCCAAAGAGAGTACCAAAACCAGCTTCCACTAAAGATAGCACAGTTTGAATTGAAGTCAATTCAGCAACACAGTTTTCAGCAAAACTGTGATCCAACACCTTGGAACGAACAAGGGATGTGAGCACGAATTTCCTCCATATTTTTCTTGCAAAAATCAGAGAGGGAACTGATCAATATCAGTCCAAGAAGTGGAGGTCGAATTAGGGTTTTTGGGGCAACGAGAATAGAGAGAGAGAGAACTGAGAGCAGTGTGATATCTGGAGCAATTCGCCTTCTCCCTATTTATAAATCTTAAGGAGCACCACTCCTAATCAGATTAGGAGGTTCCTAATCCAAATCGTTATTTGGATTTGGATTCTCTAAGTGGATAAGACTTATCCTCTTATCCTAATGGGTGCTCCATACCCTTATCCAAACCTATATTCGCCCAAGTCACGTGACTACTTAAGCTATCATGTGACTTCTTGATTAATCCAATTAATCTTGAGATTTAGGCCCATTAAGCAAGTGGCTCACGTCCCTAGGTAGTTGCTAGCCCATTTGTTTCACTTTGTATGGCGTTTGGCGTGGGACCCCAACAATGACCCTACATAAGCCCATATGGGTTTATGGGCTTATCCTCTTATCCTCTTATCCTAATGGGTGCTCCATACCCTTATCCAAACCTATATTCGCCCAAGTCACATGACTACTTAAGCTATCATGTGACCTCTTGATTAATCCAATTAATCTTGGGATTTAGGCCCATTAAGCAAGTGGCTCACGTCCCTAGGTAGTTGCTAGCCCATTTGGTTCACTTTGTATGGCGTTTGGCGTGGGACCCCAACAATGACCTTACATAAGCCCATATGGGTTCGGCCTAGCCTCTGTGAAAAGGCCTGTCCGAATTCACTGTCAAGCACAGTGAACCCCTGAGTCCATTAGTATGGGCTCTCAATGGGCCCAACATTTACATTAAATGATCCTAGAGTCCACCCATCCTATGAAGGCCCAAGGACAATGGACTTAAGTAAAATATAGCCCATCAAGTAAATAGCACTAAATGGTCTCTTACACTTAACCTTTCAACCCTTAATAATCAAACACTACCCGACAGGGAATGACCTCTCCCCTGGCTGCATGGTGCAGTGTTGCACTCTCTGCTTAGATGGGTCCCAGGAATTAAAATTGATGAGGGCATACACTGTTTAACATTGATGAGGGGTGCAGTCTCGATCAGAGAGAGTGCAGTCTCGATCATTCACTTTGCCCGACAGAGAGAGTGCAGTCTCGATCATTCACTTTGCCCGACAAAGGGGCAGATCCTGTCACTATGATCACCTACTCGAAGAATTATCAGACTGCCCTAACATACCTAGGTTTTGACCCCCAAAGGATCTCACTGATTGGCATATAAAAGATAGCCCAATCCAACACCAATGCAGTACCATAATCGAGTTTAGGGGTTATGTGTAACTTTCCAGTTTTTCCCACCAGTCTCCAAGGTCCAGGGCATAACTGGAAATGGTCCGGGTTCAGTGTTTTGAACAAACATACACTACATGTGCTTCGGGTCCAACCCTGGCAGCTGAGACAGGTTGCCCCAACCTTTTTGGTAGCACATTAGTGTCCGTCTTGGCAGGATAAACTTCTCCAAGTCTATCCAACGACTAAGAACATTCTAAACTAACACGAGTCTCATAAGTGTCCAGTTTAAGGGTAATTACATAGAAATACACCAATTAACATGAAACAATTATGTACTTTTATTCATTTACAATAAATGGATATGTACATCAATCTGATTGGAGCTAAGGGCATACACTGTTTAACATTGATGAGGGGTGATTTGGCCCAACCTAGTAAGTAGTGGACACGTGGATATGATCTGGTGACTAGATACGGGACTCAGCATTCCTTGCCACCTCAGCAAGTCGGGCCACCTCGGGTACCTCGACCACCTCGATTGGGACCGAGGTCCGAGCAGCTCAGGATGACCAAACCTACCGAGGTGACACGTAGCAGACTTCTAGAAGCTTGTAAGCTGTCTCCGAGCTATTCGGGATCACGCTACATGACTGTAAGCCTTATCCTCATCCCGCCAGGATTGGAGGGACATGATAAACCTTATTAGCTAGCACAATGTCCACCCCCTGGTGCGGAACGGACTCCTAATAGCGCGGGGAGTGAAAGAATGGTAGGATCCATCTAATGGACGCCATAAAGGTTGCGGAATGGGTGGGGCGAATTTCAAAAATTTCCTACCTTCTCCCAACTGGGAATCATATTCCCTGAATTTAGAATACAATATTCAAGGATCTACTTGAACCCTAATCAAACCAGATCTGTACCAAAAGATAAATGGGAGGATTATACCTGATCCGGAGAAGCAGTATCTCCCAAAGTTGGTGTTCACGCCCAAAGAATGCTCCAAGATCTGTCCCTGCTGAAGATGACACAGCTGTGGATGGAACAGAACCAGCAGGGTGCGTCCTACACACTGGATCCTTCACAAGAATCCCCTGGATGTACTAAACACTGAATTCTTTCAGTCTTTCTTGCAAGACTGATGTCAAGAACTGGTTTCTTGACTTTCTTTTCTGCGAAGATCGAATCTTGCAACAATGCAGATGGCGGCGGCAGGAGGAGATTTCCAGAAACGAAAAGGCTGAACTGTTTTCTTTTCTGGAGAGAATGAGATCTAATCTCAATTCGCAGGAACTTTTCTTGCTCTCCAGAACCTCTTGGATCGAAATCTTATTTCTCTCTCTTGGTTCATTCGAAATCTCCTCTCTTTTCTTCTTGATTAAGAAATCTCCTAATTAGGAGTTATCCCAATCCAAATCAGTATTTGGATAGGGGATAATCTTAATCCCTTTCCCAGATAGAGTTAGCTTACTCCTGATCTTATCAGGAGGTTACCAGATTCAAATCTGATTTGAATTTGGTCTCTAAGAGTGGATAAGGCTAAGAGCCCAATCCTTTTTGCTAACTGCAATCTCAAATTCGCCCCATTGATGGGTGATCATATCATCCCACTTCGAAATGGGCTTTTGGCCCATTAAGTATTCAGTGTTTAATTAGTTTCCAATCTGCTGCCCAGTTGGGCTTCTTTGTATGGCGTGGGACCCAAGCATTGATCTACACACCAGCCACATGGGTTCGGCCCAGCCTTTAATACAAGGCCCAGCCAAATTCACTGAAAATCTCAATGAACCCCTTGAGTCCATCGTATGAACCCTATGGGCCCAACACTTACATTAAGTGGTCCCTGGGCCAAGCCATCTTATAAAAACCCAGGGACTGTGGGCAGGTGCAAGATTAGCCCATCAGGTATTATCCTAAATGGTCTTACACTTAACCTCTCAGCCCTTAATGATCAAGCACTGCCCGACAAGAGAGGACCTCTCCCTCGGCTGCAAGGAACAGTGCCGCACTCTCCTCTCACATGGATCCCGGGAATTAAAACCATTTGCAAACATTTTGAAACCGTACATATCTATGTAAATATATTAATTTTGCAAAAACAAAATTCCAACGATTGAAATCAACTGCCGGCAGTTTGGTTTCCATCAGAGAGAGTGCATTCCCGATCATTACCCTTTGTCCGACAAAGTGGCTGATTCTGTCACTATGACCACCCACTCAGATGAATTCTCAAACTGCCCCAACATACCCAGGTTTTGATCCCCACTAAGGATCTCACTGATTGGCATATCAAAGGCAGCCTGATCCAGCACATAGTGAAGTGTCATAATCGAGTCTAGGGGTCAGGTGTAACTTTCCAGTTTTGCCCATCTATCTCCAAGGTCCAGGGCAAGACTGGAAATCTGGTCCGGTTCAAGGATTCAAGTAATCCCATGCTGTATGTGCCTCGGGTCTTACCCTGATGGCTGAGACAGGCCATCCCAACACTTGGTGGCACACCAGTATCAGCCTTGGCAGGATAAATCTCCCCAGACTTATCCAACGGCTGTGAACATTTAAAACTAACATGAGTCTCTACAAATGTCCAGTTTTAGGGTTTTACACAGAATTAAACCAAACAACATGAATCAAACATGCACTTTATTTATTTCCACTAAATAACAAAAGTACATCAAAATGATTGAAGCTAAGGGCATACAAAACTGTCTAACAGCTCCCACTTGCACTTAGGTCCAATCTGGTACAAGCCGGAGTCCCATACTTTCCACGTGTTTCTCAAACACCTTCTGTGTCAGTGGCTTAGTCAATGGGTCTGCCACATTATCCGCTGATGCTACCTTTTGAATTAGGACGTCCCCTCTACCAACGATCTCCCGCAGTACATGGTACTTCCTCTCGATGTGCTTTGACTTCGAGTGGGCCCGAGGCTCTTTAGCCTGGGCGATCGCTCCATTGTTGTCACACAACAACGGGATGGGTGATGTGCTGGATGGAATCGCTCCCAATTCGTGTATGAATTTCTTCATCCACACGGCTTCCTTGGCAGCTTCACTTGCGGCAATGTACTCGGCCTCGGTTGTGGAGTCTGCAGTGGACCCCTGTTTGCTGCTTTTCCAGCAAACAGCACACGATCCTATCGTGAAAACATACCCAGATGTAGACTTTCTATCATCTGGATCCGACGGCATCGGTATACCCTAGAACTTGCAGTGAACTACCATCGAATACCAGACAAAACTCTTTCGTCCTTCGAAGGTATTTGAGTATGTTCTTCACAGCAGTCCAATGCTCCTATCCTGGGTTTGCCTGGAATCTGCTTACCACACTCACCGCCTGAGCTATGTCCGGGCGAGTGCACAACATGGCATACATGATGCTCCCCACAGCTGAGGCATAGGGAACGTCTCTCATGCTCTCAATCTCCTCAGAAGTCTTGGGAGACATCTTCTTGGAGAGAGTGACTCCGTGCCTGAAAGGAACGTTTCCTTTCTTGGAGTTTTCCATGCTGTATCTTTTGACAATTTTGTCAATGTAAGCAGCCTGGGACAATCCAATTATCCGCTTCGATCTATCTCTATAGAGTCGAAGACCCAGTATGTATGAAGCTTCTCCAAGATCTTTCATGGAGAACTGCTGTGATAGCCATACCTTGACCGAAGTCAACATTCCTACATCATTCCCAATGAGTAGGATATCGTCCACGTACAAGACCAAAAAGGTGATCTTATCCCCACTGGATTTCCTGTAAACACAGGGCTCATCCGGATTCTGCTCAAAGTCAAACGTTTTGACTGCAGAATCAAAATGGATGTTCCAACTCCTAGAAGCCTGCTTAAGTCCATATATGGATCTATTAAGTTTACATACCATGTGTTCCTGACCAGCAGCAATGAAGCCTTGCGGCTGCTGCATGTAGATATCTTCACTAAGATCTCCATTCAGGAACGCTATTTTGACATCCATTTGCCAAATCTCGTAATCATGGTACGCTGCTACAGCTAGCAGGATCCTAATGGATTTAAGCATGGTCACCGGTGAAAAGGTTTCCTCATAGTCGATGCCTTCTTTCTGAGTATACCCTTTCGCCACCAATCGAGCTTTAAAGGTCTCAATCCTGCCATCGGGGCCCTTCTTCCTCTTGTAGATCCATTTGCAACCAATTGCTTTTACCCCGGAGGGCGGATCCACTAGAGTCCAGACTCCATTGGTCTCCATTGAGTCCATCTCGGCTCTCATGGCCTCCACCCACTTCTGGAAGTCTATGTCTAACATAGCTTCCGCGTAAGACACGGGATCCTCTTCACTAGTCAAGGCTTCCACCAGGTAACTATCCTGGTCATAACCATATCGGACTGGTGGTCTGGATACCCGGGTGGACCTTCTAGGTTGGTCATTACCTGGAACTTGTGGGTCATCTCCCACTGCTCCTGAGCTCTCCTCATCAAGAACTATTTCCTGACGATGGGTGTCCAGGATGTAATCGGATTCTAAGAATCGGGCATTTCGACTGCAGAACACTTTCTGCTCACTTGGGTCATAGAATAGATAACCCACCGAATCCTTTGGGTAGCCTATAAACAGGCAACGGCTGGTTTTAGATTCCAACTTGTCCGCACTTGTTCTTTTAACGTGTGCAGGACAACCCCAAATCTTCAAGTGTCTCACACTTGGCTTCCTTCCGGTCCAAAGCTCATATGGAGTTTTCGGAACTGATTTGGTTGGAACCCTATTCAGCACGTAGATAGCAGTCTCTAATGCGTATCCCCAAAAGGATGTGGATAATTCTGAGCGTACGAGAAGTGACCGGACCATGTCTAATAAGGTCCTATTTCTCCTCTCTGAAACACCATTGAGTTGAGGTGTAGCAGGAGGAGCTAGTTGTGACACTATCCCATTGGCCTTTAAGTAGTCCCTGAATTCATCAGAGAGATACTCGCCACCTCGATCTGATCGAAGGGCCTTAATTTCTCTCCCTAACTGTTTCTCGACTTCCTGTCTGAACTCTTTGAACTTTTCAAATGATTCAGACTTATGTCTCATTAGGTACACGTAACCATATCGTGAAAAATCATCTGTAAAGGTGATGAAGTACACGTGTTGATTCCATGTCCTAACACTCAGGGGACCACATACATCAGTATGTATTAGGTCAAGTGTGCCTGCACATCTTTCAGGCTTACCGTCAAATGGCCGCTTAGTCATCTTACCTTGGAGGCAAGGTTCACAAGTGGGAAGATTTTCTACGGTTAGAAAATCCAAAGGACCATCCTTTACCAGTCTTGTGATTCGGTCGACACCGATGTGGCCAAGTCGGTAATGCCAGAGGCACGTGAGATTTACTGTATCACGAGTCCTTTTCTTGGGATTTTCGACCGACGTAGTTTCGGTCAAGTTAGTTTCCAAAGAAGGATGCAGAACATAGAGACCGTTCTCTAGCTCCCCGCATGCGATGAATTTATTATTCCGTTTAACAGTAATCATATTACTAAAGTAAACAGTATATCCATCAGCACACAATTTTGAAACAGAAATTAAATTCCTTCTCAAGTTCTGTACATAAAGACAATCTTTAAGTACAAGGACTCCTTCTTTAAAAACTAATTCTACGGTTCCTATTGCCGCAGCTGCAACACTTGCAGTTGTTCCCAAGAACAGTGTCACTTCACCTTCACTCAGCCTTCTGCTAACTTTGAACCCCTGCAGTGAGTTACACGCATGAGTTGAAGCCCCGGAGTCAACACACCAGGACACAGAAGTAACTAACATATTAGTTTCTATGACACAAGTTTCGATATTACCTTTCTTAGATTCCAGGTAGGTAGGACAGTTCCTCTTCCAGTGGCCGGTCTGCTTGCAGAAGTGACAGACATCAGATGCCTTGTTCTTCTTCTGCTTCTTGGGTTTGGTAGTCTTCTTCTGGGGCTTCTTTGCCTTTCTCTTTCTCTTGCCCGATTTGTTAGCTTCAGCAAGCATAACCACAGGCCCATCCTTCTTGAGTAAATCCTCGGCCCTCTGCAACATATTGCTGAGTTCCTGGACGCTGACATTCAGCTTATTCATATTGTAGTTCATAGTGAACGCATTGAAGGAAGAGGGCAAAGAATTTAGGATGGCATCCACTTGCGTGCCAAGATCTAGCCCGGATCCAAGAGCTTCAAGTTCGTTGATGTATCCCATCATCCGAAGACAATGGTCATGAACTTTCTGCCCTTTGGTCATCTGCGCGGTCATGAACAATTTCAGGACCTTCTGTCGAGTAGAACGGTTCTGCTCCTCATACATTGTCCTTAGACTGTCCAATATGTCCTTGGCAAGTTCGATCTGATCGAACTGCCTCTGTATTGAGTTGTCTAATGAGGCAATGACAAAGCAGCGGGCTAGGGAGTTCTTATCCTCCCAATCTTGGTAGTCCCTCCTACGGGCCTCAGAAGCCCTATCACCCGGACGTTCCGGGGCAGGATTTTTCACTACCTTGTCTAACTTTTCAGAAGTTAGGACCAGCATAAGATTTCTGTACCAGTCGGCATAGTTTGGGCCCTTAAGCTTGTTATCGTCTAGAAGCTTTGCAAATTGACCGTTTGCCATTTTCTGATAAAACAGCAAAATCGTTAGTCCACAACCTTAGTTTGATTCATGTTTACCTACATAGATATGGCTTTTAATCTATGTTCCATTCCCATTTGTTCATCTCTGAGATTTCCCTCCTATCTCAGTGACGGAGACGACGAAATGTCTCTGGAAATGTGGGAAATCACATGGGGTGCGTGAAGCCAACTGTTTCAGCTGCATAACCCCACCACCTTTCTGTGACGGATCATATCCACTCATCAAATGAGTTTCCCTTTGGCCTCTGTCAGACAAGGTTCAGAGCCGTTTTCAGGTAAACCCTTCTGTCAGTGAGTGCACACCCATCATATTCAGGTTACGCCAAGGTACCGTGAGAGAGTTCCCATTTTCTGGTGAAGCCCCTCCCACATCGGTCTATGACGCCCCTATCATCTTATGAAACACTCTAACAGATCCAACAGCAAATGGATAGCCCAATTTTATGGTGCGTTTCCTCATTACTGATGGACCCATCATTGTGCTAATGACGGAAGGCCTTTAGAGAGTCCATCATATGGATCTCCCTATCACTTGCATTCATATTTGCTGGAGGGAACAAAATTACGGCCTAGTTCTAATTTAGGTCAAACCAAAGTGGCTCCCACTGACTTTCATAAAGTCAGATTTCTGGTGGGCCTTAATCGGCTAGGGGTTCCGTACGCATCCCTTTTCAGGGTTGTGGGGCCCACCAGGCAAAGAGGGGGTCATCCAATGACCTTCAGGGACACCATGGCAATGATGTGCATTCAGCCATGGTGTGCGCAAGAGCCACTAACGAGTCATCACGGGCCAAGTACTTATGGCCCATGGTCGCAGCACATCAAACATCCAAACATCACATGTAAAGGAGGAATTGATCCAATCAATTAATTGCTGTAAAGCCCATTCAACAGCCCATTTAAAAACCAAGTCATTAACGATTAATGCCCACTAGGTGTATGGGCTGAATCGCAGATAGCAGTTCGGCCCATACAGCTTATCTCACAATAATGGGCTTTTGCAGTTTTAACCCTTTAAAACTGGGCTTTACAGGTGGGCCGAATTAATCCCTGTAATTGAACATCAGATTTGGAACAAAAGTGTGAGACAATTGGACTGAGAACAGCCCCTTTCGAAACCCAGATTCGGTCCAAACAGTTTTGGTTCAATCTAGTCCGAAATGGTCCAAAACTGATTTTCAATTCAAGAATTAATTATTGAATGATCTGAAATTAATAGTTTCGATTTCTAGAAAACACAAAACAATTATGGACTGTTCGCACCACCTGCAAAACAGAGGTTAATCACAAGGGTTGCAGTTTCATAAACTGCAAATCGCAGAAAACGATTTCTCCATCTGCAAATCTCCAGCGCCGCCATCTTCTTCCATCTTCTTTAATCAAGAAAAATAACAGAAATCCTATTTCTATTAATTACATTCTTGATCAAATCCTATACATTCAGTCTAAAAAATAAAAAAAAATTATTTACAGACCGAATTGAATGAAATAAATAAATAGAAAAGAAAAAGGGTGCGCAGACCATCTGCGCTAAAACTGCACTGCGATCTCCAGGTTTGAACAGTCCATTAAATCAAAATAAATAAAGAACAATTCCAAATAAATTTTGGATTTAATAGAAATTAATTTCAGATCAATCGCCCTTAACAAGAAACAGTTTCTTGAAAAAAAAAAGAAAACAATCTGCGCAAATCTTGAAAGAACACCTTCTATCCATCTGCGCAGGGTCAGATCTGATTTTCTTTTGGTTCAAGATTCGAACCTGTGGCTCTGATACCACTGAAAGAATGGTAGGATCCATCTAATGGACGCCATAAAGGTTGCGGAATGGGTGGGGCGAATTTCAAAAATTTCCTACCTTCTCCCAACTGGGAATCATATTCCCTGAATTTAGAATACAATATTCAAGGATCTACTTGAACCCTAATCAAACCAGATCTGTACCAAAAGATAAATGGGAGGATTATACCTGATCCGGAGAAGCAGTATCTCCCAAAGTTGGTGTTCACGCCCAAAGAATGCTCCAAGATCTGTCCCTGCTGAAGATGACACAGCTGTGGATGGAACAGAACCAGCAGGGTGCGTCCTACACACTGGATCCTTCACAAGAATCCCCTGGATGTACTAAACACTGAATTCTTTCAGTCTTTCTTGCAAGACTGATGTCAAGAACTGGTTTCTTGACTTTCTTTTCTGCGAAGATCGAATCTTGCAACAATGCAGATGGCGGCGGCAGGAGGAGATTTCCAGAAACGAAAAGGCTGAACTGTTTTCTTTTCTGGAGAGAATGAGATCTAATCTCAATTCGCAGGAACTTTTCTTGCTCTCCAGAACCTCTTGGATCGAAATCTTATTTCTCTCTCTTGGTTCATTCGAAATCTCCTCTCTTTTCTTCTTGATTAAGAAATCTCCTAATTAGGAGTTATCCCAATCCAAATCAGTATTTGGATAGGGGATAATCTTAATCCCTTTCCCAGATAGAGTTAGCTTACTCCTGATCTTATCAGGAGGTTACCAGATTCAAATCTGATTTGAATTTGGTCTCTAAGAGTGGATAAGGCTAAGAGCCCAATCCTTTTTGCTAACTGCAATCTCAAATTCGCCCCATTGATGGGTGATCATATCAGCCCACTTCAAAATGGGCTTTTGGCCCATTAAGTATTCAGTGTTTAATTAGTTTCCAATCTGCTGCCCAGTTGGGCTTCTTTGTATGGCGTGGGACCCAAGCATTGATCTACACACCAGCCACATGGGTTCGGCCCAGCCTTTAATACAAGGCCCAGCCAAATTCACTGAAAATCTCAATGAACCCCTTGAGTCCATCGTATGAACCCTATGGGCCCAACACTTACATTAAGTGGTCCCTGGGCCAAGCCATCTTATAAAAACCCAGGGACTGTGGGCAGGTGCAAGATTAGCCCATCAGGTATTATCCTAAATGGTCTTACACTTAACCTCTCAGCCCTTAATGATCAAGCACTGCCCGACAAGAGAGGACCTCTCCCTCGGCTGCAAGGAACAGTGCCGCACTCTCCTCTCACATGGATCCCGGGAATTAAAACCATTTGCAAACATTTTGAAACCGTACATATCTATGTAAATATATTAATTTTGCAAAAACAAAATTCCAACGATTGAAATCAACTGCCGGCAGTTTGGTTTCCATCAGAGAGAGTGCATTCCCGATCATTACCCTTTGTCCGACAAAGTGGCTGATTCTGTCACTATGACCACCCACTCAGATGAATTCTCAAACTGCCCCAACATACCCAGGTTTTGATCCCCACTAAGGATCTCACTGATTGGCATATCAAAGGCAGCCTGATCCAGCACCTAGTGAAGTGTCATAATCGAGTCTAGGGGTCAGGTGTAACTTTCCAGTTTTGCCCATCTATCTCCAAGGTCCAGGGCAAGACTGGAAATCTGGTCCGGTTCAAGGATTCAAGTAATCCCATGCTGTATGTGCCTCGGGTCTTACCCTGATGGCTGAGACAGGCCATCCCAACACTTGGTGGCACACCAGTATCAGCCTTGGCAGGATAAATCTCCCCAGACTTATCCAACGGCTGTGAACATTTAAAACTAACATGAGTCTCTACAAATGTCCAGTTTTAGGGTTTTACACAGAATTAAACCAAACAACATGAATCAAACATGCACTTTATTTATTTCCACTAAATAACAAAAGTACATCAAAATGATTGAAGCTAAGGGCATACAAAACTGTCTAACAGGGAGGTGCTCCATGAGACCCACGGAAACTCACCCATATAAGGGGTCTACCCCCTGGACACAAGGTACACACGATTATTTGCTTACTAGCTCTCACACTTACAAGCTTTCAGCTCGCATACAACCAGTTACTGACTTAAGCATCAAAGTGACCACACCGGGTTAACCACCCCGAGTTCTTTAAGCTTTCCTCTTCTTGCAGTTCGACCCACCAGTTGGGAAATCGACGTCCGAACTGCCACCCAACTAGGAGCGACCAGATCGCGCACCATCATTCGAATCACAATTTAAATCTTTACATTTAATCGAATCTATGATATATACTAATCGGATCGGATTCAAATATATGTTGATTCGAAACCAATCAGATCTTGAACTGCTCCGTCAACCAATCTACAATCAACGTACCAACCAAACAATCCCTCAACCTTTCGCTTTCGTCGTTCATAGGTTGTGGCCGAAGTTTCATTCACTTAGCCCTCAAGCGGGACCCATAGAGTTCTTTTTTAGCCTGGTGTTCTCCTTTTTCAACAAACCGGTGGCTCCAGGGAAAAAACACTCTGGAATAATAAATGGGAGATGACGTGGCGGCTCCTCGACGGTTTACGTGTGATCAGAAGCTAACGGGCGGGTGGCGACAAAAGAAAGACTATCTACAATTCTTCAAACGAGGACCAAACAGGAGCCACCGGAAATAACTGAAAAAATAATAATATTTAAATAACGAATACCGAATAGGTAGCTTATTTACGGTTTTGTCCTCCATCATCCAATGATTCAATCCAATTGATTAGACCTATGACTTTTAGGGCCTGACTTTTATGTATAAAAATCCCTAAACATATTATTATTAAAAAGAATTGGGACCCCTCTTCACATATGCTTACATCGACATCATAATCACATCCCGATGTGTATTAAAAATATTTTTTATGAATATTAAATTAAGTATAAGAGATGTTTTAAAAATTATTAATTTAAAAATCAACTTTCACTAAAAATAAATATTAACAAAACTTAGTAAATATTAAAAATGTGTTTCTTTCACTTAAAAATAAAACTTAATAAACACTAATAAAAACAAGAAATTTAAATATAAAAATATTAGTTGATAGTTTTAATAATATTATTAGATAACTTATGAGTTAAGACCTTTATTGTGCATAATGAACTCATTAAAAATGACAAAATTTAATGGAAATTTAAACTATAGAACCCATTTTATTAACAATATTTTATTGCAAAATTACTAAATAATAATAAAAAATACTAACAATTAATTAAAAATAAGAAGTTTAAATATAAAAATATTAATTTATAATTTTAATAATATTATTAGATAACATTGTATTAATGCATTTTTAATTAATTAATAACTTTTATGAGTTGAGACCTTTATTGTGCATAATGAACTCATTAAAAATGATAAAAATTAATGAAAATTTGAAATGCAAAACCTATTTTATTAATATTATTTTATTGCAAAAATTACTCATATGCAAAAATTACTAAAGAATAATGTAAAAATACCAACAATTAATTAAAAATAATTACAAATATTGAAAATTAACAATAATTTATATTAACAAGGGTATTTACTAAAAATAATTAGCTGCAGTTTTTATTAACTAATGTATTTATTTAGTTATTTAATTTATTTTTACTAAAAGAAAATGCAAATTAATTTTGTAGTGACTAATATGCAAAAATAAATGCTGAAAATACTGAAAATTATTGAAAAATACTCATATGCAAAAATTACTGAATAATAATAAAAAACCCCAAAAATTAATTAAAAATCCAAAAGTTCTGAAAAACCTAAAGCTTAATTAAAATACTAAAATAATTAAAAAAATAAATTAATTGTATTTTATTGCAAAAAAAAATATTGAATAATAATGAAAAAAGTAATGTATTTTAATTATTAATAGTAATATAATTAACAATAATTATAATTTATGCTATAAATAGTATAAAATTACATTCAATTAGTTTTAGCCAAGAAATTTGCAATATTTATGAAAATATGATAATTTCTAGAAATTATTGTATTTTAAATAAATATAGTAATTTAATAATTACAATATTTTAATAGTTGACAATATTTTTAATAATTAATAATAAAAAATAACAAATCATTTATAACTTAACCAAACCTAATTAAATCTATAAATTTGTAGGCTTAAGCAACTATTTTCTTTTGAGTTAGGTCTAGTTGAGATATGCACTATGCCTATACATTATTAGGGATAATCAGATCCAAAGTCTAATTAGGTATCAAACTTTTGGAGTCCAATGATGGCTTTAGCAGATAGGGCCCAAGCTAAATAACCTCTAATAAGCTCAACGTGGAAGTTATATGCATATATGGTAAATATTATTATATAATATTTAAATAACAATTTTTATATTAATATATATATATATAAATGTTATATATTTTTTATATTAGACAATAATTAATTTATAAAAAAATCATAGTTTTATAGAAATGTGCAAGCCCGAGCTCAAGCCCGGCCCAACCCGATCTTGAGCCGAAGCCCAACCCTTATATAAAGCCCAAAGCTCGAGCTCGAAGCCTGATCTGTACACAAAGTGTCTTATTTTTCAATATACTTTTATAAATTAATATTATATTAATTTAGTAATAACTTAATAAATTAATAAACTAATTTATATTTCCTATTAGTAAATTGATATTTATTAATAATTTAAGAAGCATATACATATGTATATATATATATATATATATATATATACATATGTATAACATAAGTACTTTTATATATGTAATAGTATCGAGGCCGGGCTTATTTGAGAAAGCCCATGGGCCTGACATTTTGTCCAAGCCTGAAAAATAACGGGTTAGGCCAGGCCGTTGGGCTACCCGGCCCATGAATAGGTCTAATTGTATATATAAACAATTGTATACATCAAAAATCATATGAAATAAAAATTTAAATGTCTTTTTCAATTTTTTAAAAAATGGACCTCTCATAGCTTGGCCCGGTCCGTGGCTTGGCCTGGCCTAAGGCCATGGACCAGCCCAGCCCACAGCACAGCATGGGCTGTGCCGAACCAACCCCCAAATTATCCCAAGGGAGGGAGGCACGGCCCAAGATGCCCCATGAGCCAACACGATGAAGGAATGAGAGATCCATCATATGGATGGCCGAACCCTACAAGAAGTTTGGGCAAAATTTCAAAAATTTCCTCTCCCCTCATCTGGGAATCACATTCCCTGTTTTAGAAAATCTGCATTTTCAATGATCAATCTTGAACCCTAAATCGAACCAGATCTGAAACCAGAACCAGGAGAGAGATTTACCTGATACGGAGAAACAATATCTCCCAACGAAGGTGTTCACACCCAAAGAAAAGACTCCAAAGACTGCTCCCACTAAAGATGACACAGTGAATGTTGGAGCAGAATCAACAGTGTTTGTCGAACGAACCAAATCCTTCGCAAGAATTCGCTGGAGGCTTTGAGCACAACTTCATATCAGCCTTTCTCCAAAAGCTGATATCAAGATCCAATCTTGATTGTTCCTGCTTGAAAGAGGAGATCGAACTGGCAATTAAGGCAGCGACAAGAAAGAGGCGGCAAGGAGAAAATAGTGCAATCTCACTGGATGCTATGTTCTCTTTTCTGTAACTCTTGCTCTGAGGTTGAGGATGTGTTGATCCAAAAGGTTGCCGCCCCCTCCTCCTTTTATAACCTTAAAGGGAACAGCTCCTAATCCCATTAGGAGTTGCTGATCCAAATCATATTGGATCTGAATTCCCTTTAAGTGATAAGGATAGACCCTTATCTTATCTGTAGATTAGATCAGCCCTCTCCTAATCTAATTAGGAGGTTTCCAGATCTAAATCTGTATTCAGATCTGGACTCTCTAAGTGGATAGGGTTAAGACCCTATCCTATCTACTAATCTAATCTCAGATCCGCCCCTTAAATTAACTGATCAAATCAAACCAGTTCGAAATGGGATTTATGCCCATGAAGTGTTAGTGCTCAGTATGCTTCCAAACTGCTGCCCAGTTGGACTTCTTTGTATGCCATGGGACCCAAACATTGATCTACACATCAGCCACATGGGTTCAGCCCAGCCTCTGTTACAAGGCTTGGCCGAATTCACTGAAAAGATAGTGAAGTCCTTGAAGCCCATCACATGGACTCCTAATGGGCCCAACACTTACACTAAGTGGTCCTTGGGCCAAGCCACCTTATAAAAGCTCAGGGACTGTGGGCAGATGCAAGATTAGCCCATCAGGTATTACCCTCAATGGTCTTACACTTAACCTCTCAGCCCATAATGATCAAACACTGCCTGACAAGAAAGGACCTCTCCCTCGGCTGCAAGGAACAGTGTTGCACTCTCTACTCACATGGATCCCGGGAATTAAAACCTTTTGCAAACATTTTGAAACCATAATATATACATTTATATACGTATATAAAATATATTTTGCAAAACAAATTTCAACGATTGAAATCGGCTACCGGCAGTCTTGGTTTCCATCAAAGAGAGTGCATCCCCGATCATTACCTTTGTCCAACAAAGGGGCTGATCCTGTCACTATGATCACCCACTCAGATGAATTTTCAGACTGTCCCAACATACCCAGGCTTTGACCCCCGCTAAGTATCTAATTGATTGACATATCAAAGACAGCCCAATCCGATACCTACTACAGTATCATAATCAAGTCTAGGGGTCAGGTGTAACTTTCCAGTTTTGCCCACTAATCACCAAGGTCCAGGGCAATACTAGAAATCTGGTCTGGTTCAGGGTTTCAAGTAAACCTACACTGCGTGTACCTCGGGTCTCACCCTGGCAGCTGAGACAGGCCACCCCAACACTTGGCAACACATCAGTGTCAACCATAGTAGGATAAATCTCCCCAGAGTAATCCAACAGCTGTGAACATTCTAAACTAACACGAGTCTCATAAGTGTCCAGTTTAAGAGTATTACACAGAAACACACCACAATAACATGAATCAAATATGTACTTTATTCATTTACAATAAATGTCATAATATACATCAATCTGATTGAGGGCATACACTGTCTAACACACGACACAGTGTGCACTTTGTGCGGACAGCATGCTAGTCATGTTGTGTCGGCCCAGCCCAGCATGACTCGATTTAGACATCTACTTGAACCCGCCCAATATTGGGGATGGGGCAGGGAAATTCGAGGATTCCTCATCCTTGATGAGGAGTGGGGTGCCTTACCCTTGAACTCGCCCGACATTGAGGAGTGGTTGCCTTGCCCTAAACCCGCTTGACACTAGGGACAGAGATGGGATGCCCCGCCCTAAACCCACCCCGTTATCATTCCTATATAATTGTTAATTATTAGTGAAATTAATAAAAATGTTAGCTTTTGTAATTATTTTTATTTATCTAAAGTTAATCAAAATTTCATTTAAAAATAATAAAAATTATTAAAATTACTACAAATTATTAATACAATTAAATTTATTAAAAAATATTTATTCATATTAAATTAACAATAATTATTTTCTATAAATCAACATTAAATGAAAATTACAATTATTAAAATTTTAGATATTAATAATAACTTTGAATAATTTTAATTAATTAACAACAAATTTTGATTATTAATTTAATATTAATTAATAGTAAATAAAATTATTAAATCTTTCATCACACTGGTCCCCGCTTGTAAATAAATTAGAAACAGAATAAGATATAACCAAAACATTGAACCTTGGTTGGACATTTTTAACCCAATATCCAACAATACCATAGACCTCGTGATTGGCGCAATGTGTTGATAACTTTATCAGTTGCTTAGTGATAACATTCTTTTGCCCATAAAAAAGGAAAAGAAAAGAAAAAACTCCATCAATTAACAATTAATACCAAGTAGAACCATTGAAAAAACATTTGGAATTCAACCAGAATCCACCATCTAATACTTTACCTGAGTGGTCATAGTGTAGAGACACTTCAATTAGAATTAAAGGGAAAACAAAAGTATTATTTAAGAAAAAGGGAAAAGAAAGTAAAGCCTTTTTAACTTATGAAAGCAAATCCAGTTGTAGTCGTTTCCTTTAGGCCATTCAAACCCTTCCACTTTCTCCAAAGAAGCTAGCTTTTGGTACTGTGGGTCTCTCTTAGAGATGGCAATTGTACAGAATTTTCAGGTACTCAACTCGTCCTGACCCTAGTAGGACCCGTTTATCAAAATTTTGTAGGGTTTTGGGACGGGCTTGGGTTATGACCTTACGGTACTCATGAAGGGATGAGAGATCCATCATATGGATGGCCGAACCCTGCAAGTAGGTTGGGCGAAATTTCAAAAATTTCTCTCTCCCATGTGGGAATCACATTCCCTATTTTAGAAAACTGCATTTTCAATGATCAATCTTGAACCTAAACTAGACTAGATCTGAAACCAAAAGGTATGAGAGGGATATACTTGATACGGAGTAGTAGTAACCCCCAACGAAGGTGTTCACTCCCAAGAAAAATACCAACGACTACTCCCACTGAAGATGACACAACGTAGGGTGGAGCAGAATCAGCAGGATGGTTCTTCAGCAAGAACCAAATTCTTTAGCAAGAACTTGATGGAGGGCAAATGAGCACGACTTCTGATTATTTTTTCTCCCAAAAGATAATATCAAGAACTCTTCTTGATCACTCCTACAGGTGGAGATCGAACTAGCAGAGGAGGCAAGAGCAGGAAAGGGTAGAAATCTGAAGCAGTCGAACTGCAAGATTTATTTCTTGTGATCTGCGAACCAAAAGATCTCTCTTCTTTTTTGTGTGTGTTGTTGGTTCGCCCCTTGCTGCTCTATTTATAGCCTTTAAAGAGAGGTTCTCCTAATCCCATTAGGAGTTTCCTAATCCAAATCTTGTATTCGGATCTGGACTCTTTTTAAGAGATAAGGATAATCCCTTATCTTATCTGCAGATAAAGATCAGCCCTCCTAATCTAATTAGGAGTTTCTTGATCCAAATCTTTATTTGGATCTAGACTCTCTGGGTGGATAGGGATAATCCCTTATCCTATCTGCTAATCTGAATCCCAAAATCGCACTCTTTTAATTAATCACATTAAGCTAGTTCGATTTGGGCTTTAGGCCCATTAAGTCAATTTGCTCACTTACCCTCCTATCTGTTGCCCAGTTGGATATCCTTGTATGGCGTGGGACCCAAACATTGATCTACACATCAGCCACATGGGTTCAACCCAGCCTCTGTTACAAGTCCTAGCTGAATTCACTGTAGGAAACAGTGAACCCCAGAGTCCATCACCATGGGCTCTTAATGGGCCCAACATTTACACTAAATGGTCATTGGGTCAAGCCACCTTATAAAAACCCAAGGACTGTGGGCAGATGCAAGATTAGCCCATCAGGTATTACCCTCAATGGTTTTACACTCAACCTCTCAGCCCATAATGATCAAACACTGCCCGACAAGAGAGGGCCTCTCCCTCGGCTACAAGGTACAGTGCTGCACTCTCTACTCACATGGATCCCGAAAATTAAAACCTTTTGCAAACATTTTGAAACCATAATATATATATATATATATATATATATATATATATATATTTGTATGTATGTATGTATGTATATCTCTATATAAATATATTTTGCAAAATAAATTTCAACGGTTGAAATCAACTGCTAGCAGTTTAGGTTTCCATCAGAGAGAGTGCATCCCCGATCATTCACTTTGTCCGACAAAGGGGTTGATCCTGTCACTATGATCACCCACTCAGATGAATTCTCGGAATGTCCCAACATACCTAGGTTTTGACCCCCTCTATGGATTTCACTGATTGGCATATCAAAGACAGCCCAATCCGACACCTAGTGTAGTATCATAATCGAGTCTAAGGGTCAGGTGTAACATTCCAGTTTTGCCCATCTATTTCCAATGTCCAGGGCAATACTGGAATTCTGGTCCAGTTCAAGCTTTTAAGAAAACCCACACTGCATGTACCCCAGGTCTCACCCTGGCAGTTGAGACAAGCCACCCCAACCAACTTGGCGGCACATCAGTGTCCGCCTTGGCAGGATAAATCTCCCCAAATCTATCCAACGGCTGTGAAGATTCTAAACTAACACGAGTCTCAAATGTGTCCAATTTAAAGGTATTACACAGAAACACACCATAATAACACGAATCAAATATGTACTTTATTCATTTACATTAAATGTCATAAGGTACATCATTCTGATTGGAGCTAAGGGCATACACTGTCTAACAACTCAATACCCAAACCCAATTATATTTAGCATGAGTATTCGTTCCTAATACCTGATTATAAATCCATATATTATTAACTATACCTTATATATTTTATAAGAAACAATATACATAACAACAAATGTTTAGAGAGGATTTAAACCCTTGTCGTGTATCCTATTAAGGCCCTGTTCGCTTTTCGGTAAGTTATTTACCCAGGTAAATGCAGTTACTTGGGAAAAACTTACCCAAGTAAGTGCATTTACCTATGTTCTTTTATTTCTCATGTAAATAAGGAAATGACCATTTTAGCTATAAAAATCTATTATTAAAAGGGGCATTTTTGTCTCATTCAAGTATTGGCAACTTCCCCCTAGGTGGGAAAGTTATTTGCCCACCTAGATGATGGGTATCAGTTACCCAGGTAAGTGATACCTGGGAAAATAAACTTTCCTTGGTCTCCACATAAATCTGAAAAAAGAACATGGGATTCTTGGTCATGGGAACCAAAATCTCATTCACCAACTTTTCCCCTTCTCAAAATCCGAAAAAAGAACGCTTCCTAAGTATTATAAGTATCTTTAGCATTGACCTACCAATCATTTCTACTTAAGAGGGGCATCACAATAAGTTACGCAAGGAAATGAGGTGCAAGGTTCAAAGTATTCAAAAATACAAAGAATATTGAAGAGGTGATTTAAAGAAATATATCTAGATTTTGGAAATACTTTGGATAAGGATATCGTAGAAAAAATAAGATACACATGGATATGCCGTGGAACTTCAATTATATATTAAAAATAAATGAATTACATATGATCAGTGGCTCTAATAACTCTATTCGTAAGAAACATGTATTTTATAGCTTATGACTTTATTTGAAATGTAATTTCACCATAAAAAATGTGAGGTGTAAACTATTGGAATATCCCAAAGAAAAGTTAGCATGTGTAGCTTAACAAACCATATGAATCTCATTAATAATCATATAAAAGGTTACAAAGTTTAAAATAAACTAATTTAATAAATAATGATGATATGCTATAGTAGAAAAGTTCTATTCACTTATGAAATTGTCATCCGAAACAACTCTTAAATTGATAATTGAGATTATAGAGGCAAAAGCATTCATAGCTAGTTTGATTATGGCTAGAGACCTGGGTATTTGCAAAAAAGAAAAAAAAAGTACTTTAGGCTGCATTTGATTGTAGTGAAATTTTATTTGCACTAGTACAAATGCATAAGAGTGCAAATGAAAAAAATGCAAATTCTAGTTTAACTTTGTTTTAGGTTTTACTTTATTCTGCTTCATGTCTTAATTTACATCATTTGGAAGAAAAAATAACCTAAAATTTGAAAGAAAATAGGTTAGAATTTACACTCAAATCATTTGCACTGCCATAGCTTTGCATCAGTACAAATTTGTTTGCATTGCAACCAAATACAGCCATAATAGGCATGAATATAATATGGTTGCTTACTAATGCTAGTTTAGCAAGATATCTAGTGCTTAGAATATGTATATATTTCAATTAAGCAACTTAGGTTCAAATCCTACTATCAACATATTAGTTTGATATAGGAGTGGTTTTAAATAGACTTAAATGGAATTAATTGGAGATAATCAATATAACCAATTAATACTATAAGTAGTACCTTAAAATAAGGTTAGGTATGGTAAATGGAGTGTTTAAAAGAGTCAATTATGGTAAGTTTAATGGGCATTAATTAAGGAAATTGAATTTGAGTTTCAAATTAGAGAATGACCCCGTATTAATTAATACAGGACCAATATTTTGGTTTATTTATTTATTCTAATAAATTTTGTTTGGCACTCATTTTTTATGTTATAAATTTAGGTTATTATTTTATTTGATATTTTTTGATATATGAATTTGTTATGTAATTTAAGAGATTAAATCGAGTTTTATTTTTAAATAATAACCCACTTTATGGATCCTACATTATTTGAAATGAGTTTTATTTTTTTTTTTTTTAGTTGAGGTAACCACCACTAACCTTTTTGAACATGGAGGTAGCTATCATTTGAAGCGAGTACTTTTTATTATTAGGTACACACATGTATGAAAAAGAAAATAAAATGTCACTTATTTTTCCCAATATATATATATATATATATATATATATATATGTGTGTGTGTGTGTGTGTGTGTGTGTGTGTGTGTGTGTGTGTTTGTGTGTGTGTGTGTTAAGAAAAAAATAAAACATTTTTTTTTTAGAATTTGAGTTGGATTTTCATTCTTCATCAATTATCCTTGTTAGGTTTCAAAATATTATTTTTTATGCACTTGATTCATATTGAGACGCAAGAATAGGATCTTGATAATATTCTTAAGCTTCTTGACTGGTAAGGATGGCAATTTCTATAGTACCTGCTTTGATGGGGTAGTTTTTTTCTAGAAAAACAGATTTTGAGATTTTACAACTCATATAGGTGACTCTCTCTGACCCATATATTGTTGGAAGGCATATAAATTTATGGAGTTGAATTTAATAATATTTTGTTTTATGTGAAAGATAATTAATAGTTTATTTGTTTTCTAATGTTTTAATCAAATAATTAGAAATTTTGATGTTTGTTCATGTTACTTTACTTGTTCACTCCTTATATATAATAGGAAATATTAAAAAACTATATGTGGGTTCTAGACCCAACCCAACAACCAGACTTTTCCCACCCTCAAGCTATTATTAATAGCTTATTTGTTCATGTGAGTTTGCTTGGTCCATATTCTTATTGTTCTGAATTGGACCAAAATCAAATTTCCAATAATCCGATCATGAGGCCAAACCCTTGTCCAATTTGAAACCAATCAAAACTGAAGCTGGAATAAAATTACTTTTATGAAAGTACTTTTATGAAAGCACTTTTACGAAAACACTTTTAAAAAAGCACTTTTATAAAAAGTAATTTTATAAAAAGTACATTTACGAAAGCACTTTTATAAAAATGAACTTTTATGAAATCACTTTTATAAAAGAACTTTTACAGAAGTACTTTTATAAAAGCACTTCTAAGAAAGTACTTTTATGGAAGTAATTCTATGGAAGTAATTTTATGGAAGTACTTTTATGAAACTACTTTTATGGAAGTACTTTTATGAAAGAATTTTTACGAAAGCACTTTTACAAAAGCAATTCTGTGAAAATACTTTTTAAAAAGTACTTCTACGAAAGCATTTTTATAAAAGCACTTCTACAAAAGTACTTTTATAAAAGTACTTCTATGAAAGCATTTTTACAAAAGCACTTCTACAAAAGTACTTTTGTGAAAGCATTTTTACAAAAGCACTTTTACGAAAGCATTTTTATAAAAGCACTTCCACAGAAGTGCTTTTATAAAAGTACTTTTATGAAAGCACTTTTACAAAGTAATTTCATATAAGTACTTTGGTAAAAGCACTTTTGTGAAAGTACTTTTATGAAAGCATTTTTACAAAGTGCTTTTTCAATGCCAAAAGGGTATATTTTTGTAATTTCCATATTTTCTTCTTTTTAATATATTTTTTGTAATTTTTTATATGTTCTGTTTTTTTATATAATTTTTGATATTTCATTCGGTTTGGATTGGATCCAATCCAGTCCATTTACATTTTAATGGATTGGATTAGCTTTGGTTTGTAATGGACTGACATTGGACTGGATCGGGTTGGACCAAATCCAATCCAATTGGCACCTCTACCTAAAGAGGTGAGTAGGGAGATCGGTTTCAGTCAATGCAAGCCTGTGCTCTCGAACAACCTCTTGCAATTTTACATTGGGAATATCTCCCCATTAAATAAAGCACAAAAGTACAGAGATATTCCCGATACAAGACTGTAAAGACTGTTTGAGTAGGCTTTGCATTGGCTGAAGCTGGACTCATGAATAGGATTTAGAATTTACAAAATCCTCCTTGAACCTGCTCCATTATCATCCCTACTGACTAAACTTTTAACTTTAAGCTTTGCATACTAATGAAGGCCTTGCATAATGGTCAATAAGGCATTTAGGAGGCATTATTGGTTATGGAGGCTATTGAAGACCCTTCTTGAAAGCCTAGCCTTGTTCTTTGGATTAACGGAGGCGAGACCTTTATAATCTATATTTTTAGCATTTTTCATTAGTTATTATTATTTAAGTTGGTAATTTTTTTTGTTGAGCCAATGATCTAGTTTGTTTTTCTTTTTAATGAACTGCAGAGGACATTTGAAACTTTGTGATTTGTACGGATTTGGAGAAAGACGGTGGTTAATAGGGGTGCAAGTTAGGTCGGGTTAGGTAGGGTTGGGGTCAACCCTAATAAAACTTGAGTTGAACCCTCAACCCTAATCCTAAGGGTTGAGATTGAGTTGGTCCAACTTTTCTATTTCTTTTTTGCTAAACGTTTCTATTTCCTAAACTCAAGGGTTGAGGTAAAATCAATTTTAACATTATTATATGTAAAAGGATATAATTATCATGTTTGTAAAAATTTTTGGCTTTATATGAAGCTAAGTTGGGTTGGCCAAACCCAATCCTCAAGTTAGATCGAGTTCATACTTTTCAACCCGACCCAATCCAACTTGACTTTTAGAGTTGGGTTTAATCCAATCCAAGTTGCAGTCCTAGTGGTTATGTAGTTCCCCCATGTCAAATATATCAATTGATAATGGAAAATGATGATCATTGTAGCTTATGAACCCAATTGGTATGTAGATCCTCACATACAGGAAAGACTTAGGTGGCGTTTGATAAATCTGAAATCTGAAAAATTAAAAAGATATTAAAAGTGTCTGAAATCTAAAAAGAAACATAAATGCTTTTCAACTTTTTAGAGGCTTTGAACAAAGAAGGTTGTTTGTGTTGGATCAAACCTTCAACATCTGAAATTTCTTAATTTTACTATTTTACCCCTAGAACAGACCATTTGGTAATTTTGAGTTCAATTTGTACTATTTTATAAAATTTAATTTATTAAATTCAAAATAATATTGAAAAAATATGAATAAGTTATGATAAATTATAAAAAAAATATTAAAATAAGAATAAAATTGAAAATACATATAAATTTATAAATTAAAAATAAATTCTTAAAAGTTAAAATAATAATGAAAATAGTAATAAAGTCCACGAAGAAATGAAAATTCAAAATAATTAATAATTATTGCAAATAAAAATTATAAAAAAATAATTTCTTAAAATAAGAATAAAATTGGAAACATGTATAAATTTATAAAAAAATAAATTATTAAGAATTAAAATAATAATAACTTATTAAGAATAAAATTCGAACGCCAATGCTGGGAGTTGTAGCAGCGGTGGTGGGAAGACAAGGGGAGAGAGAGAGAGGGAGAGGGAAAGGGTAATCAAGCGTTGCTGCTGAGAGTTGCAGTGGCGGTGGCGGGAAGACAAGGGGGGAGAGAGAGAGAGAGAGAGAGAGAGGAAGGGAGGGAGATCAAACATTGTCGGTTCACCGTTAGTGAAAAAGAAGAAGAAGAAGAAGAAGAAGAGAGGGGGAGAGAGAGAGAGAAGGACAGAGGGAGAAGCTTGTGGTGGAGATTGAAGAAGAAGAGAGAGAGAAAGAGGCATAATGAGAATGGGCATTTTTGTCTTTTAATGCGGTCTGAAAAACGTCTGAGCACATTAAGTCACTAGCCCACCTCTTACAAATTCAGATCTGAAAATGCATTTCGGAGCATTTTTTTTAGACTCAACCCAAACATAGGTGGCATATGAAAAGCAACATTTTCAAACTTTAGAGACTGTTGTCAAACGCCACCTTATAAATGGTGGTGTTTATCAAATTCATAGTGGGTGCTTTGATTGGTCAAAGCTCTTCCTGTAATCTATACATTTGTACTTGTACTCCTTCCAAACTAAGGCATATGCACTAAATTGGAAAAGGAAATTTACAACTTAATAAATTAAAATTTAATTGTGAAAATAAATAACTACATTACACCTATTAAAAGGATGAAAGATGGAAAAATGACCCAAAATTTTAATTCGAAGGAGATTACATAAAGAAAACAATAGCAAGTAATGACCAACAAATAGACGATCATAAATTCAACATACTCCTCGCTAAAAGCACAATTGCAACATATGGTTCCCATTTCAATGAGCCGACGATGACTCACCCATCCACTTTTAGTGATAATTGGGATTCAATTATAAAATTGACAAATGACTCACTCGAGACTCTATTGATCTAATGAACAACGGAACAGATTCTCCAATAGATGTGAAGAGTGTCAATGAGTGGTGATGTTGTTCAATCCGAGGTAGTGCACGAACTGAGGAGAGCAACTAAATAGTTCTTTGCTGGGAGGACGAGGCCGAGCTACAAGGATGAGGTCGCACTTCAAGACCTGTGATCAAGGAAGAAGAAGTCAGAGGCCCAAGTTGTTATCCCCGAGTAAGTATTCCAACGCTCAAGTCAGTAGGAGGTGGTAGATGGTTGGGCTGAGCTATAAGGATGCTGGTCTAAGCTAAGTAGCAGTACGGGTGTCAAAAGTTGGATCCTTACCTCGAGCGTGGAGCACCTTTTTATAGCCAAAGATCCATGTTCTGGTCGGATTAGGCTTTTGGGGTTGTCGGGATGAGGTTAGTTGCCAAGGTTTCCGGGTTAGAGTCTCGTTCCCCAGCGGAGTCCTCTTCCTTATTCCTCTTTATCCGTAGTTGTGCTCATCCATGTGACGTGTAGTTGACGTGGCTGGAAAGATAAGATGGGGGACCACAATAATAGCGTAGCTCGATCGAGCTATGCCGACATGGCCGAGCTAGGATGACGTGGTAGGGCGATAGCTGGGCAGCCATGTGTCTCACAGGGCCAGCTCAGCCATGACCCTAACACCACTCCCCTAGTTCTAAGGTCGAGGAATGAAGTAGTCCAATTCATTCTTTGGCTGAAGAACTTCAAGTTGATGTCTGGATGTGCGTCTGGCCCCTTTGGTGTTCCTCGGTGCCTGTCGCAATCTTGGGATTTGGTAAATGGAAAGTGGCCGAAGAATCTTACCGTCATCGACTACAGAACTCTAAGAGCTCTGACTTCGGAATCCGAACACCACTACCCTAGTTATGGAGCCGAGGAGGGGGAGTGCCTAGTTTGAAGTGTTGTGCGGTTGCGTAGCTCGGTAGAGAGCCGAGGAGCGGCTTTGATTCCAAGTCGAAGTCGAGCTTTTGTGCCGTGGTGATGCTCGGCCATGGTGCGCTGAGCTTTGGAGTTGGGTCTGAACTTCGAAGTTGAGGCCGCTGTGATGCTTGGCCATGATGTGCCAAGCTTCCGAAGTCAGGGCTTAGCTCGGCCGTATGCTGAGGAAAGGCTTTTTGCTACCATTCGGAGGCCAAGCTTCGGAATTGAGGTCGTGATGCTCATTCACGAGGCGTTGAGCTATGGAGGCAAGCTGTGGAACTGAGGCCATTGCGGTGCTCAGCTATGACTTGTCGAGCTCCGAAGCCGAGGGCCCCTTGGTGCCGAGCTGTTGTGATGTTCGAGGGCCTCCAGGTGCCGAGCTTGTTGTGATGTTCGGTTGAGGCTTGTCGATCGTCGAAGTTGAGGGCCTCGCCGGTGCCGAGCTTTTTGTGATGTTTGATTGAGGCTTGCCGATCTTCGAAGCTGAGGGCCTCACCGGTGCCAAGCTATTATGATGCTCGGTTGTGGTATGTCGAGCTTCAAAGTTGGGGGCCCTGCAAATGCTGAGCTATCGTGATGGTCGGTTGTGGTTCACCAAGCTTCAAAGTTGAGGGTATGCTCTTAGGTTGAGGAACTTGTTCTTGAAATTTCAGGATTCGGGCACCACTCCCCCAGTTCCGAAGTCGAAGAGTGGGATGCTCAGCTGGAACAGAACGAGGCCTTCTTTATTGTTGGGCGTCCCGAAGAAATCAGGGGAACTGGTTGACCCAATGGGCCTGGGCGAACCTCAAGCACGTGCATTGGTGGTTGGACCGCTGCTACAGGGTGGACCTGAGCAATTAATGCACTGGTCATTTCTTGTCAAGGTCGCCGCTTCAATTTCCAAGGCTTTGTGCATGCGGTAACAGTCGCATCGGTTGGTCTTCTCCAACTTTGTTAGGGCGGTGCTTGATCTCTTCCGTAGATCTAGCGTCGATTCGCGTCCCTGTGGGCTATAAGAAGGGGTGGAGGGGCAATCCCCCTTTGTCATTTGCGAGAGGAGTTGTTGGGATAGCTCGGTAGGGTGTTGTCATCGTTGATTGGTGCTTTATTTTTATTCCTTGGCTTCAAGCTCGGTAAGTTATCTTCCTCATCTTCCCATTCTTCTTTCGCTTCTAGCTCTTCTGGTTCTAGTGGGTTCGATTACGAGTCCAAGGTTGGGGTTTTCGAGGATGCCGAGGTTGAGAGGGCCGAGATTGAGGAGGCCAAGGTTGGTCCCTCTAGTGTAGAAGCCGAGCTTCCGATGCGGGCTGGTCACCGGTTTGGGACTACACCCTGTGCGTTGGACCTCGAGGATATGGCTCGGATCCGAGCTATGTATGACATCCCCAAGGATTTTCGAATGAGCTGCCCGCATCATAGTGAGATGGAAACCGATGCTCGGCCCGGTGAACTTTGTGTGTACGAGAACAGTTTGGAAGTCGGGTTGAGGTTCCCTCTGAACAAAGGGGTTGCCGAGGTACTTGCATGGTTTCGAGTATTGTCAGTGCAGTTGATGCCGAACTCCTTTAGGTTTTTGGTCAGCCTTCTGTCCTACTGCGTTGTCCGTGATATAGAGTTGACCCTGGGTATGGTGAGCTTCCTTCTTTAGCTCAAACCTCACTAGCAGGGCAATTACTATTTCTCGACTAGGAAGAACGTCAAAGTGCTGGTCAGGGCTCCTTCCTCTGTGAAGCACTGGAAGGAGACTTTTTTCATTGTCCATTGTCCTGGGGGCCTCTCCTTCCCGGCCGTGCTACAAGAGCCAAGAATGAGAGTGCCCTAACCTCAATGGTCAGCGCTTACTTGGGAGGAAAGGTCGACTCTGAGCATGATCTACAAGATAAACGTAACTGTGTATACATGTTTGGAGATGCTGATGCTTGGCAAGCTGATGCGTAGGGTGGCTGGTCTGTCCTTTCCATTGCTTTATCTTCTTGTACTTTCTTTGCTTCTTTGTTCTCGTACTTATTGTCGTGCTTCCGTGATGCAGGTGTAGAAATGGCTAGTGAAGAGGAGATCATACGCCGGATGAAGGAAAATCTTCAGAGGCAGAGCCAGGCTGGTGTAGTACCACAGGTCTGTGCCGAGGTAGTTCCTCCCCCGAGGTCTTCCGAGAGGGCACCTCGTTGGCAGAAGAGAGCTCGGCGGCGGGGAAATGACAACGAGGACGTGGTGGTCATGGAACCTGGGGAAGCTCACCCGACGGCTTTCCCTACATAGGTTGAGGTGGGTAGCAGCAGCTCGAACATCCATGTGCCGCGCTAGACAGTTCGTAGTCGGGATGGGCTAGAGACTCCCAGAGTTCCCGAGCAGCTACTCCGCGGAATGATGACGACCTACACCACCGAAGAGGTTGGGAATACTGGGAGCAGCACATTAGAATGCTCGCTCATCCGGGTTGTGGCTTAGGTAAGTTCATACTTAAGTGTCTTCATTGTTTTGAGTGTGTTTTCTTGTGCTAACACTACTTCTGGTGTCCGTAGAACGCATGCTCGGCCATTGTTGTAGTTGATCTCCTCCGTGAATTGCAGCGGTGGTATGAGAAGGAACATTCCGAGTAATTGCATTTGAAGGCGCAACTGGCTGAGCTTCAGGTAGCTAGGGAGCAATCTTCTGAACTGGAGAAGGAGGTGGCCGAGCTGAAGGCTCGGTTGGCTGAGAAAGTAGAGTTGGTCTGTGGCTTGAAGCACGAGATCATCAAACTCAAGGCAGAGAGGGAATGGCTAAAGCAAGAGGCCATCGAGGAGGCGGTGGCGCGGTACAAGAACTCAGTGGAACTTTGACAGGACATGGATCAGTATGCTTCGACTTCCTATGAAGCAGGTTTTAACGTCTTCTGGCGAAGAGCGCTGCGCCACTGTCCCGAGCTAGCCAATGTTACATAGACTTGGGAAGCCTATGACGATGAAACGCCCTCGGCCTTGGATGAGCTTGTTGGTGGGGAAGGCGGAGGCGGTGATGCTGATGAAGATGGGAATGACAAGGCCACCAATTTCCCTTCCATGGATTGAGCTACCATGGGTCCCTTCTTTTTCTTTTTGTTGCTCTTGTAACAGCTCAGTATGTCGAGCTTTCGCCTAATGTACTGGTTGCTTTAACTTAATGAAAATTTCTTGTTCCAAACTTGTGTGCAACTTATATATTTTATTTTTGTTTCCTTGGCCTTGCCTTGGTCGAGGTTTGGTTTGGCCGCCGAGATCTTTAGCCTCTGACTGGTGAAACGGGAGTGCATTCTGAGCTCTCGTATTTGGGATGCTCAATTTACGGTCTCGGGAGCCTTTGGGGCCCTTCGAGGGCAAGCCGTTGCTTGGCTAGCTCTAGTTGACTAAGCCGGTAGGCGAGCAGAGTTTGGTTGGCTGTCCTTAGGCCTTGAGGGGCGGAGGCGTTCTTCTCCGCTTTAGGCTCAGGCCATTTGGAGGTCAGTCGTGTCAATGGGTTATATCGAGCTACATGTGTAGTCGCGTAGCGTGGTTGTGTAGCTCAGTCGTGTAGCTCGGTCGTGTAGAGTGGTCATGTAGTGGCGTGTGTGCGCGCATGTGGTGTGTCAGGCGCTCAACGTTTTGCTTGAACAAGGTGTTCTTTATTAATATTGAATCATTGATAGTACATCCGAAGGTTTCCTGTGTTCCAACTCTTCAATATTGGTCGGCCATCCAGGTCTTCAAGCCTGTAGGCACCCGGACAAAGAACCTTGGTGATTCTATATGGCCCTTCCTAGTTTGGTTCGAGCTTTCCTTCTCCGGGCGCGAACACTATGACTTTGCGGAGGACTAGGTCGCCTGTCTTGAACTCGCGTCTTCTGACTTTAGTGTCGTAATACTTTGCCATCCTCTGCTGTTGTGCTACCATCCTGACATATGCTCGGTCCCAGGCTTCCTCGATCAGGTCTAACTCTGCACGGAGCTCCTCGTCGTTCTAGTCTTCATTGAAGAGCTCGGTTCGGAGGGTTGGAGAGCCAATCTCTACAGGAACCATAGCTTCGGCTCCGTAGGTCAGGTTAAAGGGTGTCTCACCGGTGGATGTCCATGGAGTAGTCCTGTATGCCCACAGTATGCTTGGCAATTCCTCAGCCCACCTCCCCTTGGCTTGGTCTAGCCGAATCTTCATGTCGTGTAGCAAGGTTTGGTTGGTCACCTCAGTCTGCCCATTGCTCTAGGGTCGGTGTACAGCCGTGGTCCGATGGTCAATCTTCAGGTCAGAGCAGAGGGCCTTGAACTTTCGGTTAGTGAACTGCGTCCCATTATCTACGATGAGGATGCACGGAATACCGAATTGGCAGACAATACTTTGCCAGAAAAAGTTCTAGGCATTATGCGTAGTAATGCGTGCCAAAGCTTCGACTTCCACCCATTTGGTGAAGTAGTCCACCCAGGAGGAACTTTTTTTGAGCAACCGTAGTGGGTAAGGGGCCGAGGATGTCCATCCCCCGTTGCGCAAACGACCATGGGCTGGTGATTGGCTTCAGGGGAACTGCAGGTTGGTGATGGAGATTGGAGTGTCGTTGACAATTGTCGCATCTCTGAACTAGCTGGGATGCGTCTTGCTTCATCGTCGGCAAGAAATAACCTTGCCGAAGTGCCTTGTGTGCCAAGGTGCGTGCATCGGGATGGTCTCCGCAAATACCCTCGTGGATCTCCCTGGGAATATAGTCTGCCTCAGATGGGGAGAGACATTTCAGGTAGGGGAGAGCTAACCCTGGATAAGGCAATACCGAGCTGATCTATGTTGGAGTTTCTTCGCTTCTATCCGATCTTCTGGAAGTGTGCCCTCTCGGAGGTACTATGCTATGGGGTCCATCTAGGATGGGTCATGCTGTACCGAGAGGATGAGGAGAGTTGTTTGCGCAATGCTCGACTGGGCCAGAGTGTCCAACCGTGTTGTCTTTCTGAGGTCAGTTCTTGGGGAGCTGGCTAACTTGGATAGCACGTCGGCTCGTATGTTCTCGGCTCGAGGAATCTGCTAGATGTTGAAGTTCTCAAGTCAGTGGATGAGCTCCTACACCTTCTGTAGTTAACTTGCCATCGTGGGCGTTCTTGTCTTAAATTGTCCATGGATCTGGTTGACTACCAGCTGAGAATCACTAAAAGCTTCTACTCTCCGAGCTCCTAAGACTAGGGCGAGGCTTAGCCCGACGATCAAAGCCTCATGCTCAACTTCATTGTTGGATGCTTTAAACTCGAACCTGAGGGCATGCTCTAACACCGTATCATATGGGTTGAGGAGAATAAGGCCGGCTCCGCTGCCTTGTTGATTGGATGAGCCATCCACGTGCAGAGTCCATACTTGCGGCGGCGGGGCAGGATACTCAGTGGTGAATGTGCTTTCGGCAATGAACTCGGCTAGGGGCTGAGATTTGATCGCGGGCCTGGGTGCATATTCGATGTCGAACTCACTCAACTCCACGCTCCATTTGATCAAGCGGCCAAATGCTTCCAGCCTTTGGAGGACTTGCTTAAGCGGCTGGTTGGTGCACTCGAATACTGTGAGCTTGAAAGTATGGTCTGAGCTTTCTGGCCGAGGTGACACAGAGCCAGAGCCATTTTCTCCAAGTTGGAGTACCGGGTTTCCACGCCACCAAGGACTTTTCTGGTGTAGTAGATCAGCCTCTGTACCCGGTCTTCCTCCTTGACCAGTACCGAGCTGACGACCTCATCTCCGGCCGAGAGGTAGAGCAATAGCTCATCCCTAGGGCTCAGCTTGGTGAGGAGAGGCAGAGAACTTAGGTACCTCTTCAGTTCTTGAAAGGACCGTTCACATTCCTCGGTCCATTGGAAGTCCTTCGGTCGTTTGAGGGCTTTGAAGAAGGGAAAACACCGGTCCGCGGATTTGGACATGAACCTGCTAAGGGCGGCTATTCTACTGTTGAGTCGTTGCACATCTTTGTGGGTTCGGGGCGATTGCATGTTGAGGATGGCATGTATCTTCTCTGGATTTGCCTCAATTCCCCTTTGTGTCACCATGAACCCCAGGAATTTACCCGAGCCGACACCGAAAGCACATTTTTGATCGATTAATGTCAATGTTTTAAAAACTGATTTGAAATCGGAACCGTTTTGGCCACTGGTTTTTGGATCAACCATTCAATCATTTGGTTCAAATGGATGGCTCATTTTAATTTAAAAAATTAAATTAATCAAAAAATAATAAAAAATTGTTGTCCACGCCAATGGTTCGAGCCAAGGTCAGTGGATTGCTGACCAAGTCAATGGTTTTTGGTCAAGTGATGGATTAAGGGTGAAACAAAATCGGTTGTCTAGACGGTTTCCAAGTCGAATGGTCTGATCATCTGAGTCAACAGTTTGAAAACACTAATTAATGTTTTGCTAAAATAGAAAGAAAAGGAAATTTAAAATTTTGAGATATGCTCATGATCAAGGGCGTCTAAGAGATGGAAAATGTTACCTACAAATGGGAAAGACTTATTGGTTTTCATGATGTGCACACCCTTTAGAATGCATAAATACTGAGAATCAAAGAATTAAAGGCTTAGTTTGGAAAGAGTACAAATACAAATATATACAGTGCAAATACGTACAAAATAACATAAAATATAAGGTTTTGCGCTCTACATATTTGCATTTGTACTCCTTCCAAACTCAGCCTAAAGAGAAAAAATATCAAAAGAGCGAAGGATAAATGAGTGGAGCAACAAATCATGCTAAATACACAAAAAGAAAAAGTGAAATTAATGGAAATCTATCGTAATCAACATCAAAGACATTTTGGTCTTTTTAAGTGTGGAGGCATTTTGGTCATTTCACCACAAATTATGAAATGGTAGTTTGGATTCGGGGTTATATCCTCATCCCAGCTGAACCCAATGCTTTGAACCCTAAACCCTAATCCTAATGCGTTTAGCTTCGGTCAGTGCAATGACCATTCGAACCGCCTTTATAGCATTATTAGGAATATCTCCGTACTTGTTGCTTTTGTTTTATGGGGAGATATTCCCAATGCAAGGTTGGGAGTATTTAAGTCGGTCTCAATCCTAATCCAAATGATGAACCCAAAAAGTCAAATTGGGTTAGATTGGGTTTGGATTGAGACTTTAGAGACCAAAGTGATTAAGTTCAAATTCACATCACACCCTCCATATGTTTCTGTGAGGTAATGTTGCGGCCATTCCACTTCTACACTTTCAATTTTAGTCCAGCCCATGACTTTAGATTGGTTACTTTTTCATCCTCTAGTCCATGCATCCCATTATGTGAGTCTTGATAAGTATTTTTATTTATTTTTCATGTGTTGGAAAGAGGTTGCCTAAAACTACAAAGTGACTAGCCTTGTTTTGTTATTAGCATACATTTTGGGACTCCCATACATTCCTTGTATTAAGTTTTCCTTGGATAATAGGTTATCTAATTTTATGTTGTGTTTGGTTTGATATATAAAAAATAAGTTTCTATTAAATCAAACATAGCCTTAAATTTTAATCAAAAGAAATTCATGAATAATTTGCTTAATTTGGCTACATGTGAAGGAATTATAAGTTTAAATTTATCCTATAAATTGATAAAAATAATTCTTATTTATCACATTTGTTTTGTTTAATATAGTGACTATATAACATTAGAGATGTACCCAACTTTTTTTACAATTTTTTATGTTTTTTTTGTATTTTTATCTATTTTTAAATGTTTATTATTTAATTAATACATCATGGTTTAACCCATTTTATGTGGGTGGTTGAATTCCTAACCTGCCAAGTTGCCACCAAGACAAAAATACAATTTCATTTTCCATTGGTTTTAAATTTTGTATTCCATTTTTTATTAAAAAAATAATTCTTGCTTATCACACTTTTTTTGTTTAATATGATGAATACATGACATTGGAGATATGCCCAAAATTTTGTTTAGGCTTTTTAGTTTTTTATATTGTTTTGCATTTCTATCCATTTATGAAAACTTTATTGTATAATTATCATGATCCGTCATGGATTGATCCATTTGACTTGGATGGTTGGACAATTGGTGCAGTACTCCAATTAGAAAATGATTACATTCCTTTGTTAGTTTTAAATTTTGCATTCTATTTTCATTACTAATTAAATATATATGCTTCTTGTTTTTATAATTATTTTGTTTAATATGTTGAATATTAGAAATGTGCCCAAAATTTTCTTCAATTTTTTTGCACTTTCTTGTAATTTTTTGTGTTTCTATACATTTTTTAAATTTTACTTAATTGTGACATCATTGGATAACCTATTGTGACTCAAGTAGTTGAACTTGAACCGCTAGCTCACTACCTAGATGGAAACTAGTAAAGCATAGGTTTTATACTATTAAAGTTGTGGGTTATAGATTTAATTAGTGAATTTTATATTTGACATTAGTAGAATTTAATGGTGAAAAGACAAAAATGCCACAAATATAATCAATGAAAGAGAAAATAAATTAATACCTATATATATATATATATATATATATATATATATATATATATATATATATAGGTTTTAAATGAGAGGGAATAGGAACCAAAAGACAATAATCCAAAATACTTTTTCTTCCCTCATTGACAAAGAGGAACAAAATTTAAAAATAGAGATATCTATACTACTATTAAAAGTGTGAATAAGAGTGAAACTTTTGTTTGACTCAAATACCCCAAATTTTGAATTTTGTCCCTCTAATTGTAAGGACAGTAATATGATTTCAATAATCATTCTTCTCCTTATTCAATTCCCTCTCCTTAAGTCTTATATTTAAGGCAATAACTCTAGTTTTTCATTGAATGTTATATTAATTAACCATATTAAATAAAAATAAGTGTGATAAAGAATAATTTTTTTATTGATGATAGAAATAAAATACAAATTTAAAATCAACCCAGAATGGAGATGTTTTCCTATTTGGTGGCAAGTCAACGATTCAACCTTTTAGTTAAATGTGTCAATCCTAGCTTGATGTCATAATTAAATAATAATAAAAACAAAAAAATAAAAAATACACAAAAGTATAAAATATACAAAAAAAAAATTGTAGAAAACATTTTGGACACATTTCTAATATTGTATATTCATCATATTAATCAAAAATAAGTGTGACAAATAAAAAAATTCTTATAGAAATATAAATATAAAAATATAGAAAATTTTGGAAATACAGTATGTACTATTGATGTAGTGCAATCCGGTCGGTCCTACCTGTCAACTACCGGTGAGAGTGCTCCAAAGCTCAAGTTGGTATTTCCTCGCAAGATCAAAACCAGATAGCGCAAAGTTATCACGTACCTCCATTCTCGGGGGGAAGAGGGCCTTTTATAATCACTTCGCGCACTCACTCCCAAGCTCCTGTCAGGTCGGGTATCATTACCTCTGTACTTCTGCCAGTTCGGGTGTCGTCACCTCTGTTGGGGCAGGCAACCGCCACTGCTCTCTTTGTCGGAAACGTCTCTGAAACTGGAGGTGGCGGTGGCAGGTGATCGTTGAAGTGCGGTTGTCATGCGTCAGGTCCGAAGTCCGTTTGGTGCGCCGCCTCAGGATACGGGTTCTGGTGTCAGGTACGGTGGTTCAGTTCGATGGCTAGGAGACAGTGCCGAAGTGGTGCGCGAGGTAAAGTCTTGAGTTTCGGATAGAAGTGTGGCCCGAACTGCCCTAGGGTGGGCCAGTTCAGGTTGTGGCCCTTTGTGCTCTTCGCAAGGTTTGGGGCCAAGGGGAGAGTTTGGGCTTCTTTTGGGGAGCTCGGGTCACAGGTCCCTCTTGGGGGAGCTCGGGGTTCCTCTTCTTGGAGCTCGCGCCTTGGGCATTGCCGTGCCAAGCTGTCGTTCTTGCCAGGTCACCCTTGGCTGCTTCCACGCGTCGGAAGGTTAAGAGGTCGGGTCAAATTTACCTCCATCAATTGCCCCCCACTCCTCGTGTTAAGGGTCTTTGCGCTAGTGCGGGGAGTTCGCGAGGTGACAGGTGGATTTGACCCATTCTTTCAAACCGTCTGACTGATGACGTGAAGTGCGCAGACGTCAGAAGTTTCCTCAAGTGCCAAAAAGTCAGAAAAAATGCATCAGTCCGCCTTTCAATGGAGGCGCGACGGCGGGCGTTTAAAATTCAAAAAATCCCGCCGTTGCAGCCTTCAATGTTGGGAGACGTGGGAGACGTGGCAGCGGGCATTTATTTAAATTCAAAAAATGCGCCACCACCGCTTTTAAAGCTGGGAGACGTGCGCTGGCGCTGCTTCATTTTCCAAAGACGTGCAGCCAGTCATGTCTTGGTCTTAGGAGGCGTACGGTCAGCCTGGTCGCGAGCCATTGGATTTGTCTTTATCAGAGCCGTTGGTTTTTTGGTCACTATAGGTATAAATAGTGGGGGACCCCTAGTCGTTTTCTTCCGCCATTCTCCTGTGTTTGCTTCTTGAGCTCGCGCCTAGATTTTTTAGCTCGTGTCAACCTTCCGTAGTCGGTTTAGATTTTTCTGGGTGAGTCTATTTTTCTTTTTGGTTTTCCTTTCCTCACCATGTCTAGCTCGGATAGCTCAGACAACTTCTTGAGGGGGTCATACGCAGGTTCTTCGAATCGAGTTGCGGCCCTCGACAGCCTTAGTGAGTTCGAGGCGGAACCCGAAGTGGAGCTCGAGGAAGAGCTTGAGGAAGAGTTGGAACCCGCAGGCCGAGTTGCCTCGGGTAGTTTGGCGTCCTCCTCCCGTCGAGGTCAGACGTTAGACAAGTTCGGGCTTTCAACCATGACGCCCGAGGGGCTGCACTCCCTTATTGCCCAGTTCAACTTGCCCGGGGAGTACACTTATTCTATACCCTCAAGTGATTTCCCTTGGGAACACGGTCCGGATGAGATCGTGGTATTTCGGGAGCAGCTTGCCGCTGGGCTGCACCTACCTTTCCACCCTTTTATCGTCGAGGTCATGAACCACTTCGGCGTTACCGTCGGTCAGCTTCACCCAAATTCTATCCGTAACTTGGTTGGGACCATCTCCCTCTTTTGCGCACACATTCTACCCTTAGACCTAGAGATCTTCTCCTCTATCCTTATGCTTAAGAAGCAAGCGGGTCCCCTTCCCGGGCGTAGGCGGGCATACTTCCTGTCTCCTCGCCCAGGGTTCAAGCTTTTACATGACCTCCCCAACAAGGTCCTGACGTGGACACGGGACAACTTCGTGGCACGAAGTGTATCAGGGTGGCCGTTTCAAACTGGGTGGGGGTTGGATGCCCTGACCCCGGTGTTATGCTAGATAGGGAGACGGCAAAGGGCCTTCAGGAGTGGGCCCGACTCGGGCTAAAATGCCACCACTATTTGACGGAGGTCAAGCTCATCCAGGCCGGCCTGAGTTCGGGTAGGTCCTCGAGCATACTTCTTGTTTTTTTTTTTTATGCCGATCTCTCTCTTGCTTTTTGCAGGTGCGATGGACTCAGAAAAGACTTGCGGCGAGAACCTGTTTCATGCTATGAAGAGGAGGAAGCGAGTTGCCAAGCGGACTCGTGCCGAACTGCCCCGAGATGCAGAGCCCGAGGTGCCGAGCTCTCCGCCCAGGGAGCCCGTGGTGGCCCCTCCAATGCAAGAAGCGGCAGAGGCCCCTTATGCCGAGGCTGCTTATACGGGGGCACCTCACACCAAGGTTGCTTATACCCGGGCTGGGCCTTCAGGCTCGGGAGGCCGAGATGAGCTCAGGAGCGTGATGTCGCTGAACCAAGCTCTCTAAAAAAGTAAGGAGGCCTGTTACCCTGAGGAGGTCGCGGCGTGGGCCGGGCTTCCTTTGAACCATGTGGCCGGGCGTGCTGCTTCTTATGCTATGGTGGTAAGTTAGTGACTTTTTGTTGGGTTCCTTGTCGTTACCCTTTTCATTGCTACTCTTTTAACATTCTCGTTGTTTTTTCCTTTTGGTAGGTGAACTCCTCCATCCATGCCTTAGCGGCCCAAGCGGAAAGGAGCTCGAGGCGGGCACGAGCTGCCGAAGAGGCTTCCCGAGTTGCCGAAGCGGCTTCTCACGCTGCACAGGCCAGGCTGGCGAGGTCTCAAAAACACACCGAGGCCATGGGAGTGGTGGTGAAGCATATGGCGGACCTGAGGCTGGACTTGCAGCGTCAGGTCGAATACCTTCAGGAGGACATTCGGGAGAGGACCGAGATCTTTTCTCAGGGCATCGAGGATGCCAAGAAGAAGGCCGTCGAAGACTATATCACCTTGCCGTGCTTTAACGACCTGATGGTGGGCTCGTACAGAAGGGGTTTTAAACTGAGCTGGTGGATGATCCAGAATACGTACCCTGAGCTCGACATTAGCGCCATAACCACTTCGCGCATTACTCAGGAGATGGCCAACGTTGCTGATGGTGAACCGGACTCTGAGGACGAGGCAGGACCTTCGGGTATCATTGAAGTGCCTTCCGATGGTGAAGAAGTACCTCCGGGCCTGTGAGCTCGCTTCTGTTTTTTTTTTTTTTTTGGAATGTAAACGAAGTATCTTGCAATGGAATGTTCTTCTTTTGGTTAAGTGTTGTTGTCACTCTTTCTTCCGAACTGACCATATGCCCAATCCATTTTTTGCCCGGGTTACTGCACTCGTGTGGGGGTACTTGTTTGCTTGCCCATGCCGAGGTCCTTCTTAGCTCGGCATTCTAGCCCTTAGGCTCTGGTAGCGACTCTTAGTCCACTTCGCTTGGTGATCTATAGGTAGTATCATCTCAAGTTAACGACGTTCCACGCTCGGGGTACTTGTTTGCCCTCTAAAGTTTCGAGTTCGTATGCTCCCCCGAGCGCTCTCTTTACTCGGTAGGGCCCTTCCCAGTTCGGTCCAAGTTTGCCAACGCCGGGCTCGGGTGCCATGATCTTACGGAGAACCAAGTCACCAACGCGGAAGTTCCGCTTTTTTACTTTGGCATTGTAGTACCGAGCTACTCTTTGCTAGTAAGCTACAGTCCGGATGTACGCGAGATCTCTTACCTCGTTGAGTAGATCGAGGTTGGTACGTAGTTCTTCTCCGTTCGTCTGCTCGTCGTATGCTTCTAGTCACAGTGTGGGTACTTCGATCTCCGCCGGTATTACTACTTCCGTGCCGTAGGTGAGGTTAAAGGGGGTTTCTCCCATGGCGGTTTTTTTGGTAGTTCGGTGAGCCCATAGAACACTTGGTAACTCATCCGCCCACAACCCTTTAGCTCGGTCTAGTCGCGCTTTCACTCCGCAGAGGATAGCTCTGTTCATAACTTTTGTTTGACCATTTGCCTGCGGGGGTGCGACCGATGTAAAGTTCTGCTGAATCCCCATATCTTGGCACCATTCCTGAAATTTGATGTCCTCAAACTGCTTGCCATTGTCGGAGATCAGTACCCAAGGTAACCCGAAGCAATATACTATGCTCTTCCAAAAGAAATTCTGGATGTTTCAGGCTGTGATTGTTACGAGAGGTTCAGCTTCTACCCACTTCGTGAAGTAATCCACCGCCACTACTAGGAATTTCCTCCCACTTGTTGCTGGCAGGAATGATCCTAGTAGGTCGATGCCCCACTATGCAAAGGGCCATGAACTAGTGAGGTACTTGAGGTCAGCGGCAGGATGATGGTGGATTTTGGCGTGCCTCTAGCACTTGTCGCATTTTCTAACGAGCTCGGTGGCCTCGGCCTTCATTGTTGGCCAGTAGTACCCTTGTCGAAGTGCCTTCTGGGCGAAAGCCCTACACCCCAAGTGGCCGCCGCACAAACCCTCATGGGTGTCTTATAGTACGAGCTCGGCCTCGGTAGGTCGCAAGCAACACAGATAGGGGAGCGTGTAGGATTGCCGGTACAGTCGTCCGTCTATTATGACATACTTGGCTGCCTGGCACTGCACCCTTCTAGCTGCATTGCGATCTAGGGGGAGGGTTCCGTGTAGCAGGAAGCTCGTGAGTGGGTCAATCCAGCTCGGCTCTGCCTCAAGGACGGGAGCGACCTCCTCTGCCCCCTTGAGAATACTAAGCCGAGGTAAGTCCTCTATATACACCGTTCTCATGGTGTTGTCACTGGTGCTAGCTAACCGGGACAAGGCATCGGCCTTAGTGTTCTCTGACCTCGGGATTTGTCTGATGAAGTGTGGCTGGAAGTTGAGGAGAGCCTCCTTTACCTTTGCTAAGTAGGCGATCATGGTTGACTCACAAGCTTTATATTCGCCGGTGACCTGGTTGACCACGAGCTGGGAATCACTGCAAACGACTATGTGCTTCGCTCTTACTTCTTGTGCTAGGGCTAGCCCAGCTATCAGCGCCTCATATTCCGCCTCATTGTTGGATGCCACGAACTCAAAGCGTAGTGCGTACTCCAGTTTTATGCCACTCGGGCCGCGAAGAACTATACTGGCTCCGCTGCCCTGCTGATTCGAGGAGCCATCCACGTGAAGGATCCAGGGCTCCTCATCCCAGTTCGCACTTGGCCTAACCAGGAGAGATACCGATTTGGGTATGACCTCACGGTGCTCAGACTCGACTTTCCTGGAAGCACCAAGCTCACCCGAATTAGGAGCCTCATGCTCGGCCGGGCCTGGGGTCTCGGAGCGGAATGTGCATTCTGCAACAAAGTCTGCCAAGGCTTGGGCTTTGATGGCAATTTGGGGCTTGTACTGGAGGTCGTATTCACTGAGTTTGATGGCCCACTTCGTCAATTGTCCAGAGACCTCGGGTCTAAGTAATACTTGCCTTAGGGGTTTGTCGGTGAGGACGACGATGGTATGGGCTTGGAAATACGGGCGGAGTTTGTGGGCCGTGATGACCAGCACATAGGCTAGCTTTTCTATCTCTAGATATCTTGTTTCTGCTCTCTGCAATATTTTACTAACATAGTAGATGGGTCGTTGGACCCGATCTGCTTCCTTTATCAGTACCGAACTAACCACTTCGTCGCTTGCCGAAAGGTATAGTTCTAAAACATCGCCCTCTTCGGGTCGGGTCAACACCGGGATACTGGCGAGGTATTTCTTGAGCTCATCAAATGTGAGCTGGCAGTTCGGGTTCCACTCAAACCCTTTGCCTTTTATCGCCTTGAGAAGGGCAGGCAGCGGTCTGCTGATTTAGACATGAAACGACTCAGAGCGGCTATCCTGCCGTTTAGCCTCTGAACCTCTTTTACTTTTCGTGGTGGTCTCATATCTAAGATGGCCTTTATTTTGTCCGGGTTGGCCTCAATACCGCGCTGGTTGACAATGTACCCTAGGAACTTGCCCGAGGTGACACCGAAGACACACTTAGTTGGGTTTAGTACAAGACACACTTGTACTAATTCATGCAAACATTGTGTCTTGACGACCATGTCGTCTACATAACATTCTATTTTTGTGCCAATTAAGGGCCGAAACAGCTTATTCACAAGTCTTTGGAAGGTCGCCCCAACATTTTTCAGTCCAAAGGGCATGACCTTGTAACAGTACAGGCCGAACTCGGTTATGAAGGTTGTTTTTTCCTCATCGGTTGGGTCCATCCTGATTTGGTTGTAGCCCGAGTAGGCGTCTAGGAAGCTTAGCAACTCGTGTCCCAAGGTCGCATCTACTAGGCGGTCAATCCTGGGGAGGGGGAAGCAATCTTTCGGGCAAGCTCGGTTTAGGTCGGTGTAGTCGACGCACATGCGCCATTTGTCGTTAGCCTTTTTTACCAGTACTGGGTTGGCTACCCAGCTCAGGTAATGAGCTTCCCTGATGAAGTCTGCTTCGAGGAGCTTCTCGACCTCCTCATCGACTGCCCTCCAGCGTTCTGGGGCTAAGTTGCGTTTCTTCTGTCTAATGGGTCTGACTACGGGGTCAGTATTGAGCTTGTGAGTTATGAGCACAGGGTCTATGCTAGGCATTTCTGTCGCGGACCAAGCAAAAATATCTAAATTTTGAAGTAAGAAACTTACCAGTTCGAATTGTAGAGGTTCTTGGATGGAAGCACCAATCTGTAGCATCCGAGTTGGGTCTGTTGTCGAAGTCGGGACCGCGGCCGTTTCTTCTATGGGCGCAGCTCGCTCTTCGCCTTGCTCCGTAGGGCGTTCCAGTTTGAGTTCGTCGGCCACCTTGGTTTTTCCCTTCAAGGCGGCCACATAGCATTTGCGGGATTCGAGTTGGTCGCCCCGTGCTACTCCTACACTTAAGTCCGTGGGGAACTTCATCGCCAAATAGTAGGTGGAGACCACCGCCCGTAAGACGTGGGTGATTGGTCGCCCCACTATGGCATTGTACGGGGAGGGGGTCGCGACCACTAGGAAGTCGTGGTTGAGTCAGACCGCACAGGGCCACGTGCCGACCTCGACGGGTACTGTCACTTTCCCAAGGGGCCTGACTTCTTCCCCACTAAAGCCCACCAAGGGAGTGTTAACGGGCTTCAAGTCACTACCCCGCAGTTGGAGCTGGTCAAACGCTGATTTGAATAAAATGTCTGCCGAGCTGCCTGAGTCGACAAGCACGCGCCTGACTTCGAAGTCGTTGATCCTCAGCTTGATCACAAGTGCATCGTCGTGAGGGTAGTGGACCCCTCGCGCATCGTCTTCTGTGAAAAGAATTGGCTCTTCCACCTTCGACCTCTTTGGGGGATTTTGGTCTTCTCGGGCAGCTTTGTGAACTGACGTCTGGGCCGCTGCCGAAGTGCACCCTGCTACAACCGAACCTCCCACTATCACGTCGATGGTCCCCGAACTGGCTTCTCTTCCGGAGCCTGTTTTTGTGGCTGTTCGGCCGGCCTGCTGCTAGATTCAGGAGCATCTTTGTCGCGCTCTCCTTGCCGACCTGTCTTACTATTATTATTATTATTGTTACTACTATGCTGTACAAAATTTCTCAAGTACCCGCGGCAGATGAGTTCCTCTATCTCGTCGCAGAGATTATTACAATTTTCGGTACTATGACCGTGATCTCTATGGAAACTGTAGTACAGGTTTTTGTTCCTCTCGTTTGGGTTCCCTTTTAGGCGAGGTGGCCACTTCACGTACGGGGCGTCCTTGATCGTCATTAAGATCTCAATCCACTTTGTGTTCAAGGGTGTATAGTCTGTCCGACCTGCCACGGGAGCTCGGAACGGCTGGCTTGGTTTCAGCACTCGAGTTGGATCCTTCCAGTTGTCTCCTTGGCTGGGGAGTTCTTCTCTCTTTCTTTTTTCAAACCTGCCCCTAGTCCTTTGATGGATCTCCTCCTCCGTTCGCATGAACTTGTCCGCGAGATCAAGGAATTCGGCGATGGTCGTGGGCTGGTTGGCCACTATGTGCCATTTGAACTCCTTGTGCGTCACTCTCATCTTGGCTGCCGCGAGCTGAACTGCAGGGTCCAGGCGTGGGATCTGTAGGCATGCATTCTTAAACCGCCTGATGTAGTTGTGGATGGGCTTTCCTTCCTTTTGTACCATGCCGAGGAGGCTCTCCTTGGTTCGGGGGCACCGCTTGCTGGTTACGAAGTGCGCGGTGAAGACTTGTACGAACTGGGCCCAGCTCCTTATTGACCCGGGGGCCAGGTTCCTGTACCAGGTGCGAGCCACTCCTCTGAAGGTGGTGGTGAAGGCTACGTACATACAGGACTCGCTGGCTCTCGCCAAGTGCATCTGGGACTAGAAGGCATCGACATGGTCGCTGGGGTCAAAGGACCCGTCATACTTGTCAAGTGGGGGGAGTTTGAAGTCTCTGGGCATGGGGACTGCAAGGAGTCCTAATGACAGGGGGGAAGGGACTGAGAGGACAGGGGTAGCTTTTACCTCGTCCGAGCTCGCTTCTTCTTTGCCCTGGAGCTCGGGTAGGACGTGGGTTGCAGTTCGGCGACTTCGTCGGTGGCGCCTCTGCTGCTTGGAAGGCCCAACGATGGCACTGCTTGCCTCGGTGTTCCCAAGCTCGATGGGCCTGGACTGTTGGGGGTAGTCCGCGGCTAAGGCGCTAAACCGGTTCTTTGTGTGCAGGAGCCCATCCTGAGGGTGCCGAGGTGATGCTGTTTTGGCAGATCGGGTTCTTGATCCGTCGGCACGTGGCGAGGTGGGGGCCGCAGCTCGCTCTCTCCTGCCAGGGGATGAGGCCTGGCTTCTAGAGAGGCTCCGAGGCTGGGAGGCCCGAGCTTGGGAAGCCTCCTGGTGGGGGCGCCCGCCTTGAGGGGAGGGCTTGGCTCGCCTAACGGTGGGGTGCCGAGGTGGGAGTTGCGGCTGACTTTGAAGCTGACTTTGAAGCAATTGGGGGAACTGCTGCTGGTAGTGGTACTGGGAGACATGGTGCAGCATCTGCTGCTGGTGGATTTGCTGTTGTTGAAGCTGCTGCATCTGGGCTTGGATGGCCCGCATGCCATGCATCAGGTCATCGAATTGGTTCTGGCTAGTTGTCGAGGGAACAATGGTAGGTTCAGCAAAGGTGGTTCCAACAGAGGGAGGAAGGGGGACGTTCACGGAGGGAAGATTCATAGGCGCCATTGTTCGCGGCGTACTCAGGCTGGGGGTCCCATCCACCGAAAGGAGGATGGTGAACTGTTCGATGCATACCACGGGGACTTGAAGTTGTTCCCCGGTGGCGTTCATCTCCGTGCTACGTCCAGCATTGTTGGAAGAAGCCATAGGTGTTGGGGTTTCTTGGTCAGAAGGTGCTATGAAAGTTTTAGAGGGAGGCTTTTAGAAGCGTTTCCCATAGACGGTGCCAAATGATGTAGTGCAATCCGGTCGGTCCTAACTATCAACGACCTTGCCTCCGACTGGAGCAACAGGTGCCTGAAACGGAGAAGAAGGCGAGGAGTCTCCGGGGAGGAACCCGGTGAGAGTGCTCCGAAGCTCAAGTTAATATTTCCTCGAAGACAAGATCAAAACCAGATAGAGCAAAGTTATCACGTACCTCCATTCTCAGGGGGAAGAGGGCCTTTTATAATCACTTCGCGCACTCACTCCCAAGCTCCTGTCAGGTCGGGTATCATTACCTCTGTACTTCTGCCAGTTCGGGTGTCGTCACCTCTATTGGGGCAGGCAACCGCCACTGCTCTCTTTGTCGGAAATGTCTCTGTAACTGGAGGTGGCGGTGGCAGGTGATCGTTGAAGTGCGGCTGTCAAGCGTCAGGTCCCAAGTCAGTTTGGTGCGCCGCCTCAGGATACGAGTTCTGGTGTTAGGTACGGTGGTTCAGTTCGGTGGCCAAGAGACAGTGCCGGAGTGGTGCGCGAGGTAAAGTCTTGAGTTTCAGATAGAAGTGTGGCCCGAACTGCCCTGGGGTGGGCCAGTTCAAGTTGTGGCCCTTTGTGCTCTTCGCAAGGTTTGGGGCCAAGGGGAGAGTTTGGGCTTCTTTTGGGGAGCTCGAGTCACAGGTCCCTCTTGGGGGAGCTCGGGGTTCCTCTTCTTGGAGCTCGCGCCTTAGGCACTGCCGTGCCGAGCTGTCGTTCTTGCCAGGTCACCCTTGGCTGCTTCCACGTGTCGAAAGGTTAAGAGGTCGGGTCAAATTTACCTCCATCAACTATCATCATCATCATCATCATAAAAAATTGCCACATGCAAATCACATACACACTTACTAGTTTTAGTAAAAGTCCAAAACAAAAACACTTATCCAACCTTTTATTGTAATATAAACAAAGATATGGATATACATATCTTTGAATTGTTTAGCACATTTTCAACGGCGACATCTCTTGTAATTTTTCTTTGGCAAAAGAACAAAGAACTAGAAGGAGCTAAAAAATTACATCTCCATGCTATGATTGGGCCAGAAAAGAATTCCCATGGCCAGCTGGGTGGTAGAATAGTAAATTGTAAATTTCATTCTTGTATGCCTTTACATGCTAGTATATGAGCAAGTACATTACATTCTCTTTTTTACATGAGACAAATTACAACTCTCAAAAAGCTTCATATGATAATCCAATTCTTCTAACAAGGCTGTTCCATCCATCTACTCCTTGCAGATTTTAGAGATGGCTCTAAGACAAGATCAGTGGAATTTGAGATTATTCAAACTTGATTTTAAACAAGAGTTTAAAGCCCATTTCAATGCACTTAACATGGTTGGTTCATTCCTCTGCTTTGTTCCATACCTTGAATTGTATCTTTCTTCCCTATTCCTGCAACAAAATTGTTATGAGAAGATAATATAACAAAACCTATTGCAGCTTATTAATAGATTTGAAAGAGCCATCTACAAAGATCAAATTAATAACCATCCACAGCTCCTTGTATAACGTCGAGTTCCATCTACTCCTTGCAGATTTTAGAGATGGCTGTAAGACAAGATCAGTGGAATTTGAGATTATTCAAACTTGATTTTAAACAAGAGTTTAAAGCCCATTTCAATGCACTCAACATGGTTGGTTCATTCCTCTACTTTGTTCCATACCTTGAATTGTATCTTTCTTCCCTATTCCTACAACAAAATTGTTATGAGAAGACAATATAACAAAACCTATTGCAGCTTATTAATAGATTTGAAAGAGCCATCTACAAAGATCAAATTAATAACCATCCACAGCTCCTTGTATAACGTCGACCTGTCTTTTTGTTTCTACAAGCCTAATAGAATTGAAATGATGAAGAACTACTTCTTGTGAAAGTAGATGTAGACTCATGCTTGGGAGTTATTCCACGAAATAACAAGTTATTTCTAGTGTCCCATATTAACCACGTATATATCAATATATCATCCATTTTCCAAAGAGACATTACTGCATTTCCTCCTAATGAAGGTTATGTAGCCATTCTTTTACCACCATCTGTATGGATGGATTATAATAAAGATCAGGATCGAATCCTGAATTGGACTAAATCCAAATTGCTCTAGCAAATGAACATGAAATAATCAAATGATAGTGTGTTTGTTCTTTCTCCCTGCATAAGATACAAAGCTTTTCTTTGATTATATTCCTTGAGAATAGCTCGACTCAGATAGGTAAGCTATGTTTGATTTGAAGGAAAAGATAGGGAAAGGAAGGGAAAAGACAGGGAAACCAAGACAAGGGTTGTAAAGGTTTTCCTATCTTTCCCTTCCTTTCCCTACATTTTCCTTCAAGCCAAACATAGCCTAAATCTTTGTAGAATCTTGGGTTTCCATATCCACCCTCTCCATCTAAGAATGATCTGTATGCTGATTTCACTAAATAGTTGCCATCATTGGAAGGTTTCCAAAGGAATTTATCATGACCTTTTCTTCTGCTTAACACCATTCTAGAGATTGCATTTTTTTCTTCAGAGTCAAAGAAATCATCTAACAATTGCTCGCCATTTTGCAGTAACTCATTTACTTCCATCTTATAGAACCTTTCTTTGACCCTTGGCTTACCTATCAAAATTCCATTTTAAAGACTTGGAACCCATTGGTTTTGAAAAACGTAAACATTTCCTCCTTTTTTTTTATTTTTCAAAAGAAATCCTTCTTAGCTTCTTCCTTCACCCTCATTAAATGCTTCTACCAAGTGGATGGGTATGAGGGTATGATTGACCTTTACCCAATAGAAACTTTTATCTTTTAAATAGCATCTCCCCACATACTTTCTATAGCATTTAGTAGCCTCCAAAACTGCTTCATTATAAAAGTAGAAAAATATATCTAGAAAAATATACCTTGGGCCTAGTGCTATTTCGGCCTCCTGCAACAATTCAGTATCCGAACATTCAAAACATAACAATCCAATACCTGCAGTTAACTAGTTGTTAACCAGTTTGTTAAGTGGCATTTGAAAAGGACACAAATGTCTTTTGAGTATCATCTAATTTTCTTTATCAATCATTCAAATATTGACAAAAAATTAGCAGTATCAAATCCTTGCCTCTTCTATTTAACAAAGTTGGGGTCACTAGAATGCCCACTCAAACAGGACTCAAACTTTCTTAAATGGAAGAGGCAAGGATTTGGGACTGTTAATTTTTTGTCAACATTTAAATAGTTGATAAAGAAATTTAAATGACACTTGAAAAGCCTTTGCATTTTTTTTAAATCACTTAATCGTAGGTTAACATCTGATTAACAATAAATACTGAATTGTCACGTTTTAAAAATTTAGCGCATTTTAAAATTCGGAGACTAAAATGACACTAGGCCCAAAATACTAAGTACTAATTGAGAATTTTCCCATAAAATATCCTTATCATAGGGACGTAATGTGAGAACCGTAATCGAGTTGGATTTGGAATGGGTCCAGCCACATCCCCAATCTACTCTATTTATAAAACTTCAAAAATGAAACCGATCTAAAATCCATTTCAATGTATTTGGATTGGATTCGAATCCGTTTCATTGTCTTTAAAATGGAGAAAAATTAAAAAGATTTACAAAATTATACTTTTTAATTTATATATAAACTCGGATGTTCGGATCAGATGAGGTCTAATCCACATATCCGAATAATCGGAATGGATATCGGGTTTCCCAGAATTCATTCACAGTCCTCCCAACCACAGCAACCAAACGCGCCTTTTCTTTTTCTATTACCTTTTTTTAATCAGAAAAATAAACGCCGCCTAAATGAGTAGAACATACAAAAAACGAGGGACAGCCGGACAGGAGTGAAAGATAAGATATGAATAAGATATTAAAGCAATAAAATAAAAATAAATTAGGGCCTATTTGATTTGGAAGAATAGGGCCATTGGTTAGATGGAATTACTGGCCACTTCCTCTCTTGAAAATGAAATTCCATTTTAACTTATTTCAATTTTCATTTCTATTTCTATATCTAACCCAAACAGATTAGGGGAATAGAGATTCTGACTCTGAAAGATTTAATTCAGATTCCTATTACAATTATAAACCAAACGGATCCTTTACAAAATTAATTAAGGGCATTTTTGTCAAAGTAGCATGTACCGTGGACACACAACACAAATACGCGTGTAACAAAAGCCACGGAAACAAAAAGAAGGGACGAACGAAAACGAAGAAGCAAAGGAGAGTTGCTTCTGTACCTATTCTTTCCTTCACTTCCGTTCTCATCTTCTCTTCTTCTTCTTCGTCGTCGTCGTCTGCTGTGTGTATCGTAGGCAGGAAGGGGAAAGATGGAGGTGGTCGAGGGCGTGGCTTCTGGTCTGGAATTGACGGAATCCGAGAGGCTAGCCGGAATTGCGATGGATTTTCCGGCGGGGGATTCAGTGGCCGAGACGTCTTCTCCGTCTTTCCCGCTGAAGTTGCCTCGGAGGTTCCGGAAACGGCTTCTTCAAAGCAAGAGCCCTTCAACCGCAGAAGAAATTGAAGCCAAGCTCAAGGAAGCTGGTCTCCGTAGACAGGTACTTTTCATTTTCTGTTTCTTTTCGTCCTCTTTGAATTGTAATTTATTACTTTCCTTTCTTATGGTAATTGAACTTTGATTGTTTTTGTTCTAAAAGTTCTTTTTGTTGGTCTTTTTTTAACTTTTTTTTTTTTTTGTTGCTTTTAAGTTTGGTTGTGAAGTCTATAGTATTTTAGAGTTCTTTTTCTTTTTTTATTTCCTTTTTTGGAAAAGTTTTTGCTTAATTCTTTGCACTTCTTTTTTCTTTTAGCTGCTAGAATTCAAGCAAAGGCTCTTAATTTGTTCTCTGGTGGTTTTCTTTCGTTATCTTCTCGTATGGATTTTCCTTTTCTTTCTTCGCTCCTTCTTTTTCAATTAATTAATTAAATTTCCTTGGTAAATACGTTCTTCTTGAACTGCTGATTTTGTTTCCTGCAATATTTTTAGTTGTTTCAAAATTCATTTTTATTCTTTTTCTTATTCCGATTTTGATACTCTTCTTGTCTTTTGTTGTTTCCATATCTAGTTGAATTGTTTTTTCTTTTTCTTTTTTTTTGGGTCACTAAAGAGAATTTTCGAGTGTGTTTTTTGTTCCTTGTTCTTCAATTCCTGGCGGTGAGTTTTTACTGTAAACAATTATTCGTATATTAATTGTTGGAGTGTTTTTTTAATAGATTATTGTATTTTGAGGTATGATTGAACTTGACTGAAAAGATTTTCTTTCATTTTTGGTTTTGGATGCAGCAATTCCATGAGTGGTTGTCAAGAAAGGCTCGTCCAAAGCCAAGAAGTCCGTCATGGTCTTCGTCTCAAGACGAAGACTTGGGGCAGCGCCTTGAAGCAAAGCTCTATGCCGCTGAACAGAAAAGGTATTCTTGTTGTTCAGATTGATCTATTTTTTGGGTATTGCCTTTTTCAAGAATCCCATTTGTTGGTATACATCCGCCTTTGTTTCCTTTCCTACTTTAAACAGTTTCAATAAGAGTGATGATTTTTAGTGAAGTTTTAATTCACAGTCATACTTCTCTTAGGAAATTATAACTTAATGGTAAATTCATCAACCAAGGGACTACCTAAATATTGATGAGTCAGTGATCTGCAATTTTCATTGATATGCATATTTATCTTAGAAAGGATTTGTGTTCATTTAGGCCAATTATCTTTTTCTCACCATTTAGTTTCAAAAGTATCTTACTTGATTAATTGGAAGTAAGAAAATATTCAAACTAGGATCAACTTCTTGTCTATCTGATTATCATGCTTATGGTGCATCTTATCTAGTTCACCTGTATGCATAGTTTTGAAAGTTGCAAGCAACTACTTAATCTTATACCTTAGGCACCATTCAATTTCTTTTTCTTTACCTATAATATAAGTAAACAAACAAATTGATTTACTTGTGGATTGTGAGTATAATAACAAAAAGAATATATCTGCCCAAGTGGAAATTCTACTTAAATTTTGAAAGTTAAAATATGTTCCTTTTTTTTCTTTTTCATTGTTATTTTCTGTTTTGCCTTTTCTTTTGATAAGTTTTTTTTTTTTTTTTTTCTATTTTTCTTTTTTCATGAGGTATATTTTGAAAAGTTACCTGGGCATGTATAAACAGATTGAGCATTCTAGCAAAGGCTCAGATGCGCCTAGCGAGGTTGGACAGTCTGCGACAAGCAGCTAAAACAGGGGTAGAAATGCGTTTTGAGAAGGAGAGGGAGGAGCTTGGGACAAAAGTAGAATCCCGAGTTCAGCAGGCAGAGGCTAATCGGATGCTTCTCATGAAGGCTTACAAGCAACGAAGAGATGCAGCAAAGGAGCGAACAGCTCAGTCATTATTGCGAAGAAAGGTTCAGGAGAGCAAGTATAAGGAATGTGTGCATGCTGCAATTTCCCAAAAGCGTGCAGCTGCTGAGGAGAAGCGATTGGGATTGTTGGAAGCAGAGAAGACAAAGGCACATGCAAGGGTCTTGCAAGTTCGAAGGGTAGCTAAATCTGTCTATCACCAACGAGAGGTTGAAAGAAGAATATTGAAGGACAAGTTGGAAGATCGCCTTCAGAGGGTATGTACTTTCTGCTCTGTAGTAAAACTTTATCTTTTGTTAAGACTTTTGTGAATTTTGATATATTTTGTTTTAACTTATTGTTCATTTTGTTGCAGTCATTTCTTTCATTATTGTTCCATAGTTTCTTAATGAAAATCTGATGATGAGCAGGCTAAGAGACGGAGGGCAGAATATTTGAGACAAAGAGGAAATTTCCATGGTTCTGTTCGCATTAATTGGAACATGATGTACAAGCAAGGGGATTCCCTGTCGAGAAAGTTGGCGAGGTACATAAACTGTAGTCATCTGGCCCTAACTAGGCATTCGTAACTATTTTTGCTGTTTAATGGTTTCCTGAGGTCTGATAACTTATTCTTAGCTCTATTTGAAGTTCAGCATATATTTTCATGTAACTTAATTAGTTCATACTCTATAGAAGCAGTTCATGATATAAACTGGAACTTACCCTACTTTAGGAATACAGAATAACTTAACAAATGATTCATCCATTATCTATCCAAAAAAGAAAAAGAAAGAAAAAGAAAAGAAACCCATCAAGTAAAAAAAGGCAAATGATCCATCAATTGGATTATAACATATCAAATTGTCATTGTATTTTCCCAAGATATTTGTGTGGAAATATCATGTGAAGTACCAAGGAAGGAGGATATTTCTTGGAGACAAAAATCTAGATGCAAGTAGCTCTTGGAAGGAGATGGCAACACAACATTCTTTCATTTTTTAGCTAGTGGTAGAAGAAGAAAAAAACCTAATTTCATGTAACTTAATTAGTTCATACTCTATAGAAGCAGTTCATGATATAAACTGGAACTTACCCTACTTTAGGAATACAGAATAACTTAGCAAATGATTCATCCATTATCTATCCAAAAAAAAAAAAGAAAAAGAAAAAGAAAAGAAACCCATCAAGTAAAAAAAGGCAAATGATCCATCAATTGGATTATAACATATCAAATTGTCATTGTATTTTCACAAGATATTTGTGTGGAAATATCATGTGAAGTACCAAGGAAGGAGGATATTTCTTGGAGACAAAAATCTAGATGCAAGTGGCTCTTGGAAGGAGATGGCAACACAACATTCTTTCATTCTTTAGCTAGTGGTAGAAGAAGAAAATAACCTAATTTCTAGGTTGGAAATGGATGGCCATGAAATAATTGGGGAGGAGGAGATTATTAAGGTTTTTATAGACCATTTTAAGGGTATCTTTATGAATTTAGGGGAGAGGAGCTCTGCCTTATTAGATCTTGAGTGGATTAGAGTGCATGAAGCCATATCAGCATCCTTGGAAAATGTTCTTATCTTTGAAGAAATTAGAGAGGCTGCTTTTTTTTAATGGAAAGATCTAAAACCCCAAGACTGGATGAATTTTCCATGGCCTTTTATCAAGAGTGTTGGGACTTTATCAAAGGAGATTTGTTGGAAGTTTTCAAAGAGTTCTATTTTGAAGGGGAAATCTCTTAAAGAATAAACTCAATATTCATTGCCCTAATCCCTAAGGAGGCAAAAGTACTAAAGATTTTAGACCAATAAGCCTAGTGGGAGGTATCTATAAAATCATAGCCAGAAGTTTTAGTTGGGAGATTGAAGAAGGTATTACCACTAGTAATTTGATTAATTTCACAATATCAAAGAACCTTTGTTGAAGGGAGACAAATTATTGATCAAATATTGGTGGCAAATGAATGTATAGCAGAGAAGAGGAAAAGGAGAGGAAATGGGCTACTGTGCAAATTGGGTCTAGAGAAGGCCTATGATTTTGTTGATTGGTCTTATCTCCATGAAATACTAGAGAAAATTGGCATGGGTGACCGGTGGAGGATGTGGATTAAGGGTTGTTTAAGTTCAGTGCATCATTCAACCTCATTTAACGGTGTGGCTAGAGATTTCTTTCCAGCAAAAAGAGATTTGAGACAAGGGGATCCCTTATCTCCCTTCCTTTTCACTTTGGTTGCTGAAGTTCTGAGTATGATGATTTTGAAAACTGAACACATTAATTGTTTAGAGGATGGAGGGTAGGAAGGCTTGAGGTGGCAACAGTATTTCAAAAGTGCAAGGCACAAAAAAGTGGAAGGCTTAAGCACCCGAGGCGCAAAGCGCAAGGTGAGGTGCACGCCTTTTTGAAGCAAGGCGCATAAATGCAAAAACAAATGCTAAAAAAATAAAAAATGTCAGAAATTTCAAAAAATGCCAAAAAAATTAAAAAAAGCCAAAAAATTAAAAATACTAAACATAATATTAATAAAAATATAAACTTAAATTTTAAAATAAATGTTTTAAAAAAATATTATCTAAAATTAAAATACATAAACATAACATGTAAAGCATATTCAAATGAGAATTTAAAAATAAAATCAAAAGCATGTAAAACCCATAAGCTCTTTTTTTCCTCAATTGCATTACTTCAAGTAGCTAATGTGATGTAAAGCATATTACATTCCTGATTCTACGAGCCGCCATTGTGCCACACCCCTCGAGGCAAGCCCAAACAAGTCCATGTTAGGGTCTTATTCAAATGAGAATTTAAAAATAAAATCAAACTTATAAAACATTTTCAAGCATGTAAAACCCATAATCTCTTTTTTTCCTCAATTGCATTACTTCAAGTAGCTAATGTGATGTAAAGCATATTACATTCCTGATTCTACGAGCCGCCTTTGTGCCACACCCCTCGAGGCAAGCCCAAACAAGTCCATGTTAGGGTCTTAAATTCTTAATTCTCATATAAAAAATAATGATTTTATAATTTTAATTGCTTTTTAAGAAGATATTTTATTAGGATGAATGAATGAACAACATTAGCAAATAAGGGGTTCATGGGGGTCTAGGAGCGGAGCCCCCAGCCTAGCTACTAGGTTCAAAAAAAGCAAAAAAAGCATCAAATTTTCAAAAGGCGCTCACCTGGGCTGAGGCACAAGGCGCACCAGGCGTGCGCCTTTTGAAAGGCTGTGCCTAGGATGTGCCTTTAAGGCGCATACCCTAAAATGTGCCTCACCTGTGCGCCTAGGCATGCCTTTTAAATCATTGGGTGTTAATCACTCATTTGCAATTTGTAGATGACATCTTTTTTTTTTTCGAGGGAGGCAATCAAGAAAATATAAGAAATCTGAGAGAGCTCATCAATTTTGTTTCCAAGGTGAAGGTGAATTGGGGAAAGAGTTGTATAGGGATCAATGTAGAAGAAGAAGAAGATTTGAGTGTGTTGGCTGGGATTCTAGGGTGTGAGGTTAAACAATGGCGGTTGGAGTATCTAGAGTTACCTTTGGGAGAGAACCTAAGATCGTAGGTTTTTTGGAAGCCGGTGGTAGAGGGGTTCACTAAGAAGTTGGTTTTTTGGAAGAGGAACTACTTATCTCTAGGTGGGAGAATAACTTTGATTAGAGAAACCTTAGCCAACCTACCACTCTATTTCCTTTCTACTTTTAGGATTCCAAGTAGGATAGCAAGATAACTAGAGAAATTTATGAGGGACTTTCTATGGGAGCCTAGGGATGAAAAGAGACCATCTAGTAAAGTGGGAACAAGTTAGCAAACAAAGGAGAAGGGAGAACTAGGACTAGGGAACCTAATTCACAAGAAACACATCTTTGTTAGAAAAGTGGCTTTGGAGGTTTCCTCTGGAAAGAGATAGGCTGTGGAATAAGGTCATTGAAAGCATTCATGGGTTGATGAACAATGGCTAGGATGCAAAGGTAGCCCTTTCTTTAACCTCGAGCTCTCCTTGGAAAGCAATACAAGAGGTATATCCAACCTTTATCAATCTCATCAGGTTTGGTGTGGGATGTGGATCTAGGGTACTCTTTTGGGAAGATCTTTGGTTGGCTGAAACTCCTTTCAGTTCTCTTTTCCCTGACCTTTGTTAGTGTCTAACTACAAATTCCAACCTATCTCTAGTTTTGTTACCTTTTCTCCTTCCAGTTTGAGCTAGGACTTTGGTTTTAGAAGGGGGTTGAGGGATCACGAGTGTGAGGCTCTTATTCAATTGTTAGACAAACTTAAGTCATCTTTCTTGGTTCAATCTATGGAGGACACTAGAGTTTGGTCTACCTCTTCTGATGGTATCTTCACTTGTGCCTCTTTCTTCAACACTTTTGTGCCTCTTTCGCTTCCTAGTGAAAGAGATTTGGAGGAAGCCCATTCCAACCAAAGTTTAAGCACTGTGTTGGGAGATTTTTCTCGAGAAGGTGAACTTCCAAATAAATGTCTCCCCTCATGTGTGCTTTTTTTTTTGTGTTGCAAATGGAGAATCCCTGTCCCATTTATTGATCCATTGTCCTGTTGTGCTTTTTGTTTGGGAGTCTATTTGCTCTCTCTTTGGTTGATTACTCCTCAGGATGTAGTGAGTCTCTTCAACCCAAACTTCCTAAGGTAGCCAATGAAAAGAGGAAGAGTCGTGTGGAAAACAGTTAGGGCGGCATTGATGTGGACTGTTTGGGAGGAAAGAAATGCAAGGATCTTCAATGAGAAGCATAGGTCAAAGGAAGAAATTGTGGAAACTATAAAGTTAAAGTTGCAAACTGAATGAAAACAATTGATCTCTTCCAAAGGTTTACATTGATTGATATAATAAGGGCATGGAATGAAATGGCACACTCCTCCAAAGAGAAAGAAAGGTGATGGAATGGAAGTCCCCAACTAGCAATGTAATCAAACTAAACTTTGATGCAAGCTCTATGGTAAACCCAGGATTGGCAGATATTGGTGGTCTGTTCATAGATTCTTCAAGCAAAGTGATGGCTATGTATTTGGGACCTTTAGGGGTAGGTGATTCACTAAAGGTTAAGCTGTTGGCGCTGCTACAAGGTCCAAAATTTGCTAAACAAGCAAATTTCAAAAACATGGAGGTTGAAGGGGCATTCAAAACTGGTTGTCTCTTGGACTACCACCATATGTAGTGTTCCTTGGATTTATAGACATACTCTAAGGGAAATAGAAATCCTGTTAAGAGACCTCAATGCCACTTTTACTTGGATTGGAAGGACTGCAAATAGGATGGTCAACACATTAGCCAAGCAGGGGGTCTATAGGCAGCAGCTGTTTTGGGCTTCATTGTAATTCTCTTTTAGTTATTGCTTTTCAGACTTATGCTTTATTGTAATTCTGTAACTTGTTCTCTCACTTATTAATAAAATTGTTCTTTTCTTGCTGATAAAAAAAGTCATGTGAAAAATGAGAATTAAGTTTCTTTTATTTCAGAGATTTGTAGGCTGAAATACAAAGATATTTGGGTGAAAATTTTCTTTGTCTATTTCTCTTTTTTCTTTCTACTTTTCAAGGTAATTGTTTTATTATAGTTCTAACAGTTCTGGTGCTTAATTAGGTGTTGGAGACAGTTCCTAAAGCTGAGGAGAACTACTTTTTCGTTGACAAAAGCTTATGAAGCCTTAGAAATTAACGAAAAATCTGTGAAGTTAATGCCATTTGAGCAGCTTGCTTGGCGGATCGAGTCGCCCACAACCCTTCAGACTGTGAAAGCTTTACTTGATCGATTCGAGAGCCGATTCACTGTCTCACATGCTACTTCATCCAGTTTGGAAAACATTGATCACCTACTCAGACGCCTTGGTTCCCCACTCCGCAGGAGTTCACGTGGTAACGCATCCAAGGCCAAAGGGCCAAAGAAAGTGGTGTCCAGTACAGAAGCAGTTAAAAGTCTAGTTAAGTTGTCAAGATATCCAGTGAGAGTAGTGCTCTGTGCTTACATGATTTTGGGCCATCCAGATGCAGTTTTCAGTGGGCAGGGCAAGCGTGAGATTGCACTTTCTGAGTCTGCAGCAAATTTCGTCCGAGAGTTTGAATTGTTGACCAAGATTGTATTGGATAGCCCCATACAGAGCTCTCTTGAGTCTGCCCCTGCATTGCCAGGTCGGCGTACCTTCAGATCCCAGCTTGCAGCTTTTGATGCTGCTTGGTGCTCTTACCTATATTGTTTTGTGGTGTGGAAGGTTAAGGATGCTAGGTCACTAGAGGATGATTTAGTGAGAGTTGCATGCCAGCTAGAGCTCTCTATGATGCAGAAATGCAAGATAACTCCACAAGGAGATAATGGTGACCTTACACATGATATGAAGGCTATTCAAAAGCAGGTTTTACAATTACTCTGCTACCTCCCAGTTTGTTAAATAAGTGTCTGCATATTAAGTTAATCTGGGTATTTTCATGCAATTGGCAATGATAAGGTTATAAAATGTATACTAGCACATTGATTTACAACTGTAAGATAATTTTGAACATCCATTCCAGCATATTCTTTTTGATGGTGCAAAGGAAATCTATAGAGTTGATGATTTATCATCTGTATTAGATTACTTTTAGCATTTCAGGAATTTGTGGTTTGGGATCAAGCATTGCCAATCCCCCCTTCCCTGTAGGTGCAAAAAAAGAACAAAAAGAACAAAACTTCTACACCTTGTATACTAGTTGTTATGTTTGATGGTTGAGTGTGTATTCTTCATGTTTGTGATGGTAATCCTGCTCCTTTCTTATTTATTATGAGCACTATGGATTTCACTTTATGGCTCCTTTTTCTGATGCTAGGTCACTGAAGATCAGAGACTTCTGCGAGAAAAAGTACTGCATCTTAGTGGCGATGCTGGAATAGATCGTATGGAAAGTGCTCTTTCTGACACACGGTCTAGATTTTTTGAAGCAAAGGGGAATGGGAGCCAGTCATTGTCACCAATTGTTCATATTCCATCCCCAAGTTTATCCAGCTCTTCAGCTGAGTCTTCCTTTTCTGTTTCAGATGAAGGAAGTAAGCCAGTTGAGAGGCCTGGCCATGTTGTCCGGTCGTTATTTAAGAAGGATGCTTCTTCCCCACCTAAAGAAATTAAATACTCTACTCCTGTCAGAAGTGTGGTAGATTGTCAATCAGGTAGTTCTAGTGAAAATTTGATCATTGAGAATGAACTGCTTGTAAATGAAATCGTCCATGAGCACCGTCATGCTTTTGCTGATAGTTTAAATAATGAAGATCAAAATGGTGCCCAGGTTGGTTTATATCTTTCAAATCATGTCCCCTTGATTTTCTTTCTTTATTTATATCAAGTAACTTTTTCATGTAACATGTCAGCATTGAAATTCTAACTTTTTCTAACTTGTTGAGAAGGTAAAAATTAGAGAGACAATGGAGAATGCTTTTTGGGATGGTATCATAGAGTCTATGAAGCAGGATGAGCCCAACTATAGCCGGGTAGTTAACCTCATGAAGGAAGTGAGGGATGAACTGTGTGAGATGGTTCCCCATCCCTGGAGACAAGAGATTCTTCAAGCCATTGATCTTGATATTTTCTTGGAGGTAGCTTTGGATACAACTATCTTGACCATCTACAGCCATTAATATTATGACTGCTTTAATAAAACTATTAATTAACAATTACTTCATTCTGAAGGTGCTGAAGTCAGGAAATCATGACATGGATTATCTTGGAAAGATCATGGAGTTTGCATTAGCCACTCTGCTGAAGCTTTCTGCTCCAGCTGTTGAGGATGAGATGAAGAAGACTCACAAAAAGTTTTTGAAGGAATTAAATGAGATCTCCCATGCTGGAGAAAAATCAAATGCTTTATTTGCCATTGTAATGGTTAAGGGTTTGCGTTTTGTGATGGAGCAGATTCAGGTTAGTTTATTGCTCTGTCTTTCACCTAAACACATTTCAATTGATACTTTGAGAATTTTAAAGAACATGTTGATGTAAGCTTGAAAGTTTGAAAACCGATTCCTCACATTAGATGTATGTATAAAATCTATTACTTTGTGCTATAGCTATTAATACTGCTGACAACCTGGTGCAGATATGAAAGCATGTAATCCATGGAGAAATAAATCAGTTTTCTAATTCTTTAGCCAATTTCAGAATATTTGGGTTGTACTATTATAGAGATATTGGTATTTTTTGAGTTTATTTATCTTATGTTTGTGCTTTGTCAATAATAATGTTTCAGAAAATAATATAATTCTCTGATATGGGGTGATTTTGCTCAACTCCTCTATCTGTATCTTTGTTAAAACCTGTTTTATATTCTGGCAGGAACTCAAGAGAGAAATTAGCAAAGCACGTATAAGAATCATGGAACCTCTCATAAAGGGTCCAGCTGGCTTAGAATACCTGAAGAAGGCATTTGCCAACCATTATGGGTCACCCTCTGATGCATCAACCTCTCTACCATTGACAGCACACTGGCTTTCATCTTTAAAGGTTAGTTCAGAGCAGGAATGGAATGATCATACAAATTCCTTGTCAGCCTTAACAACAATCTCCGCAAGTTCTTCTCGAGGACTTCCTTCTGCTGCCCTTAGGACTGGTGGTGGCAGTGTTCTTATACCATCAAACATAAGACAAGAGATGTCCTTTCCTCTGGCAACAACTACTGCTGTCACAGGTATTGAATGCAAAATATTTCCACAGTAAAAGATCTTTTTGTACTTTGAAGCCACATTTTCCTCGGTAGTGGTGTTTTATTTTTATCAACTTTCTGGAACAGGTAATCCACAATCAGAATGCATGGGAGAAAGGATTGATCTGTTAGTGAGACTTGGCTTGTTAAAGCTAGTAAATGGAATAGAAGGGCTAACGCAGGAGAATCTACCTGAAACCCTTAAGCTCAATCTCTTAAGGCTAAGGGCTGTTCAATCCCAACTTCAAAAGATTGTTGTAATTGCTACTAGGTAGGTCAATGTAACTGTTCTATCTCTTTTTTACCTTTTCCCCAAGTTTAAATTATAATAAGGTTCTCATTTTCATTTCTTTTCTCTGGGGTTATATGTTCCCATATATCCCACATAATATTTTTCTGACAGCAAGTTGAACCTAATTAGTCCTTGCCAACAACAATTTTGTGCATTCGATTGAGCAGTCATAAACAAATAAAGGGTCATTTACTAAAACACCCCCATAGTTTACTAAAACCTATTCTATAGTTTGTGTTTTACACTTTTACTAAAACACCCCCTATAGTTCGCAACCAATTTACTCAATCAACCTTTCATTAGATTGAAGTGGAAAATAACAGTTTTGGCCTTAAGTGTCTGTTGGAACCAATTTAATCTACAAAAAATAAATGGAAATGTCATTATTGCCCTAGTAAAACATGGGCAACAACTCTTTTGGATCACTTTTATTCCCTATTTGAATAAGGAAGACATGCTGTTGCAAACCAATAACCTGGGATGCACTATTTGAAGTGCTAGGGGTACTTTTGGAATAAAATACCATAGGTTCATGCCCTTTAACATTTTCCACTCAGCATAGGTGGTCTTTCGGACAGCAATATAAAAGATTCAACAGAAGGTTGATTAAGTAAATCGGTTGTTGCAAACTATAGGGGGAGTTTTAGTAAAATGTCAACTATAGTTAAGTTTTAGAAAATACGTGAAACTATAGGGGGTGTTTTAGTAAATGACCCATAAATAAACACACACACACACAAAGATATGTTTAGGCTTTGAGGTTTGTCTCAGTTTTGGCTGTGGAGTTCCAAGTGGCGTCAAAGAATGTTGCCTGCCCCCAAATTTTTAAGAGGATACATAGCTATACATTTTGTGGCCATTGCATCCTTGTTTATGTAAGGACTCTGATAGCCTACATACTCTAATCTGGATCTTCTGCGTGATGCAGCATGTTGGTTTTGCGGCAGACTCTCCTTAGTGAGAATTTGGTGAGCAATTCTACTGATATGAAGAAAACAATATCTGAATCTGTCAAACAACTCTCTGATCTCCTGGACCGTGTAGAGGATGTTGGAATTGTAGATATCATTGAAACTATTAGTGGTGTCTTTGAAGGTGGGAACAATGTCCCAGATGCAAAGAATCTCCAACCGAGGAAGGATATAATGGTAACTATGTTAAGTAAAAGCCTAAGAGCTGGAGATGCTGTGTTCATGAAAGTTTCAGATGCAGTTTACCTGGCGATGAGAGGAGTGGTGCTTGGAGGAAGTGGATTACAGGGAAGGAAACTGTCAGAGATGGCTCTCAGTCGGGTAGGTGCTATAGATCTTACCGATAAGGTAATTGAAGCAGGGGAGGTACTTGTCGTGGTAGCAGAAGTATCTGATTATGTTCATAGACCGTGGTATGCCCACCTAATTCAAATTTAACTGTGATTTGTTCCAGAAGAAAGGAATGAAACTTTCCTGTTTATTCCATTGTACAGATATGTACATTATGTGTCTTAGGATAGTTGCATGTGTATAGGGAGTTAGTTTTTTTTGTGAAATATGATGAACAGAAGCTGTAAATAATATATTTAGACTGAAATAAAGGTTTCTAGGAGTTGGTTGGTTCTCTTTGTGAAATATGATGAACAGAAGCTGTAAATAATATATTTAGACTGAAATAAAGGTTTCTAAGTGTTGGTTGGTTCTCTTTGTGAAATATGATGAACAGAAGCTGTAAATAATATTTAGACTTAAATAAAGGTTTTCCTTGCTCTATCACTGCATTCAGTTTCCTCTTTCAAGAATACTAGTCGTGACCAGCCATGCACGGGCTTTGTTAGAACATATTGTGGCGCAAGGAGTCGTGACCTATTATTATAAGATAGATTTGGGTAATGTAGGACTTGGAAAAACACTCATTTATAAAATGATATGTAAATCTTACATTGCTTAAGAATGGGAAATAAATGTCTTACCTTCATTTATAAAATAAGTATAAAAATTAAACGAGGCCTAGTTCTTACTTTTTGTGCAATGGGTCCAAAGCTTAGCCAAACCCAACTCAGCTTGTGCTTGTGCAATATTTTATTATAAGTATTATTTGTTATTTCATTTAAAATTTTCGAAACTATTACATCTTTTTATTAGACCCAGAAAGCCCATAAGCCCCACCCGGGCCCGCGTTGGGCTGGCCATGGACTTACAATCTAAGCCTGGAAGCCCTTATCATTTGGAGTCTCGGTTTTTCTTCTTTGAAACAACAGGGTCTGTAAAAGATGGCACCAGTTTGGCATTAACCGAGTCCATTCAGTCTCTTCTTGTTTATTTATTTAATTATGTTCTTCAGTCTCTTCAACCAACATTTATTAGTCATTTACTGCATTCTCATGATTCTCCTTTGTCAACCCGAGTTACCAACAAAACATCTCCCTTGACAAAATGGGGTAGGGATCTGCTACTAACAAAACGCTATCAACTCCATCCCAATAGGCCACTGTAGCCTCACATTGGGAACATCTCACTTGTCATTCATAAGATGTTTCCAATGTGCGGCTTCAATGGCCAGTTGGGACATTGTTGGCACCCCAGTAGGCCACTGCAGCCTCACATTGGGAACATCTCACTTGTCATTCATAAGATGTTTCCAATGTGCGGCTTCAATGGCCAATTGGGGACATTGTTGGCACCGTATATTTGGTAGTTAATCTGAAACCGGCAAAATGTTCATGTACGCCTGCAATGGCTTGTTGGGACACTTATTGGACCAGATCCAGACTCGTCCTCAAGGTTGCCAGAATGAAATTTTACAACAGACCAATTAATGCCCTAAATATTTGGTAGCAAGGTACTGTTACACTTGCACGATCAACCGTGTAAGTGTAACAGGAGAACCAATTTCAGTTCAGTTTTCTTTCTTTAGTTATTTTGGCCTCCAGGCTCCTTCAAATAAGGCATATTGAAAATGTTTTTCACTTCATTTTCAGAAATAGATTAGGGAGTCCGAAGATGTCAGTAGAAGCCCTGGGAAGAGTTATCTTTTCTATTTAACAGCCTGCTCACCTTAAAATCAGTTCAGCCGAAGGTAGGGTCCAGTGGCCAGAAGAGCACCACACTGTCGTGTGGTGACCAGTGTGCCCCCAACAGCCCTTGAAAATCTGGAGGACTGAGTGCTGACCATGCCCAGTCGTACTCATAAATGCATCAAGTCTCCAAGGTGAACAACCTTTGGTCAATGGAACAATGTAGGCAAGGGAAGTTGGCAAAATGAATCCGTAACCTCAAAAAAAGGATTGGCTTTGAGGGCTGGTTATGGGGGTCTCGGTCCTAAACCCGTTGGCTATTGGCGGATTGCTTGATCTGCTCTCACAGCGAGAACGGGTCACCGTGTGCTGACCGGGGGGCGGTAGTTGATGGCAACGTTAGAGAATCTGAAGATATCAATGAAGGCCCCGGGAAGAGTTATCTTTTCCCTAACGTCCATTTTCATAAATAGATTACAGGTAACTACTACTTCAGACTTAGAAAAAAATGCAAGAGATGTGTTAAAACTAATAAATTAATACGACCACCGGTGGGAATGAATGAATGAATGAGAGATGAGGATGAGATTCAGGAAAACCTGCAAAAATAAATAGGAATGAAAGATAAGCAGTGTTCAAAGTATCGATATGTGTGAATCACATGATTCAAAGGGGGGGTGATGCACTAGGAAAAAAAGTTAGCTTTTAAGAATTGAATTAGGAGACTCAGGACATCACTAGGAGGGTATTACCCTTCGAAAGTGGTCAAATAAATGTCCTAACTCCTTGAATTTACTGATAAGTATCAGTCGATACGCCCCATACGTTGCGATATTGAAACTTGGAGATGAGAGGAAGAAGATCCAGTTAGCTTTACTATTGGTGGCGACTGGTTGGGTATCTGTTTGGCAGTGAACATTGTTAGGATTTTGGATCACATTCAAATGGTAATTAGAGCCAATGGGAAGGGCTTACCTTCCATTCCATATGTTTTGTACATGTGGACCCCTCATTGAAGGAAGGTGTAATCCATCATATGGATGGCCGAATCATGCTGGATGGTTGGGCGAAATTTCAAATTTTTTTTTTGCCTTCCAGGAATCGAATTCCTAGTTTTAGAAAAACTGCATTTTTTAATAATCGTTCTTGCACCAAAACCGGATCAAATTTGAAACCAAAAGGAAGGGAGAAGTATACTTAATACGGAATTCACAGATGTAGCTTCCAATGTGGCATCACGACCAAACTAAATCCCAAAACCAGCTTCCACTAAAGATGGCGCAGCTTTGAATGAAGTCGGTTTAGCAACGTTGTTTTCAACAAAACTGCAATCCAACTGTATGGATTGAACAAGGGAGGTGAGCATGAATTTTCTCAGCAACTTTCTTGCAAAATTCAGAGAAGGAACTAATCAAAAATCAATCCAAGAAGGGAAGACCGAATTAGGGTTTCTGGTGGCAAGAGTAGAGAGAGAGAGCTGAAAGCAGAGAGTGATATGGAACATGATGTAGCCATTTCTGGTCACGTACCAATTTTTTGTGATGTATCATTTTTTTTTGGCTAAGTGCCTCGTCATTTGACCTGCTCCCAGGAGAGGATGGTGGAGCTCCCTGGTGGTGAGCTACTTGGTGATGAGCTCCCTGGTGGTGAGCTACCTGGTGACGAGCTCCCTGGTGGTGAGCTACCTGGTGACGAGCTCCCTGGTGGTGAGCTACCTTGGAGGACTCGTTATTTGATCTGCTCCTAGGCAGCCTGTAACTCAGGGGATGGTGGAGCACCCTGGGGTAGCGCAACCCGACTGCCCTCTGCATGAGGTGATCTCCTCTCCTTTGTAGGCGGCGGGAGCTGAGGGACCTGTGAGAACTGAATCAGACGACCTGGGGGTATTTTCCCGACGGGGACTCTCCGATGCCTAAGTTAGCATTCCGATTGTAGGGAGCTTGGAGAGAAATGAGAGAGCTAGAGAGCAAGGGATGGTGGAGCACCCTGGGGTAGCGCAACCCGACTGCCCTCTGCATGAGGTGATCTCCTCTCCTTTGTAGGCGGCGGGAGCTGAGGGACCTGCGAGATTTGAATCAGACGACCTGGGGGTATTTTCCCGGCGGGGACTCTCCGATGCCTAAGTTAGCATTCCGATTGTAGGGAGCTTGGAGAGAAATGAGAGAGCTAGAGAGCAGGGATTACCTCCATTTTTTCATTCCCCCCTTGTCTTTGACGGTCGGAATCCTTATATAGCGGTGTCCAGTCAAATCATGCGTAACCGCCTCTGTCAAGTCAGGCATAACCGCCTTTGTCTCTCTGCCGCAGCTATTACTGCCAGAGTTGAGGTGGCGGGTGCAAGCAGCTGTTGCACGGTACAACTCTGCTAGGCAAGGGACAGCTCTTAGGGCTGGCAGGCACGGCGCCGCCTGACGAGAGACGTGGGCGCAGGTCTCTGGATCTATTAGGTACGGTTGTCAGGCAGGAGATCTTCCTGCGATACACCGAGTTGCCCCTAAGTGGTGAGCTACCTATGCCGAGCTGCTTGTAAGTGTCGAGCTCTTCGTAAGACGCCAGGCTTCTTGTGGAGTGCTAGTTGCCTGTAAGTGGCGAGCTGCCTATGCCGAGCTGCCCCTAAGTGGCGAGCTACCTATGCCGAGCTGCCCCTAAGTGGCGAGCTCTTCGTAAGACGTCAGGCTGCCTGTAAGTGCCGAGTTGCCCCTAATTGGCGAGCTCTTCGTAAGACGCCAGGCTGCCTGTAAGTATCGAGCTGCCCCTAAGTGGCGAGGTACCTAGTTGTCAAGAAGCTGCACTTAGTTGGCATGAGGTGCTAGGTGTCATATTTTCACTGGAGGGCCAAATCCGCCCTCATCATTTGCCCCCCACTCTCGAGCTGAGAGTAACTCGGCGAAGGGAGTAGATTTCTCCTTTTGGCCCGTAAGTCGACGAGCTAGTAAGCGTTGATCCAATTTCTTAGGCTCTAGGAGTTGCCTGCAAGTGGCAAGCTGCCTATAAGGTGAGGAGGTCTCCGCCAGTTCAGTAGTGTAGCCCTTAGGTTCTAGGGGCAACTTATAGTTTACTTTTGCTGATTTTGCCCATGCTGAGGAAGCAACTGGGTATTTAGCAATAATGTGGCCCGTAGCGACTCGTAGTCCACTCTTCTTGACTTTGCCCATGCCAAAGAGGCGACTAGGTCTTAAGCAGTAATGTGGCCCGTAGCCTTTGGGAGCGACTCGTAGTCCACTCTTCTTTGACTTTGCCCGTGTCGAAGAGGCGATTGGGTCTTAAACAGTAATGTGGCCCATAGGCTTTGGGAGCGACTTGTAGTCCACTCCTTTTTTACTTTGCCCGTGCCGAAGAGGCGACTGGGTCTTAAGTAGTAATGTGGCATGTAGGCTTTGGGAGCGACTCATAGTCCACTCTTTTTTGACTTTGCCCGTGCCGAAGAGGCGACTGGGTCTTAAGCAGTAATGTGGCCCGTAGGCTTTTCCTGTGAGGTGCCGAGCTACCTGTGAGGTGCCGAGCTGACCAGGTGCCGAGCTACCTTTGAGGTGCCAAGCTGACTAGGTGCCAAGCTACCTGTGAGGTGTCGAGCTAACCAGGTGCCGAGCTACCCGTGATTGCGCTGCATCAGCCTCGTAATGCCGGTCACCCACTCCTACAAGAAGCTACTAGGAGCTTGACCTTCGAGGGCGGCACTACTAACTTTAGGTCACCAACTCACACGGGAGCCTTGGAAGGCTCGACCAGCAAGGGTGCCTATGTAGTCTGTTGGCCGCCAACTACCACGGAAGCCACGAAGAGCTCATCTTTGTAGAGGGGACCTTGCGGAGAGGACTGATGAGATTTTAACTGAATTAAAAGTTGGTAGAGCTACTTAGTCTACTGGCTCCCTACATAGTCTTTGAGTTCATAAAAGATGTAAATTATAAAGCGAGAACTTCAATTCTAAAAAGTGAGGACTTAGCTTTCCGGGAGAAGAGGACTTAACTTTGGTAGGATGAGAACTTAGCTTTGGTAGGATGAGAACTTAGCTTTGGTAGGATGAGAACTTAGCTTTTTGTAGCGTGTTCCCACAGACGGCGCCAATTGATGTAATCATTTCTGGTCACGTACCAATTTTTTGTGATGTATCAATTTTTTTTTTTGGCTAAGTGCCTCGTCATTTGACCTACTCCCAGGAGAGGATGGTGGAGCTCCCTGGTGGTGAGCTACCTTGGAGGACTCGTCATTTGACCTGCTCCTAGGCAACCTGTAACTCAGGGGATGGTGGAGCTCCCTAGTGTAGCGCAACCCGACTGCCCTCTGCATGAGGTGATCTCCTCTCCTTTGTAGGCGGCGGGAGCTGAGGGACCTGCGAGAACTGAATCAGAGGACCCGGGGATATTTTCCCGGCGGGGACTCTCCGATGCCTAAGTTAGCATTCTGATTGTAGGGAGCTTGGAGAGAAATGAGAGAGCTAGAGAGCAGGGATTACCTCCATTTTTTCATTCCCCCCTTGTCTTTGGGGGTCGGAGTCCTTATATAGCGGTGTCTAGTCAAATCAGGCGTAACCGCCTCTGTCAGGTCAGGCATAACCGCCTCTGTCTCTCTGCCGCAGCCGTTACTGCCAGCGCTGAGGTGGCGGGTGCAAGCAGTTGTTGCAAGGTACAGCTCTGCCAGGCAAGGGACAACTCTCAGGGCTGGCAGGCACGGTGCCGCCTGGCGAGAGACGTGGGCGCAGATCACCAGATCTGTCAGGTACGGTTGTCAGGCAGGAGATCTTCCTATGATACGTCGAGCTGCCCCTAAGTGGCGAGCTACCTATGCCGAGCTACCTGTAAGTGCCGAGCTCTTCGTAAGATGCTAGGCTGCATGTGGAGTGGCCAGCTGCCTGTAAGTGGCGAGCTGCCTATGCCAAGCTGCCCCTAAGTGGTGAGTTACCTATGTCGAGGTGTCCCTAAGTGGCGAGCTACCTATGCCGAGCTGCCTGTAGGTCCCGAGCTGCCCCTAAGTGGCGAGCTCTTCGTAAGACGCTAGGCTGCCTATAAGTGCCGAGCTGCCCCTAAGTGGTGAGCTCTTCGTAAGACACCAGGGTACCTGTAAGTGCCAAACTGCCCCTAAGTGGCGAGCTACCTAGTTGTCAAGAAGCTGCACTTAGTTGGCATGAGGTGCCAGGTGTCATATTTTCACTGGAGGGCCAAATCCGCCTTCATCAGAACATTTCGCCTCCTCTTTTTATAAGCGTTAAGGAGCACCACTCCTAATCGAATTAAGAGGTTCCTAATCCAAATCTTTATTTGGATTTGGACTCTATCAATGGATAAGACTTATCCTCTTATGAGAATGGGTGCTCCCGACCCATATCCAAACCTATATTCACCCAAGTCACATGACAGCTTGATTAATCTCATTAATCATGGGTTTTAGTTGTTGGCCCATTTAGGTTCTTAGTATGGTGTGAGACCCTAACAATGATCTCACATAAGCTCATATGGGTTCAGCCTAGCCCCTGTGAAAAGGCCTATCCGAATTTACTGCCAAATGCAATGAACCCCTAAGTCCATCAGCATGGGCTCTTAATGGACCCAACATTTATAGTTAAATGATTCCTAAATCCAGCCATCTTATAAAGAACCAAGGATAATGGGATTAAGTAAGATATAGCTTATCAGGTAAACAACCCTTAATGGCCTCTTACACTTAACTTCTCAGCCCACATCCACAATGATTAAACGCTACCTGACAGGGAAGGACCTTTTCCCTGACTGCAAGGTGCAGTATTACACTCTCTACTTGGATGGGTCCCAAGAATTAAAATCTTTTGCAAACACTTTTCACAAAACATATTATATAAATATCATATAAATATATTTTCAAAACAAATATCAAACACAGTTGAAATCAACTACTAATAGTTTTGGTTTTCATCGGAAAGAGTACAATCTCGATCATTCACTTTGTTCGACAAAGGGGCTGATCCTATTACTATGATCACCCACTAAAATGAATTCTCAGACTGCCCTAACATACCTAAGTTTTGACCTCCAAATGATTTCATTGATTGGCATATCAAAGACAACCCAATCCGACACTCAGTGCAATACCATAATTAAGTATAGAGGTTAAGTGTAATTTTTCAATTTTATTCATCAATCTCCAAGGTCTAGAGCATAAATGGAAAATGGTTCAAGTTCAGTGCTTCAAACAAAGACACACTACATATGCTTTGGGTCTAATCCTAACAGCCGAGACAGGCTATCCCAACTTCTTTGGTAGCACATTAGTGTCAACCTTGGTAGGATAATCTCCCAAAGTCTATCCAACGGCTAAGAACATTCTAAACTAACACGAATCTCACAAGTGTTCAATTTAAGGGGTTATTACACAGAAACACACCAATGATAACATGAAACAATTCTATACTTTTATTCATTTACAATAAATGTATCAGTACATCAATCTAATTGGAGCTAAGAAGATACACTGTCTAACACTCATAACGTGAAGAGGGTTATAGATGTCATCTTGTGGGTAACAAATCTAGACCAAACCAGATTTAATCCTCACACCAACCTTACAAAATATCACAACCATGCATTAGGAATATCTTCCAATGAATGACAACATACAAGTATGGTTAGATATTTCTAAAGCACGACTGATAGTGGTGTCAGGTTGGTGTGAGCTTTTCTGTGAGGAACAAATCCAGATTCAATGCAGCTTTGGATTAAGCAAGGTTGAGAATACCAATGTGATAAGCAATATATGGCACATGTATTAGATTTTCAAGGGCTCGTTCTATTTTTATTTCGTAAATGGGTTTTGACATGGATTCTTTTTCTCCATCTAGGTACGATGAGTCTGATATTTCATGTAAGGTTATGATATCAGAAAAGCTTAGGGCCATATCACAAAAGAGGTGATCAATCAGGTGGTATTAATCAAAATCTTTGATTGGTTAAAGCTTTTCCTGTACCATGTCTCCCTGGTAAAAAGAAAAAAAAAAAAAAAAAAAAAAAGGAAAATCTCGGACCACATTGAATGGTTCATGATAGAACATTTCCAGATAGGGCTGGAACTTGGGTGGACTCAGGTAGAAATTTTGTAAAAATTTGAATGGAACAACCTGGAAGCCTGGGCCCAGTACATGTAAATTCTTTAAATCGGGGTACCTATCTTGCACCCCTATAAATACTGAGAATTTGGTTATGTGCCCACTTTTGAAGGGTAAATACCCTTCTTAGAGATGTCTTGGCTCAATTCTTAGAACTTCAAAACAGAAAAAATTACATTGCACGTATCAAATCTTTAAACCATGATTGATACAATACATCTCATACAAGGCATGTGTATCAATATTCAAATTGACTAAAATGTGGCATGATGAAATATAAAGAATTTTGGTTTTCCACCCATGCTGATAAGTATGGATCAAATTGTGTCAATTATATATATTGATCGATATGGGACGGTACATATTGATACAATTTTGAAACAAATTTGATATAATGCGATATGCATGAAATGCAGGGATAGGCTGATCTCTTGTTAGATCTATCATGCCTTTGGATTGTATTGATAAATCTATCAATTTTCTCAAAAATAATAAAAAATAAAAAATTAAGGAATCTACAAGTTACAAAAATTGATTTTCTTTTTTTTTGTATTTTTAAATGATTATAATGGAAGGAAAAAGTTGAAAGGTGGATTTATGCATGATCTATCAAATTTATGGATTTATAATCAACTTATGCTTTTTTTAATTTTAGAAATAAAAAATAGTAAAATACTCTTCTACCAATCTTATGGTTTGTCTTATAGGAATAAAAATATTCTTAAAAATTGATACTATGGTTTGTCTTAAAAATATTCTTCTACCAATCTTAACGAACTGATATATTTTTTAAATTGATAGTATGTATGTATATGTATTTATATATTGTAAAATATTAATTAATAATTTAATTTGTGGTAAGAAATGACATACCTATTACTTATAGGAATAAAAATATTATTTACAAAATAAGTAATTTAAAAAATTATGCAGCCATTAGGTAAAATATAAGGAACTCAAAATTAAGTTGACTTATTCATAGTTACTTCAACCTTAGATTTAGTAGCAAGTAAATATGAAAATACGCCTAGTATCAATGGACACCTTGTCCCCTTTCTAAGTTATGAAATCATTTCAATGACTTTATAATAAAATTGTCAATCACAGATTCCTGTCATACAATAGAACAAAATATCGGTACTTCCAAAATTGCTATTTGTCGAAACAGATAATGAAATTATGTAAAAAAAAGTAGCAGTATTATATTTACACTTCCAGTTCCATGAAGAGAAGAATTTGTATTTCAAGATCATTGTAGTTTGGACATGTTACAGATAAAAGCCAATTCAACTAACTACCTCCATGTCGGAAAAGAAGTGCTGAGCGATAAATGGCTGCTACATGAAGGAAAAAGATAAGTGCTATAAGGAGATCATCCAAGAGACCTATGAATCCCAGGATCCCTGTAGATACCACCAATGTCAGATGTTATATAGAATCATTGATTAATTATCCAGACAGTGAACAAGTTACAACAGTGGTAGAAGTAAAATACCTTCTGGAATGATGTCTATGGGACTCAAGATGTAGATAACACTTAGAAGCAACTGCAGAGAAGAGGCACACATAAAAATTTATGTTGAATGCAAAATGTGTAAAGATTACTATCAAGTCTATCATTGACTTTATGTCAAATAACTACTAACTTGTTCAGTAGTATATTAATAGTTTAAAACTGAAACTCTGGATTCTTAACAAACAGAAAATGAAGTGCAAAGTATGATGTCATTCTAATAGCCCAAGTTTCTAAGAGGTTTGGAACGTATGTCATAATGGATCAGAGCATATGTATGGGATTATCTTTTTAGGCCTAAATAACTTCTTTTTTTACTTTTGTTCTTTTAATGAGCAAAAGGAACTAAGCATTTACTACATAATGTATTATTAAAGTACAAACCTGACCCCAATTTATATTAAAGACAAATAGACAAACAAATCAAAACAACATATGGGCTGAATATATGATCAAGTAAACAACTAACCTTGATTGTGGATCCCCCAATACTCCCCTAGGCATGCTTTCACACCTGCATGCTCCGTGCATCGGCCTGTGGGCTCCCCATTCGACTCGTCTTGAAACACGGACCAAGGAGTTTGACATGCATGTGAGTCAACGGACGAGTAAACCCGTAAGGCACAAGGAAGATGATTGACGGGATTCCCTCGTGGGTTGCACCGCCGACCGACCTAGATCTTTTGAGAAGGGTTTGAGTGAGAGAATACCTGTCGGGACCCGAAAGATGGTGAACTATGAGGCGAAGCCAGAGGAAACTTTGGTGGAGGCCCACAGCAATACTGACGTGAAATCGTCATCTGATTTGGGTATAGGGGCAAAAGACTAATCAAATCGTCTAGTAGCTGGTTCCTCTAAAGTTTCCCTCAGGATAGCTGGAGCCCAGGTGCGAGTTCTATCAGGTAAAGCCAATGATTAGAGACATCAGGGCACAACGCCCTCGACCTATTCTCAAATTTTAACTAGGTAGGACGGTGCAACTGCTCTATTGAGCCATGCCACAGAACCGAGAGCTCCAAGTGGGCCATTTTTGTTAAGCAAAACTAGTGATGCAAGATGAACCAAAAGTTGGGTTACACGCTAACCTAGAACCCACAAAGGGTGTTGGTCGATTAAGATAGCAGGACGGTAGCCATGGAAGTCATAATCTGCTAAGGAGTGTGCAACTCACCTGCCGACTCAACTATCCCTGAAAATGGATGGCACTAAAGCACGCGACCCATACTCGGACGTCGGGGTGATTACCAAGCCCCGATGAGTAGGAGGGCACAGCGGTAGCCATAAAACCTAGGGCGTGAGCCTGAGCGGAGCGGCCATTGGTGCAAATCTTGGTGATAGTAGCAAATATTCAAATGAGAACTTTGAAGGCCGAAGAGGGGAAAGGTTCCATTTGAACAACACTTGCACATGGGTTAGTCGATCCTAAGAGACAAGGGAAGCCTGTCAAACAGTGCGATCAACGCGAGCTTCAAAAGGGAATCGAGTTAAAATTCCCGAATTGGGACGCAACGATTTACGACAACGTTAGGTACTCCGAAGATGTCAGTGGAGGCCCCGGGAAGAGTTATCTTTTTTGTCTAACAGCCTACCCACCCTAGAATCGACTTAGTCGAAGGTAGGGTCCAGTTGCCGGAAGAGAACCACATGTCGCGTGGTGACCGGTGTGCCCCCAACAGCCCTTGACCGAGTGTTGATCGTGCCCGGTCGTACTCATAACCGCATCAAGTCTCCAAGGTGAACAACCTTTGGTCAATGGAACAATGTAGGCAAGGGAAGTTGGCAAAATGAATCTATAACCTCGGGAAAAGGGTTGGGTTTGAGGGTTGGGCATGGAAGTCTCGGTCATGAACCCCTGGCTGTCGGCGAATTGCTCGATCTACTCTCACAGCGAGAGCAAGTCACCATGTGTTGACCGGGGGGCGGACCAGGAACGGCTCCTTTGGGGGCCTTCCCCAAGCATTGAACAACCGACTCAAAACTAGTACAAACAAGGGGAATCTGAGTGTTTAATTGAAAGAAAGCATTGCAGTGGTCCCTGCAGATGCTAACGCAATGTGATTTCTACCCATTGCTCTGAATGTCAAAGTAAAGAATTCAACCAAGTGCAGGTAAACGACAAGAATAACTATGACTCTCTTAAGGTAGCCAAATGCCTTGTCATCTAATTAGTGATGTGCATGAATGGATTAACGAGATTTCACTATCCCTGTCTACTATCCAGCGAAACCACAACCAAGGGAACGGGCTTGGCAGAATCAACAGGGAAAGAAGACCCTGTTGAGCTTGACTCTAGTCCGACTTTGTGACTTGAGAGGTGTAGGATAAGTGGGGCCCTCAGGTACAAGTGCAATACCACTACTTTCAACGCTATTTTACTCATTCCGTTAGTTGGAGGCGGGGCATCGTCCCTCCTTTTGGACCCAAGGCTCTCGCCTCGGTGGGCCGATCTAGTCGGACGACATTGTCGAGTGGGGAGTTTGGCTGGGGCAGCACATCTGTTAAAAGATAACGCAGGTGTCCTTAAATGAGCTCAACGAGAATAGAAATCTCATGTGGAAAAAAAGGGTAAAAGCTCATTTGATTCTGATTTCCAATATGAATATCAACCGTGAAAGTGCGGCCTATCGATCCTTTAGACCTTCGAAATTTGAAGCTAGAGGTGTCAGAAAAGTTACCATAGGGATAACTGCCTTGTGGTAGCCAAGTTTTCATAGCGACGTTGCTTTTTGTTCATCCGATGCCGGCTCTTCCTATCATTGCGAAGCAGAATTCGCCAAGTGTTGGATTGTTTACCCATCAATAGGGAACGTGAGCTGGATTTAGACCGTCGTGAGACGGGTTAGTTTTACCCTATTGATGATATTGTCATGATAGTAATTCAACCTAGTACAAGAGGAACTGTTGATTCACACAATTGGTCATCGCACTTGGTTGAAAAGCTAGTGGCGCGAAGCTACTATGTGCCGGTTTATGACTAAATGCCTCTAAGTCATAATCCTGGCTAAACACGCAATGCGTGCGCGAACCTTAACCTTTTCCCTTGCAAACTATCAAGAAGCAAATTTTGTGATCTTGAAATTTGAACAAGCTCTTCATTCTGGATGCCAAAGATATAGCTTTCCTAATGAACTGTTGGAAGAGTCCATGGACCATCCAACAAAGAAAGTGTGCACATTACACAAACTTAGAAGTCATTCTCAATCTACAACCCTCTCAAATCCTAACAAGAAGCCCATTCAACAGGTCTCAAGCATTACTACCCTTGTTCAATAACCCCTCCAATTGATCCTTAACTAGGTAGCACCCAACAAAATTCAGCTTCTCTTGACCCTCAGATAAAAAGTCCCAAATCATTGTTAATTTTTTTTTCCTATTCTTTTTGTTTTATTCATTGGTTATGGTGGCAGGATTAATTCTGCCAATTTCAGCCTAGAGTTCATGTACGTGAATGAATGAAATGGCTCATGCCCAGATCAGTTCAGTTTCTCAATTCCAAATTCTCTCCTCTTTTCTCTTCTCTATTCTCTTCCTTGATTAAATCACCATAGCTTTATTCTTTGTATGTAGTTTCACAAGATTTATTTGGGGTTTCTTCTTCCGGCTTGTTAACATGGATAATTGGGATCCACAGTCCCCTAGTGATGTTATTGCAAAGTGGCTTGTTCTACACCAAAGCAAGAAAGCAAAAGTGTTTTGGAGCTGTACTCCTTTTTCAGTAGTATGGGAGATTTGGAAAGAAAGAATTAGAAGGATATTTAAAGGAAAAAGCAAGAAACAAAGAGAGGATGATTTTGAACATAAGCTTCTAACTGCTATATTGATTGGGTCTTGATATTACCAGAACTTAAAGAAGTAAATAGGAAGTCATTTGGGGCAGGTGCTTGGTCAAGGGTGACCATTCTTGGCCCAGCTCGCAAATTTCCAGGCTTGGGCCTAAATTTTTGTGTAAAGCCTGGCCCGGGCCCGGGCCGGCATCAAGCCTGGAAAATTCAAGGCCGGGCTTGGCCTTGGACCTAATACTTTAAGCCTGGCTTAGCCCCGGCCCACAATATATATTAAATATAAATATTTTAAGTTTTATTTTAACATATAAATAAATATTTATGCATTGAAACGTGTCAACACTTAAGTTAATTCAAATATAAGGATTGTCCTCCACTCCTCCTAAGCAAGGCCTTACATAGATGAAGGCAAAGCCTTCATTCTCATTCCCTAAGCAATGTGGGATTTGGGGAAATACTCAATGGTTGCATTAAATATTTAATGTTGTTCCAAGTCCCACATTGCTCAAGAATGGAAATGAAGGCTTTGCCTTCATCTATAAAAGGATAGGTAACCCTAGAGGTGTAAATCGGGCCGTGTTGGGCCAGCACAGCATGGCCCACATCCAGCCCATGCAAAGTGTGGGTCGTGCCTCCCTCCCCCAGGATAATTTGGGGGTCGGCCCAACACGGCCCACGGCCTGAGCCCACACGGGCCCGTGCCATGCTATGGGTCAGACCGGTCTGTGGGCCGAGCCTTGGTCCAGGCCAGGCCAAGCTATAGAAGGTCTATTTTTATATGAATTTTGACATATACAATAGTTAAATAAAATAGTATAATAAAGTTGAAAACAAAATTTTATACATATTAAAATTTTATTTTTAGCATTTTTTTTGTATTTTTGTGCCTTGCTTCAAAAAGGCGTGCACCTCAAGTACAAATTGACCCTTGCACCTTTTTTGCGCCTTGCGCTTTTAAAACATTGGGCAAACACGAGCGGGCCGTGTTGGGCCAGCACAGCATGGCCCACATCCAGCCCATGCAAAGTGTGGGTCGTGCCTCCCTCCCCCAGGATAATTTGGGGGTCGGCCCAACACGGCCCACGGCCTGAGCCCACACGGGCCCGTGCCATGCTATGGGTCAGACCGGTCTGTGGGCCGAGCCTTGGTCCAGGCCAGGCCAAGCTATAGAAGGTCTATTTTTATATGAATTTTGACATATACAATAGTTAAATAAAATAGTATAATAAAGTTGAAAACAAAATTTTATACATATTAAAATTTTATTTTTAGCATTTTTTTTGTATTTTTGTGCCTTGCTTCAAAAAGGCGTGCACCTCAAGTACAAATTGACCCTTGCACCTTTTTTGCGCCTTGCGCTTTTAAAACATTGGGCAAACACGAGCGGGGTCGAGCTTGCCCAATGTTTTAAAAGCGCAAGGCGCAAAAAAGGTGCAAGGGTCAATTTGTGCTTGAGGCGCAAGGCGAGGCGCACGCCTTTCTGAAGCAAGGCACAAAAATATAAAAAAAAATGCTAAAAATAAAAAAAAATGTCAAAATTCAAAAAAATGCCAAAAATTCAAAAAATATTAAACATAATATAAATAAAAAATATAAACTTAAATTTTAAAACAATGTTTTAAAAAACCTATTATCTAAAATTAAAATACATAAACATAAGATGTAAAGCATATTCAAATGAGAATTTAAAAATAAAACAAAACATATAAAACATTTTCAAGCATGTAAAACCTCTATTCTCTTTTTTCATTCAATTGCATTACTTCAAGTAGCTAATGTAATGTAAGACATATTACATTCCTAATCTACGAGCCACCTTTGTTCCACACACCTCGAGGCAAGCCCAAACAAGTCCACGTTAGGTCTTAAATTCTTAGTTTTCACACAAAAAATAATGATTTTATAATTTTAAATGCTTTTTAAGAATACATTTTAGTAGGATGAATGAATGAACAACATTACCAAAAGGCGCACGCCTGTGAGCCTTTTGAACAACATTTTATTAGGCTGAGGCATACCAGGCGTGCGCCTTTTGAAAGGGTTGTGCCTAGGACCTAAGCTAGGCACGCCTTTTAAATCACTGGGCTTGCCGAAGCCACAGGCAGCACGGCCCGCTCAGTCGTGTCATGTCGTGCCGGCCCATGGACCTGAAACCCTAAGCCCAGCACGGCCCGCGTATTGCTATGTCGGGCCATGCCAGCCCAGCTCAATTTCGTGTCGGCCGCAGGTGGCATGGCCCGATTTACAGCTCTTGGTAACCCAAGCCAAATCAAGTCTAACAACTAAGTGAGGTTTGTGCCTTGTTTTTTGTGCCATAGACCTAAAGCCTAGCCAAGCCCAATTTAATTTTGGCTTGTGTAATTTTTTGTATGTGTTACATTTAATTTAAAATTTAAAATTTAAATAATTAAATATTTATTTGATGTCATAGGCCCAAAGTCATTACTTGTTAGGCCCAAAAGCCCATAAGCGCAGCCCGTGCTCATGTAGGATAGGGCTTGGGCTTACAATCTAGGCCCAAGTCAGCTTAAAGCCCTTACCAATGGTGCTACGCCCGGCCCATGATCACCCCCATGCTTGGTCCTTGTTAGAGTTGGAAAATGTTGAAAGGGATAAATTCATGTTATGTTGTTTTTGTGTTATTATGTTTTTTTTCTGATTTGAGGGTGATTGTGTATTACCATTTGTGGATGTAACCTTTACTTTTTTTCATTTTAAAGAAATTTTCTTTTTTTATTTACTACCAAAAGAAAAAAAGATTGTTCTAAGTAGAACAACAAGAGTATGTACAACAAAATAGTTAAAGATCATATAATATTTTTACTTTTTTACTTAAAATCAATTTAAAAATAAGCAAATAAATGCAACTTCTATAAATAACATCAAAACACCTTCATGACAGTGACACTGAAAAAACTAAAAGAAAGGTCATTACTGAATCCTGGTTGCATCTGAAAATTATAACCATAATGTATATACTAAATTTATTTCAATTTCCTAGAAATTTGTAAAAACAAATGTATACAATAAAAGCTTGTAGATAATAAGTTTACCTCATTTTCAATCTGCATCTACCACACATAGGGGTGCAAGTTGGGCAGGCTTGGGTTGAGAATTTGTTAAAATTTGAAGGGGCCCAGCCTGTGGGCTAGGGTCCAATGCAGTTCAAATTCTTCAAATTGGACACCTGACTTTGCACCCGTAACCATACAATTAAGAAAGAAAAGTTAAAGAACTGAATAATCAAGAAACTTCCTAAAGACCAACAAATTTGCACCATTAAAGGAATGCATGTGAAAAAATTGCATTCAACAACCTTTTTAACAAAACCAGTGGTGTCTTTGCACACTTGAATCACCGGTATTTCCAATCTTTCTCACGTGTGTCATCAACCAGTTTATCTTCACTGAAAATCTTCTATTTGCTAACAAACAAGATCTAAATCCAATTGTAACATATGCAACTTTGCCTTTAATCTCCAGCATAAGATTCACCATCTCAATGCTTTAAATTGGATCAAGTTTCCCAACCAATTTCAGTATCAATCATGAATTGTCTCAGTCTGAATTACTTAAAACTACATGGGGTGTACTTCCTCAAGAATCTCTTTTGCAAGAACAAGCATCTTTGCATCTTTGACCTTAACTTGTTCAACTTGCTCAGCTACATCTTCTTGGACATTAACCTCAAAGCTTGTCAAAAGTGTTTGGCTACTACTTTAGCAATTCCAATTTGTTCTTGCCCTGTACCATGAATTTCAACATCTAGAACTTCTTTAGATTCAAAAATAGGCTTAAGTTCACCAGGACTTCCAAATGGATCATTGTTTTTTTATGATGATCTATAACCACTTTCTCAACTTCAAAGGTCTGAGTTTACACACAAATTTAAACTTCCTCATCATAGTTTGCTTTAAATTCTGTTATCTATCATAGAAGAATGGAGAGAGAAGAGATGAAAAGGGGAGTGAAGTAAAAATGAGGGAAGAATGAGTTGGGCAAATGCCAACTCCAATGTTATATGAAGAAACTTTAAAATATAACAGTATACAAGAATGCCCTCGTGCCACATACCCACCTACCAAAAAAAAAGTGGGTGGTAAATGCCAATCATACCCAATTTGTTAAACAATTCATTATGGCACATATTTGTATTGCCTTTAGTAAACAGTCAGCCAATTGCTCTATAGATCTTACAAAGGGAAGAGAAAGTTCTCCTCTTTCCACTTTTTCACAAATGAAATGCTTGTCAACCTCTATATGTTTGGTTCTGTGATGCTTGTTGAGGATTTAATCAGTTTTATGCAGATTTAGCAGGAATCTTTTATATGTTTATTGTTTAGATAGGAAGTGGGGACCACAACATTCTTGATGGGCCCTTTGTTGATTGCCTTTTAAGTGTTTTATGCAGTTTTAGATGCGCCCTATAAGGGCAAATTTTTCATTGTACTCCACTTTATATTTTTAATATAAATACTAGTTAAGGGGGCAGCCAAATTAAGGGCTCTCTTTTCTCTCTCAAACCTCTTCTTCTTCTTCTTCTTCTTCTTCAAGAAAACATCTTTTCTTTCACAGATTTTTAATTCAATGTTAGGGTTTCAGAGCAAGGTTAGGGTTTCTTGGAGTTCCCCCATGCAACCTTAGATCAGCCAATTGCACGAGGAGGTAAAGGGCTGATCGATCTACTTCAGACTACCCAGTTCCTGGATTCTTTTGGTGTATTTCAGTCATCAAGAAGGTGATCTAGGTTTTGGCATGAAAATCAAGAAGAACTAGAGTGCAGGAAAGAATCCTAGGTAAGTTGGATTCTTCATTCTTGATCTGATCTTGGGCGCTTGGACCTTGTTGCTAGGGCTTCTGGATATTTTTGAGCTTTCTAGAGTGATCGAATCACTCTTCTCTCCAATGGAAGACGGTGGGAGAAGAGGGTTTTCTCTCCAAATAGGGTTTTCTCCTTCCAGAAAGGCCAGCCACCATTGTGAGTGAGATCGATCTAATCTTAGAGACTTTTTACCTAGTGTTCTGTTGTTTTTAAATTGTTTGAAGCTGAGATGGAGGGCTGGAGTACTAAGTAAAAGTCCACCAGTAACATGGGTCCAGGTGTTGGAGGTACAAGTGATATGTTTGGGTCTGGAATTATTACCACATTTAAATTGGATGGTACAAATTATTTAGAATGGGCACAATCAGCCAAAATGGCTATTGGTGCTCGTGTAAAACTAAGGTACATAACTGGGGAGGAAAAGAAACCTGATACAAATTCCTCCCGGTGGATACAAGAGAATTACATGGTGATGTCCTGGCTATGTAATTCTATTTTACCCCACATTGGCAAAAATTTTCTATGGGCTAATACAACAAAGGAGATTTGGGATGGAGAGACTGAAACCTATTCCCAGAAGCAGAATGTAGCCAGAGCCTATCAATTAAGGAATCAGGTGATTAGTATAAAACAGGGAGATAAACCTCTTGCCATGTATTTCTCTATGCTAAAAACCCTTTGACAAGAGATAGATCATTTAGAAATTGTGGTTTGGTAAAGTGTGAATGATGCAGCAACCTATCAGAAGTTGATAGAGAGAATAGGGTTTTTGAGTTCTTGGCTGGGTTAAACCCTGAATTCGACATTGCTAGGCAACATATCCTTTCTAGAGAGAGTGACACTTTCTCAAGCCTATGCCTTTGTTTCTAGAGAGGAGAGCAAGAGGAATGTCATGTTGAGACAACCTGGGATTGATTAGTCTGCTATGGTTAGTACAACTAGACCTAAGCCAAATGGAGTCAAGGGGACCAGTGAGACTAAGAGGGAGGACAAGAAGGACTTGGTGTGTGATTATTGTAAGAAGGCTAAGCATACCAAAGACACTTGCTAGAAGCTCTACCCATACCTCATACCAGCTCGGGTCAAGAACAAGAATGGAAATGCAAATGTGACAATTACAAGAGACTCTTCGGGACCCCTTACCAAAGCTGATTGGGCGACCATTGCAATAGAAGCAGTCAAAACCGAATTGGAGAAGTTTGGATAGCTTATGAGTAAGAAGGATTCAGCCGGTTCTAGTTCTTCAGATGAACAACAGAGTGCAGGAGCCAATCACACCACCTCTTTTGCTCATACAGGTCACTCATATGCAACTGCAAATTATGCATCAACCTCATGTAAGGAGGGACCTCCCTGGATTATAGACTCAGGAGCATCTAAGCACATGACTAACATACCTACCCTTTCCAATTCTTACCAATTATGCTCTGGTAGAGACAGAGTCTCTACAACAGATGGTTCACATGTCCCCATTGTTGGGAAAGGGGCAGTTAGAGTGACCAATAATATTACTTTATCTTTTGTCTTACATGTTCCTAGACTTCATACTAACCTTCTTTCTGTTAGTTCTTTGACAAAAAATTTAAACTGTTCAATGACCTTCCTCCCTCGTAATTGTGTTTTACAAGATCTAGAGCCAAAAAGAATAATTGGGAGTGGTCATGAGGTGAATGGAGTCTACCTTTTGGACGAGATACTAAGACATCAAAGCCATCACCATATTAGTAGCAGCAATAATAGTGGATCAAAGTCCGTGAGTCAGATTATGCTCTGGCATAATCGGTTAGGTCATCTTTCTTTCAGGTCACTAAAGTTTTTGTTTCCAAAGTTGTTTGAGTCTATCCAATTATCAAGTTTGGAGTATGAAAGTTGTCAGTTGGGAAAGCATTGTAGACATTCTTTTAAATCAAGTAATAAAAGAAGTACTTTTGCTTTTGATGTTGTTCACACTGATGTATGGGGACCATACCATATTCTATGGGTGGCTATCGTTATTTCCTCTTGTTTGTGGATAATTACACAGTATTTCTTGGACATATTTGATGAGATCCCATGATGACATACCTAATTTGGTACAACTGTTCCACCAGATGGTTACCACACAATTTAGAGTGAGAACTAAGGTCTTCAAATCAGATAATGCCAGAGAATAACTTGAGAAGGATTTGGCTACATATTTTTTTGGAGCATGGTGTAATTCATCAGAGTAGTTGTGCATATACACCGCAACAGAATGGAGTAGCAAAGAGGAAAAATAGACACATTGTGGAGGTGGCAAGAAGTCTTATGGTGTGTGCTTCAATTCCTATTCGTTTCTGGGGGGGTGTAGTTCTCACAGTTGTGCATTTAATTAACCGTGTCCCTTCACATACTTTGGGGTTTAAGGTGCCATTCAATCTTCATTTTCTGGATGGGGAGGTGTTTCATATACCTTTGAGGGTTTTTGGGTGTGTTTCCTTTGTTCACATTCTTGACCCTCATCATAAGAAATTGGATCCTAAGGCCAAGAAATGTGTTTTCCTTGGGTATGCTTAAAACCAAAAGGGGTATTGTTGTTGTTACAAAATTATAGGCTATAAATATGTAGTATTAGCCCAATTAGGAATAGCTTGATTATAGGAATTATTCTTTCTTTGATTTTCTTCCTATTTTAGTATCTACAAGGCTGTATTATTTTCTTCCTTTTTTGTATCTGCAAGGCTGTACGATTTTCTTCCTTTTTTGTATCTACAAGGCTGTATGGTTTTCTTCCTTTTTAATATCTATAAGGCTGTATATATATGTACTATTTTCTCAATTGAAAGAAATCAATTTCTTCCAATTCTTGTTCTATCACATGGTATCAGAGCTGGAGACACCAATTCCAGTCTGAAACTAATTTCTGGTTTTCTTCCCTCTACTGCCCAAGTGAGCAGCAACTGTGATCTCTAGGTCACCCATTCCGAGTGACATCTGCATCTCACCACCCCTACCAGTGGAAGCGGAATCCCAGATCGGCATACCCACCTTCACCGGTCTCTTTTCCGACGATCACCTCAGCCTCGGTGTTACTCCTGTGGTGTTTGTTTGCCCATCAGGAAAGTCTTTCTTCTCTATTCTTTTTTTATACAGTTGATATTTCGGTGCTGCTAGTTGTGGTTTCTTGCTGTTTGGGTGTTGCATCTGCTGCCGATTCTGTTTGTGTTTTATTGGCTTTGCTGGTTGTTAAAAGTTTATTTTCCTGTGTTTATGATGGCGGTTGAACAAAAGAACTTAGCTATGCCTAGTGTTATCCCCATTCTGTCTAAAATCACTGAACAAAAACTAAACGGAACTAATTATTTAGACTGGAGTAAGACTGTTCGTTTGTATTTACGGAGTATCACTAAGGACAACCATCTGACTAAGGACCCTCCTATTGATGAGACCCGCACTAAATGGCTAAGGATTGACGCTCAATTGTTTTTGCAAATCCGCAATTCTATTGAGAATGAGTACGTCGGTCATGTCTCTCACTGTGAGTTTGTAAAAGAACTAATAGAATATTTGGCTTTTCTGTTCTCTGGTAAAGAAAATATTTCCCGTATTTTTTATGTTTGCAAGAAATTTTATCGGGCTGAACAACAGGATCAGTCTCTTCAAACCTATTTCATGAATTTCAAACGCACTTATGAGGAATTGAACGCCTTGTTACCTTTCAGTACTGATATCAAAGTTCAGCAGACTCAACGTGAACAGATGGCTATTATGAGTTTTCTGGCTGGCCTTAATCCTCAATTTGATGGTGCTAAGTCACAGATTCTGTCTAATCTTGAGATTACCTCTTTAAAAGAGGTCTTTACTAGGGTCCTTCGTACAGATACTGGTTCCCATACCTCACCTGTACAACAACCTAGTGCACTTGTCAGTCAGAATAGTGGATCAACTGGCCGGTCTCGTTCTCAAAATAGTAGCAGACGTGGCAGTAATAGTGGTTGGAAAGCTGGAACTCAGGCCGCAGGGGAAGTAGTTTGCTACTATTGTCATGAACCAGGACACACTAAAAGGACTTGCCAGAAATTGCTAAAGAAAAACCAGAAGTCTTATGGGTCTCAGTCAGCTCATGTTGTAACTACGAGTGATGCTCCTTGTTGACAGGTGTATTATATGTACTGTACACAGGTTTAGTGCCCGCAGGGGTATTTTTGTAATTTTGTAGACTTGTGTTGTACGGCCAGTATAGTATAAATACAATGCTTCACTTGACTGAAAGCAGTTCTTTCCTTCTTCTCCTTCTTCTCCTGCTCACCATGGTATCAAAGCAGGACCGTCCAGGCCTGGAAAACAACCAGCTAAGGTCTCTCTCCACTGTTGCGTAGAAGCTATAGTCCTGATGCTCGAAGACAAGGAAGAGGAAGCATTCTCTAGTGTTGCGGTTAGTCTCCACTGCCGAGTAGGGTTCTGCTACAAGAAAGCTGACTGTTCAACTTCCTAGCGCAGAAAAGGGTTCTACTACAAGTTTTTTTCTTCTTCCTTCAGCCTTAGGTGCTGGTAACTGGAGTTGCTCGACTAAGAAGACTGTAGAAAACCATCCTAGATGTACAAAGGAGGGTTCTGACCTGAAGAGAAGTTTGAGTCCATGACTGTACTACCTATTCACAGTTCGGGTGACCTAGGTACTGAACTGAATTTTTTCTGTTTATGGTTCTCTTCTTGCACTCTTTCGATGGACTATTAATGTCCCAAAATCTCAGTAGGGACTGTCCTCCTTCCTCCGATTGTGTGTTGCTCTATTCAACTCTCTAAGGGACTGTTGATGAACCCTAAACCCTAAGTGACTGTTCGGCTGCCCTGAAAAGTGGATATCAGCCGATTAGGTGTGGTGAACCACCACTCGTATTGCTGCTCCTACTGAGTTTTTTTTTTTCAGCTGAGAAGCTGTATTAAAGTTGTAAAACTGTAGGTCATTCAGACCTGGTTACACTGCAAGTGCAGTTCGTATCTTGTTCTGTGGACTCCTACATAGTGTAGGTCATACAACCTAGTACTGCAGTTGCAGTGTTTGTGCTTGGTTCTCTGTGAAACCGAAAATTAGCGTGCCTAGTTGTGGACTGTAGCAGCTCTGTAAGGCAGTGTGCCTTTTGGTTTTGTGTACTTCTAAACCTAGAATCATGAATAGTGAAGATTCAGCTACATCTGGGATCTCCACAATGCTGAATGGAATGAGTGGGAGCAGTGCCCTATCCTTCCCTATGGCTGTTGTTCCTCTTGATGGGTTAAACTACCTAGAGTGGTCAAGGGGGATCAAGCTATACATAACTGCAAGGGGAAAAATAGGCTACATAAATGGAAGAGTCAAAGAACCACCTTCTGGAAATGCAGAAGATGATAGATGGGATCAGGAGAACAGTATGGTTATGCCATGGCTTTTGATCTCCATGCAACCCCAAATAAGGAAGAACTTCATGTGGGCTGAAACTGCAAATGAGATCTGGGAACAGGCAAAATCCACATATTCTAAACTTCGACACTATGCCAAGATTTATCAACTGCAAGCAGCTTCATCTACTTGTAAACAGGGGGAGAGGAGTTTATCAGTTTATTACTCTGACTTGACAACTGTTTGGAAGGAGTTGGACCATTACCAGAATATTGATTGGAAGTGTGATGAAGATGCAAAATTGTATAAGAAACTTGTCTCACAGCAAAGAGTGTTTTCTTTTTTACATGGTCTCAATCCTATCTATGAATCCATCAGAGTACAAATTCTAAGTTCTAAGGATCTTCCTTCAATTCAGGAGGTCTATCCTCTTGTCCAGTCTGATGAGAGCAGAAGAAACTTGATGAACAGCACCGGAGGGGATGCAATTGTGTTGGCGGCAAAGGGGGATTCCTCTACTAGTGGTGGACCTTCTTCCAAGAGAGGGGATCTCCAGAAGAAAGCAAAAGATAAGGAAAAATTGTGGTATACTAATTGTCAGAAGACCCGGCACACCAAAGATACTTGTTGGGATCTCCATGGGAAACCAAAGTGGGCTCAGGATTTACCTAAGAAGCAAGGCTCAAATGTAATTAGAAGACCCGGGCAACAAGGTACCGATAAACACCACATGGCCAACATGGTTACTCGGGAGAATCAGCCCTCCACTTCTGCTATGACTCAACACCACATGGCCAACATAGCTACTCTGGATCTGACCCAAGAGAGGATATTGTAAACTCCTTCCGTGACCATTTGGAGCTTTATGGTAGAGCAATTCGCCAGATGGATGCTCCTCCCACCACCTCTTTTGCATCCACAACAGGTAATCCTGCCACAGCTTTCCATGTTGCTTCTCACGACCTTGACTCTCCATGGATCATTGATTCTGGAGCGTCAAAACACATGACTGGTATGTCCTCTTACTTTCAAACTTATCACCCTCTTTCTGGAAGAGATAAAGTGAGACTAACTGATGGATCATACACTTCCATAGCTAGTCAAGAAACTCTCTCTCTTCCCCTCGGCCTTACTCTTTCTAATGTTCTTCATGTTCCAAAATTCCCTATGAATTTGTTCTCAGTCAGTAGTGTTACAAATTCCTTAAACTGTTCTGTGACCCTTCCTATTGTGTGATTTAGGATTTGGCCTCGGGGAGGACGATTGGTAGGGGATGTATGGTTGATGGACTCTATATGCTGGAGAATACGACTGGCCTTCATGTTACAGAATCTATGAGTCAGTTCAGAAAGAGTAAAATGTATTTGTGGCATTGTCGTCTGGGTCATTTGTCTTTTGAGTCCTTGAAAGTTGTTTTCCCAGAACTGTGTACTTCATTACCTTCATTGATGATTATTCCAGATACACTTGGGTATATCCAATGCGAACCCATGAGGAAGTACCAAAAATTATCCAAGATTTCCAGCAGATGGTCTTCACCCAATTTCAGACCGAAATTCAAATATTTCAATCAGACAATGCAAAAGAATTTTTTCATAGTGACCTCACGGAGTTCTTTGCTTCACATGGCTCACTTCACCGGAGCTCTTGTGCCTGCACGCCACAACAAAATGGTGTGGCTGAACGGAAGAACCGACACCTTCTTGAAGTGGCACGGGGTTTACTAATCCACATGAATGTTCCCAAACGATTTTGGCTTGAGGCCGTCCTTTGTTCTACATACCTCATTAACCGAATGCCCTCTCGTTGGTTAGAATACAAAGCTCCACATCAGCTTCTCTTTCCTAAGGCCCCTCTTCTTTCTATTCCTCCTTGTGTTTTTGGTTGTCGGTGCTTTGTCTAAAACCTATCTCCCACCCGGGGGAAATTGGACTCTCGTGCTATCCCGTGCATATTTCTTGGCTACTCATTCTCTCAGAAAGGGTATCGTTGCTTTGATCCTGTTTCTCGGAAATTCTATGTCTCCATGGATGTTACCTTCTTTGAGGATGAGCCCTTCTTTCTTGTTTCTCCTCAGGGGGAGTGTAGGCATGAGGAGAAACTGGTTCAACTTCCTCCTCTTCTTACTCTTTCTCCTTCTCCCCCTTCTTCTGATCCTCCACCTTTCCGTGTTTTTTCTCGTCGTCATAAAGGCCAACCAGGTTCAAGTGCTGTGGAGAATCCAGAAGCCGCACCTCAAATGCCATCAAATTCCTTGGGGAAAGATCATATTCACTCAGGTAACTTGATTCCCAACCTCCCTGTTGCTAATGATCTTGACCTTCCCATTGCCCATAGGAAAGGTGTTAGGTCGTGCACCACTAAACACCCCATTTCCAACTTTGTTTCCTATGAGAACATCTCACCTTCAATTCGTGTTTTTCTTACCTCCATTGACAGTATCACTATTCCCAAGAATGTGGCAGAAGCTCTCTCAGTACCGGAATGGACGAAGGCCATGAAGGAAGAAATTGATGCTCTTCATAAGAATGGCACGTGGGAACTTGTTGATCTCCCTAAAGGAAAGGATCCAGTTGGATGTAAATGGGTGTTCACTGTTAAGCATGGGGCTGATGGAACCGTGGAGAGGTATAAAGCTCGTTTAGTGGCAAAGGGTTTTACTCAAGTATATGGAGTTGATTATGCAGAAACCTTTGCCCCTGTTGCCAAAATGAACTCTATTAGAGTACTTTTTTCTCTTGCTGCCAATCTGAATTGGAATCTACATCAGCTTGACATCAAGAATGCCTTCTTGAATGGTGACCTTGAAGAGGAAGTTTATATGGTTCAACCCCCCGGTTTTTTGGCTCAAGGAAGTGAACAAAAGGTGTGCAAGTTGAAGAAGTCTTTTTATGGGCTGAAACAATCACCAAGAGCTTGGTTCAGCAGATTTCATACTGTAGTTCAGCAGAGGGGATTCAAGCAATGTCAGTCAGATCACACACTATTTGTAAAAAGAGTAGAAGGTAAAATGGCTGCCCTAATAGTATATGTGGATGACATAATTGTTACTGGTGACTGGAAGGATGAAATTCAAAGTTTGAAGGGCTTCCTTGCCACTCAGTTCAAAGTGAAAGATCTAGGACCCGCCAAATACTTCCTTGGAATTGAGGTTGCCCGATCAAAAAAGGGTATATTCATCTCCCAAAGGAAATATGTCTTAGATTTGCTTAAGGACACTGGAAAGTTTGGGGTTAAACCAGCTGACTCTCCCATTGACCCCAACCATAAGTTAAGTGACAGCCAAGGTGAACCTCTTAAGGATGTGAAGCAATTTCAAAGGCTTGTAGGGAGATTGTTGTACCTCTCTATGACTCGTCTAGACATAGCATATGTTGTTGGTGTCCTCAGCCAGTTCATGCATGCACCTAGGTCCACTCATCTTGAAGCAGCGGAGAGAATATTGCGGTATCTTAAGAAGTTCCCAGGTGCTGGCTTATTATTCCAGAAACATGGACATTTGAGAGTTGAAATTTACACAGATGCGGATTGGGCTGGATCTCAAAGTGACAGAAGGTCTACTAGTGGTTATTGCACCTTTGTAGGAGGGAACCTTGTTACTTGGAGGAGTAAGAAGCAAATCGTGGTAGCTAGATCCAGTGCTGAAGCTGAGTACCGTGCAATGGCACACGAAGTAGCTGAAGGTGTGGATAAAGAATCTATTGGGAGAATTGGGTTTTCCAGTAGATAAACCCATGACTCTACTCTGTGACAACAAGGCAGCTATAAGTATCGCTGCCAACCCGGTACTACACAAGCACTTTATCAGAGAGAAAATCATCACAGGCGAAATATGCACTCCATACATCAGCTCTGAAAACCAACTAGCAGACATCTTTACAAAAGGGCTAAACCATTCCAGACACCAAGGTCTCTGTGACAAGTTGGGCATTATTGATATCTATGCCCCAACTTGAGGGGGAGTGTTGACAGGTGTATTATATGTACTGTACACAGGTTTAGTGCCCGTAGGGGTATTTTTGTAATTTTGTAGACCTCTTGTGTTGTACGGCCAGTATAGTGTAAATACAATGCTTCACTCGACTAAAGCAGTTCTTTTTTAGGCCTTAACTCAGTAGCCTCCTCTTCTTCTTCTTCTTCCTTCTTTCCTTTCTTCTTCTCGTAGTTTGCTACTATTGTCATGAACCAGGACACACTAAAAGGACTTGCCAGAAATTGCTAAAGAAAAACCAGAAGTCTTTTGAGTCTCAGTCAACTCATGTTGGAACTACGAGTGATGCTCCTCATCCATCGTCAAATCAGACCATTACAATTTCTGCAGATGAGTATGCGAAATTTACCCAGTATCAAGAGGCATTAAAGAACTCCTCTCAGTCCATCACTGCCCTTGCTGAGTTAGGTAAAACCAATACATGTCTTCTTTCTTCTTCCTCTCAGTGGGTCATTGATTCTGGTGCAACAGATCATATGACAGGCAATCCTAGTCTCTTTTCCACTTTCCAATCACACACTTCTCCTTCTTCAGTCACTTTAGCAGATGGTTCTATTTCTTTTGTCCTTGGTTCTGGCACTATCAATCCCACACCAACACTTTCTTTGTCATCCGTATTGAGTTTACCAAAATTTTCTTTTAATTTGGTATTTGTTAGCAAAATCATTCGTATTCTTAATTGTTGTATCTCATTCTTTCCTGATCATTGTCTATTTCAGGATCTTATGATGAAGAGGATTATTGGTAAAGGACAAGAATCAAGAGGTCTGTACATTTTAGATACCCAGGAACCTCAGAGCATTGCCTGTTCCAGTACTTTATCTCCTTTTGAAGCTCATTGTCGGTTGGGGCATCCATCTTTACCTTTGTTAAAGAAGTTATCTCCTCAGTTTCATGATATATCTTCTTTAGATTGTGAGTCTTGTCAGTTTGCAAAACATCATCGTCTATCGTCTGTATTTCGTACGCCCCTACTAGCATATCAGCCTGTATCGATATTTTAAACCTTGAGTTCAGAAACTTCAGATGTTATCAATGGCCCTGAAGGCTATTAGTAAAACACAAGTAACATGTTTACTTGACAAACTAGGTATGCTAGATATCTGTATTCTGTACATCAGCTTGAAGAGCAGTATTGAAAGGAGATATTTTCCAACTACATTATAGGATTGCTTTCAAGTTATCTATGTGAAGGAAAAGTTTTAATTTCATTCATTATAATGCTTAATCTAATAAAGTGTTTGAATAAGGATGGGCCTCATGTTTTCGCTCCTCGGTCTTTGTTTTTCCTCTCTTCTTCATATGTTTCTTTCTCTTCTATTAACCCTGAACCTCCTACAACTAGATCAAAGGACATACTTCAGCAATCAGACTAGATAACCTAAACTCATAATAATGCTAATAGTAAAAAATTTCATTTATATAGATGCTTTGTAACTTAACTGCAAAAAACATGCGTGCCCTAAAAACAAGAGGAAGAGATCTTTGAGGATCCATCAGTTCTCGTAAGAGCCTCCGCATGAAAAACGGGAGATCCCGTAGCCTCTGTCAAGAAGAAAAAGAAGCCATCAGTTATGTTGACTTGAAACATAAATATGCTTTTCTTAAGGATTGTTACATTTAAATGAAGCAACAAACCACAAAGTGTGCTATAAAAATTGCAAGCCTTGGGCACACCAATATCACAGACGAGAATCATTTTGTGGAGTGTAGCTTTCCTAAAACCAAGTTACCTAACTACTTGTTAGGTTTGGATGAATTAAGCTTGAATTTAATGTTTGATAGGTAACTTAATGTAAATGTCCCTAAAATTCCTAATATTTCCATTTCGATGGGCAGAGTGACATGAAATTTTACCAGAATTGACCTCAATGAACACTACCAGCACTATGTCGAGTACAAGAGATAGTATTCATGACATATTTCCATTTCCACTTCCATGGGGTAACAATTCAAAATTTTACTGGAACCAACATATTCCCCAATGAACACTACCAGCACTATGCAGAGTACAAGTGATGGTATTATAACATAAGTTGGTAACAATATTGTAGATATGTGGAGTGACAATGTTATCGCCTGCCTAACAATATTGTAGATATGTGATAACATAGTTCCATTTCAGCAAGTTCAATATCCATTTCAATCATGAAGTTAAATATCAGTTTTTGTTCATGTAATAAATTATTTGGTTGGTCTATTAGAACCATTTACATTTTCTATGAGATTAAATTTTGCTTTAACTCATTCTTTCATGAAGTTTTTAATCTTACTGTTTACAGGAGAACTTTGGAACGTATTCTTTTGTCTATAACCTTAGTTTCTTAGCTTTGTTTAATTATTTGGAACAAGATAATAATTTTAAAAGGTGTGCCTATGCTTCTTTTATCATTTAATAAAATATCATTCCATATTTGTGGAAAATCCTATTCCCCCAAGGGTGGAAACATTTCATGGTTGGCTGCACTAGTGGGTAGCTTGTATAAAATCATTGCTACAGTCCTAGTTAGTAGGTTGAAGACTGTATAGCCCTATGTTATCTCTCAGAACCAAGGAGCTTTTGTAAAAGGGAGACAAATTGTGGATCAAATCTTAGTGGCAAATGAGTGTGTGGCAGCTAAGAAAAAACAAGGTGGCAAAGGTTTGACTTGTAAATTGGACCTAGAAAAAGGTTATGATATGGAGGATTGGTCCTTCCTGTTGAATTTAATGGAAAAGATGGGGCTAGGTGAAAGATGGAGGATGTGGATTAAAGAATGTATTAGCTCAGCACATTTTTCTATTCTGATGAATGGGGTAGCAAAGGATTTCTTCCAGGATAAAAGAGGACTAAGACAGGGTGATCCCTTATCCCCATTCTTATTCACCTTTGTGGCTGAGGTTTTGAGTAGACAAATCACCAAGGCTGATCAAGACAAACAGTTTAAAGGTTGAAGGATGGGTAGATCAGAAGTGGTGGTGTCTCAATTGCAATTTGCTGATGACATAATCATTTTCTGTGAAAGTTGTGATGAATCCAGTTGTGTAGTTGGAATCAACATTGAAGGGGGGACATCCAAGCCATGGCAAATCTGCTAGGTTGTGAAGTGAAAAATTGGCCTCTGGAATACTTAGTTATGCCCTTGGGTGGGAATCCGAAAGCGGAAAGCTTCTAGAAACCGATGGTAGATAGGTCCATAAAGAAGTTGGCAATGTGGAAGAGAAATTATATATCCTTGGGGGGAAGAATCGCCTTGATAAAATCAACCCTAGAAAACCTACCCACTTATTTCCTCCACCTTTAAGATCCCAGTGAAAATAGCTAGGAAGTTGGAGAAGATTATGAGGGACTTTTTGTGGGAACCAAGTGATGAAAAGAATGATCATTTAGTGAAGTGGGAGCAAGTTTGTTACCCTAAAGAGTAGGGTGGATTATGTATAGGGAACCTATTAAAGAAAAACAAGGCCCTTCTAGGGGAATGGCTGTGGAGATTCCCTTGTGAAGAAGAAAGGTTGTGGCACAGGGTCATTAAAAGCTTACATGGTGAAGCAGATAACGGCTGGGATGCAAAACTAGCCCCCAATGCAACTCCATTTTCTCCCTAGAAGGCAATCTTTGAGGTATATCCAACCTTTCTTCAATTTATCAAGTTTGATATTGGTTGTGGCAACAAAGTTTTAATCTAGGAAGACCTTTGGGTTGGGGATGTGCCTCTTATGATCAAATTCCCAGACCTCTACTCCTTATCAAACCATAAAAACAAACTTGTTGCTAGGTTTGGTGTGCTTTCAGATTTAGGGATCTCTTGGGATTTTGGTTTCAGAAGAGGGTTGAGGGAAAATGAGTATGAGTCTCTAGTGCTTTTGCTTTCAACACTTGAAAGGGTCTACTTGAACCAGTCTATAGTTGATTGTAGAGTTTCGTCCCCAACTTCTGATGGTTTATTTTCTTGTGCATCTTTCTTTGGTTTGCTCACTCACATTGATCCTATGGGGGTGAACTTCCCAGTGAAAGAAATCTGGTCTAAACCAATCCCTCCAAAAGTACAAGCTTTCTGTTGGGAAGTGTTCCTAGGGAAGGTAAACACTTGTGATGTGCTACAGAAAAGGAGGCCAAACAATTGTCTCTCTCCTCATGTGTGTGTCCTTTGTTTGTTCTCTCTTCGGATGCATATGGGTTCCCCCACAAGATGTGGTAAGTCTATTCAGCCCCTCTTTCCTGTGTCAACAGAAGAAATGAGGAAAGTGCTTATGGAAAGCAGTAAGAGCAGCTATAGTATGGACTATACGGGAGGAAAGAAACCTAAGAATCTTTTTTGGAAAAAGCAAAACAAAGGAGGAAGTTATTGAAGCCATAAAAATCAGAACTGCACATTGGGTGAAGACCATGGAGATATTCAGAAACTACTTCACGAATAAGATCCTAAGAAATTGGGCTAAAGTAGCACAAACAGATGTACCCAAAGTACTTGTAAGTATGGAATGGAAGCCACCAATACTGGACTTTGATGGGAGTTCTCTTGGCAACCCAAGAAGGGAAGGCATAGGGGGTGTGTTTAGAAATCATCTGGGTGTGGTGGTGGCACTCTACTCAGGACCAGTAGGTTTTGGTGACTCAATATAGGCTGAATCTCTAGCCCTACTTCAAGGTCTAAAGACAGCTGAGCAGATAGGAACAACAGACTTAGAAATAGGAGACTCACTATTGGTCATTTATTGGGCCAAAAACATCACATCAGTACGTTGGAAGCTCAAATTTATCTTCAGAAAAATTGACACACTTGCAAGGAAGTTCAACTCTCAATTTGGTTGGGTCAAACGGAATGCAAATGGGATGGTGGATACCCTAGCAAAACAAGGGGCAAGCAAATAGATCTTCATTGTACTGGGCAGAATTGTAACTAATTACTGGAGATTGCAGTTTGTCCATCTGCAATCTTTATCTTGTTAGACAGTGTATGCCCTTAGCTCCAATCAACATAATGTACATTATGACATTTATTGTAAATGAATAAAGTACACATTTGATTCATGTTATTGTGGTATGTTTCTATGTAATACCCTTAAAATGGACACATATGAGACTTGTGTTAGTTTAGAATTTTCACAACCATTGGATAGATCCGTGGAGATTTATCCTGCCAAGGCTGACACTGATGTACCGCCAAGTTGGTTGGGGTGGCTTGTCTCAGCTGCCAGGGTGAGACCTGAGGTACATGCGGTGTGGGTTTTCTTGAAACCCTAAACCGGACCAAATTCTAGTATTGCCTTGGACCTTTGAGAAAAATGGGCAAAACTGGAATGTTACACCTGACCCCTAGACTCAATTATGATACTGCACTAGGTGTCGGATTGGGCTGCCTTTGATGTGCCAATTAGTGAGATCCTTAGAGGGGGTCAAAACCTAGGTATGTTGGGACAGTCCGAGAATTCATCTAAGTAGGTGATCATAGTGACAGGATCAGCCCTTTTGTCGGACAAAGTGAATGATCGGGGAAATGCACTCTCTCTGATGGAAACCTAAATTGTCGGCAATGGATTTCAAATGTGTTTAAAATTTGGTTTTGCAAAATATATTTATATAGAGATATACTTATATATTATGGTTTCACAAATTGTTTGCAAAAGGTTTTAATTCCTAGGATCCATGTGAGTAGAGAGTGCAGCACTGTACCTTGCAGCCGAGGGAGAGGTCCTCTCTTGTCGGGCAGTGTTTGATCATTAAGGGCTAAGAGGTTAAGTGTAAGACCATTGAGGGTTATACCTGATGGGCTAATCTTGCATCTGCCCACAGTCCTTGGGCCTTCATAAGATGGCTGGACCCAATGACCATTTAGTGTAAATGTTGGGCCCATTAAGAGCCCATAGTGATGGACTCGGGGGTTCACTGTATTCAACAGTGAATTCGGCCAGGCCTTGTAACAGAGGCTAGGCTGAACCCATGTGGCTGATGTGTAGATCAATGATAGGGTCCCACGCCGTACAAAGAGAGCCAAGCTAGCTAGCATTAAAAGGAAGTGAGCCTGAAAGCTTAATGGTCCTAAAGCCCATTTCGAACTGGGTTAATTGGACTAATTAAATAGAGGCGAATCTGGGTATGGATCAGCAGATAAGGATAGGAGGTTAACTCTTATCCACTTAAAGAGTCCAGATTCAAATAGAGATTTGGATCAAGGAACTCCTAATTTGATTAGGAATAGCTGATCTTTATCTGCAGATAAGGGATTATCCTTATCGCTTAAAGAGTTCATATCCAAATAAAGATTTGGATCAAGAGACTCCTAATCGGATTAGGAGGTCATCTCTTTAAGGCTATAAATAGAGAGCAGGGCAGATCTGAAAATGACACACATACAACACAGAAGACAATTCAGTTTGACTGTTTCTGCCTTCAGTTCTTTTTCTCCCTGCTCTTGCCGCCCTACCCTATTTGATCTCCAATTCTTGGAATTGATCAATATTTTATCTTGATATTGTTTCTTGCTAGAAGAAACAATTCTGAAGTTGTGCTCACTACCCATTCGATTCTTACTAAAGAATCAAAGGTTCTTGGTGAAGAACTGCCTGTTGATCCTGCCTCATCCTAAGTTGTGTCATCTTTAGTGGAGGGAGGATTTGGTACACTCTTTAGGCGTGAACACTTGCGTTGCGAGGAGCTTTTTGCGTGGATTCCGTATTAGGTATATCCCTCCCTAATCTTGGTTTTAGATTTGGTCCGGTTTGATTACAAGAACGAACCTTGAAAAAGCAGTTTTCTAAATTGGGAATACAATTCCCAGATGGGAGTAAAGAAATTTTTTGAAATTTCGCCCAACTTTCCTGCAGGGTTCGGCAATCCATATGATGGATCTCCCATCCCTTCATATCTATTGTAACTAAATTTCTTTGTTATTAATGAAAGTTTTTTGTTGATCAAATAATAAAGTAGAAGAAAAATTTTATTCAATAAAAAAGAAGATAACAAAGCAATAATTACAAGTGATGAAAAATTACCCAAATGAAAAGAAAAATAGTGATTCCAGAAAAAAAAACATACAAGAGACATCAATTCCCCCCATTATCAGAATTCATTACATTCCAAAAACCAGACCCAAAAGAATCTTTACTATCCCCCTCGAACTCTTGAAGAGAAGCAGGACTGGTGGTGATCATTTTCAGCCCAACTCGGAAATTCCAGGCTTGGGCCTACATTTTGTGTTCAAGCCCAGCCCTAGCCTAGGCCAGCAAATTTTAAGGCCAGCCCTGGGCCAAATACTTCAAGCCAAGCCTAGATAATTTATACATATGAATATTACATAACAAATAAAATAAAATACTATATATATAGTATTTTTAACATAAAAAGACAAGCCTGGCTGACCTGGGCCCTAGCTATAGCCCTTATCACAGGTGTATAACCCGGCTTAACCCGGCCCATGATAACCCCTAACCAGGACCCATTTCATAATCCTGTTGCATATTCTAGAAGCAAGATGATCATTGGTTTGAACAGTCTACTATGGTACTGATGTGGATAGAAAAATAAATTACATGTAGAACTTCAAGTATACAGCAATAAGCACAAGAAATACCAAGTTGAAACACAAAACAAGTTGGATTTTTAGGGGTTTCAGACCTAAACTGAAGTAAAACTCCTCCTGGAACAGTTCCGCTACAGTAAGAATGGCAGCAAGCTGGCCTCCCATGCGGACATGTAGCGATAGAGGGATTGGAAGGTGCCAAAATGGGTCAACTCTTCAAAACCCAAACTCCCAATACTTGAAAACCCTAGCTGGGGCTGAGCTACAGCTCAAACAAGAGAAAGAACTAAAAAAGACCCCTATAGAAATAGCCCCCTCTCTTTTATAAGATGAACCCACTGGCTTGTTGGACAAGCCAATTAAAATATTTACACATAAGCTCCTAGAATGTTTCCCTCTCACAAGCAACTCCTTAAGAACAAAACTAACTTCAAATGAACCCCCAAAAGACAACTTTTGTTACAAAAAGACCCAAGAGACCAAAACCCAACAGATATGCACCCAACTGCCCCTGACCAGAATCTAACTTATAAAATGAAAAAATTACCCCGGGTCCCAAACTGTCAACAAAGCTACCCAAAAACAACAATTTGGGATCCTACTACAAAAAAAAAAACGCAAAACAGAATACATTCACATTTTTTCCATTTTTTCTTTTGTTTTTTTGCATCATCATTCCCATCAAGTTAAAAAGAGCTCGACAACGTGCGAGAAACAAATTTAGCAGCCTTTCACGACTCCATCTAGCCTCATAAACTCCTCTTCCCTAATCCAAGAGTTCTCAATTGATGGCTTCCCTTTCCACTTGACCAAAAACCTAAAATAGGCCTCATTTCGAGTGTTGGTGACTCGAACATCTTCTACACTCTCTACTTGTTCAAATTCATTAAAACTATTGGCCCTTTGTGCTTGTCCTTGCCCAACCTTTGTTGCTGATTCTAGATCCTCATGGTAATAAAAGAGGTCTACTACATTAAAAATGGGTGAAATGGACAAATCAACTGGTAGCTCAATTTCATATGCATTGTCACCAAATCGTCTCAACACTTGACATGGACCAATCTTTTTTCTACTTCAACTTATGGAAAATCCCAACAGGAAACCTCTCAGGCCACAAATAAACCATGACTAGATCGCCCTCAGGAAACTCTTTCATCCGATGATGCTTATCCTTAGCTTCTTTAAACCTTTGGTTGCTTTCTTTCAGCTTCTTTAATAAAAGAGGTCTACTACAAAAAGACCCAAGATTAGGCAACTTCTTGAATCTCTCGAATGGATTCAGCTAAAGCTTCAGCATCATCACTCACTCGCCGCAACCCTATTATAGGAGCTAGATCAACACCACCTTTAGGTGACCGACCATACACAACTTCAAAAGGAGTCTTCCCTATAGATCTATTAATTGAATCATTGAAGAAAAATTCAGCTTGTGGTAAGATAAGATCCCATTGTTTTAAGTAGTCTCCAACAAGGCTCCTCAACAAGTTGCCTAATCTTCGGTTAACCACTTCAGTTTGTCCATTTGTTTGTGGGTGAAATGTACTACTATATTGTAGGGTAGTACCCATACACTTCCATAAAGTTCTCCAAAAGTGGCTAAGGAATCTTGTGTCATGATCTGATGTGATAAATCTTGGCAATCCATAAAACCGAACGACTTCTTTGAAAAACAAGTTAGCTACATGAGAAGCATCAGAAGTCTTTTGGCAACCAATAAAGTGGGCCATTTTAGAGAAAAGATCAACCACAACAAAAATAGAGTGATTACCCCTAGTTGTTCTTGGCAACCCCAACACAAAATCCATAGTAATATCAGTCCATGGTGCTTCTAGTATGGGTATGGGAATATACAAACCTGTATTTTGATGTTGTCCCTTAGATGTTTAGCATTTGTGACATCTATCAACATAGTAGAACACATCCTTTTGTAGCCTTGGCCAAAAGTACCTTTTAGAGACCATTTCAAGTGTCTTCTTTGCGACCAAAATGTCTCTTGCAATGCAAATCAGCAATGAGTAATGACCTCAAAGATCCTGATGGAATACATAACCTATTGACCATGAATAAACAACCATCATTCCACACAAACTTGGCTCGAATGTCGTTGTCACCTGTTGCATAGCTTTTACAAACAGGGCCAAAATAAGGGTCATCTTGGTATTGGTCTTTGATGGAGCTGAATCCCACAACATTAGTAGACACTGTAGTCACCAAGTGAATTCTCCTACTAAGTGCATCGGCTACCAAGTTTTGTTGTCCAGCCTTATGCTTCAAAATAAAATTGTATTCTTGTAGAAAATCAACCCATTTAGCATATCTTCCCTTAATCTTCTGTTGGGAGTTAAGGTGTTTTAATGCTTCATGGTCTAAATACAACACAAACTCCCATTGGATAAGGTAATGCCTCCAAAACATCAAGACAAGTACAATAGCATAAAACTCAACAAAATAAGTGGAATACCTCCTAGCATCATTGAGTTGAAGGGATGAAAGATCCATCCTATGGACGCCCAAAGATTGCGGAATAAGGGGCGAATTTCAAAAATTTTATCTCTCCCTTCAACTGGGAATCGTATTCCCTATTTAGAAAATCATATTTTTAAGAATCAATCTTGAACCATAAACTGAACCAGATCTGAACCAAAAGGAGTGGGAGAGGATAATACCTGATACAGAGAAATACTATCTCCCAATGAAGGTGTTCACGCCCAAGGAATGATCCAAAATCAGCTCCCACTGAAGATGGCGCAGTGAAGGATGGAGCAGAATCAGCAATGTTCTTCAAAAGAACTTGACCCTTCGCAAGAATCAACTGGACGGCTTGTGAGTACAGCTCCAATCAATCTTTTCCCAAAAGATTGAAATCAAGATCCAATCTTGATTGCTCCCAAGAACTGGAGATCGAACTGAAGGAATGGCAATGGCAGGAAGGTGGCGGCAGAAGAGAATTCGCAGTATGCAGGAAATCTCTTAATCTCTCTTTCTTAAAGAGAAGAATGCTATTGATGTTATTGTGTTTTTCAAGGCTGCCGCCCCCTTCCCCTTTTATAATCTTAAAGGGTTCAGCTCCTAATCAGATTAGGAGTTGCTAATCCAAATCATATTTGGGTTAGAAGTCCCTTAGTGATAAGGGATAATCCTTATCTTATCTGCAGATCAAATCAGCTGTCTCCTAATCTAATTAGGAGGTTTCCAGATCTAAATCTTATTTAGATCTTGGACTCTCTGAGTGGATAGGGTCTAAGCCCAATCCTTTTAGCTGACCCACTTCAGAATTCGCCCCCTTTAAATGACTGATCAAATCAGCCCAGTTCGAAATGGGCTTAAGGCCCATTTAGGTTATGTACTCAAAAAACCTTCCAAATTGCTGCCCAGTTGGGCTTCCTTGTATGGCGTGGGACCCAAGCATTGATCTACACATCAGCCACATGGGTTCAGCCCATCCTTTGTTACAAGGCCTGGCCGAATGCACTGCTGAAGACAGTGTACCCCCTGAAACCCATCAAATGAGCTCTATGGGCCCAACACTTACACTAAGTGGTCCCTGGGCCAAGCCACCTTGTAACACCCAGGGACTGTGGGCAGATGCAAGATTAGCCCATCAGGCATTATCCTCAATGGTCTTACACTTAACCTCTAAACCCATAATGATCATACACTGCCCGACAAGAAAGGACCTCTCCCTCGGCTGCAAGGAACAGTGTTGCACTCTCCACTTATATGGATCCCGGGAATTAAAACCTTCTTGCAAACATTTTAGAAACCATATATATATTCTTTTATATCTTATATAAAATATATTTTGCAAAACAAATCTCAACGGTTGAAATCGGCTGCCGGCAGTCTTGGTTTCCATCAGTGAGAGTGCATCCCCGATCATTACCTTTGTCCGACAAAGGGGCTGATCCTGTCACTATGATCACCCACTCAGATGAATTCTCGGACTGTCCCAACATACCCAGGTTTTGACCCCCGCTAAGGATCTCACTGATTGGTATATCAAAGATGGCCCAATCCGACACCTAGTGCAGTATCATAATCGAGTTTAGGGGTCGGGTGTAACTTTCCAGTTTTGCCCATCAATCTCCAAGGTCCAGGGCAATACTGGAAATCTGGTCCAATTCAAATATTCAATTAATCCTACACTGTATGTGCCTAGGGTCTCACCCTGGCAGCTGAGACAGGCCACCCCAACCGACTTGGTGGCACTACAGTGTCAGCCTTGTCAGGATAGGTCTCCCCAGACCGACCCACTGGCTGTGAACATTCTAAACTAACACGAGTCTCATTAAGTGTCCAGTTTAAGGGTATTACACAGAAACATACCAAGGGAACATGAATCAAATATGTATCTTTATTCATTTACAATAAACTCATAAAGTACATCATTCTGATTGAAGCTAAGGGCATACAAAACTGTCTAACATGAGTTTCTCACTAAAGTAAGTAACTAGATGGCCTTCTTGGCTAAGGACAGCTCCAACATGAGATGCATCACATTCAACTTCAAAGAGCTTGTTAAAATCAGGTAAAGCTAGTACTGGAGCCTTGGTCATCCTCATCTTTAGCTCTTGGAAGTTTTTCTCAGTTGCAAGAGTCCAAATAAAATCACCTACTTTCAAGCATCCAATAATGGGTGCCACAATAGTGCTGAAATTCTTTATAAATTGGCAATAAAATGTTGCTAGCCCATGGAAACTACGAATTTCAGTTAAGGTTCTCCGTTCTTGGTGCTGGCCACTCTTGAATAGCTTGAACCTTTTCTTGATCCACTTCAATCCCCTTGGCTGAAACAACATACCCCAAAAACATCAACCGATCTGTCATAAAATTACACTTTCAAATTTATATATAGTTGGTTTTGTCTCAAAACTTGTAGGACTGTTCTCAAGTGTTCTAAGTGGCTATCATGATCTTTGTTGTGGATGAGTATGTCATCAAAATAAACTACCACAAACTTCCCCATAAGCGGTCTTAGAACTTGGCTCATGAACCTCATAAAAGTACTAGGAGCATTAAACAACCCAAATGGCATAACCAGCTATTTCATAAAGACCTTCCTTAGTCTTGAATGCAGTCTTCCACTCATCCTCCTCTCGAATACAGATTTGATGGTACCAACTCTTCAAATCTATCTTTGAAAAGACTTGTGAGCCAACCAATGTGTCTAACATGTCATCAAGGCGGGGCATGGGAAACCTGCATTTAATTGTAATCTTGTTAATGGCACGGCTGTCAACACACATACGCCAACTACCATCTTTCTTTCGTGTGAGCAAAGCTAGTACAGCACATGGGCTTAAGCTCTCATGGATCAGCCCCTTCTCCAACAACTCTGTTACTTGTCTTTGGATCTCCTCATGCTCCTTAGGACTCATTCTATAGTGGGGTAAGTTGGGCAATGCTGCTCCCAGTACTAAATCTATATGATGTTGTACATCTCTTAGGGGAGGAAGGCCATTGGATAATTCCTCAGGCATCACATCAGCATACTCATGAAGTAGCTTCTTCACCATCTCTAGAATGTGTGTTTCTTTGCTAGCTTCTTTTGCAACCAGCACGTAAACAACATCCAAATTTCCTTCTTCTTGAGCCAATTTGTTTGAGGTGAAGAGAGTAGTGGTTGGCTTGGTTTTCTTCTTTGGAAATGAATCAAGTTGCATTGGTTTAAGAGTTATCTTTTTATTGTCTTATACAAAGCTATATGTGTTCTTGTCCCCATGATGAATGGTCTTACAGTCATATTGCCATGAGCGTTCCAGAAGAATATGCCATGCATCCATTGGGACAACATCACACCATATCGATTCTTCAAATGTACTACCAATAGAGAAATTAACTAAGCATTTAGAAGAAACTCTTACCTCATTTCCTTTGTTGAACCACAAAATACGATATGGTCGAGGGTGCTGAACAGTTTTGAACTGTAATTTATCCACCATCTCTTGAGAAACAAGATTCTCATTACTCCCACTGTCAATAATCAAATTACACAACTTCCCACCAATTGTACAACGTGTTCTAAAGATATTCTTTCTCAACCAATCCCCTGGTCGTTGTTCTTTAGGTGCAACCATGGAGTGCCATATCACTAGAGCTTCACCCTCAATGTCCCCATCCAAGTTTTCTTCCTCTAAAGCATTAGCTTCAATAGTTTTAGCCACTTGTCCATCCTCAACATTGCCTATATCATCTTGCTATTCATCAATGACTTCGTCAACCAAATGTGTTTGCCCTTCAATCCTTCTCTTAGGACATCCATTAAAACGATGTCCCAACTCCATACACCTGAAACATCTAACAGTAGGCTGCCCTTGATTGCTCTTGGTTGCATTTGGAGCCCCTTGGACTATAGGCCATGTTTGATTGATCACATGACCTTTATCAACCCCAACACTTCGGCCTACTGATGAAGATGTACCTTGGACAGCACTTAGTTTTTGCCCCAAGCTCCGACTCAATTGAGCTTCAACCTTCAAAGCTAGTTGATACGCATCCTTTACTTTATATGGGCAATGTAGGCTGACCCGATCCTATATTGGCAACCTCAAACCATTGATATACCTACTAACTTTTTGTTGTCTAGTTTCTGTCATATTACTCCGAAGAGTTAATCTATCAAACTCTTTTGTGTATTCCTTTACACTCTTTTCCCGTTGCCTTAAATTCTGCACCCTTTGGTAAAGAATTTGCTCATAATCTGGTGATAAGAATTGGGTTTCAACTTGTCTTTCATTCTTCCCCAGGAATTAACCTTTCTTTTCCCCTTCCTTTCTCTGCCCCTTTGGTAATTTTTCCACCAATCCAAGGCTGTCCCACGCATCTTTGCTATTACAAGCTTCACTTTTCTTTCTTCATTCATTTCTTTCCAATCAAAATAATTTCAATGCTCTATCCAATCAGTCTAGAAACTCTTCAAGTTCCAACTCACCATCAAACTCGTTAATATGAAATTGAACACCATGACCTTGATTGGATTGTAAAGCTTGCACTATTCGGTCTTCCCACCGCTGGTTGTTATTCCTTTCATGCTAATCACCTTTAGGTTGCTCAATATCTTCACTAATAATGCCAATGGGCTGTTTATCAACTCTAGGAGCTTGTCTTCTTCTTCCTAGCCCCAAATCACTTGCTATGTCACCATCACTAGCAGAATTTTGAGCTACAAGTTGAGCAGGATATTCAATATGTTTTTGCAACCCTCTTATTGCCTCTTGGAAAACCTCTACAGTGATATGTTGTGGTCTTCTACCACCCCTACCACGTCCACCCCTTGCAACCATGATAATATAGCAAAATACAACAAGGAGATGAACTTCGAAGCAAACCTAAGGAAAGAAGTTGCTCTGATACCACTTGATGTTGATAGAAAAACAAATTATATGCAGCACTTCAAGCATACAAAAATAAGCACAAGAAATACCAAGCTAAAACACAAAAAGAAAGTTGGATTTTAGACCTGAACCTGAAGTAAAACTCCTCCTAGAACAATTCCGCTACAGTAACAATGATAGCAACTTGGCCTCCTACGCGGGCACGCAGCGATAAAGGGATTGGAAGGTGTCCAAATGGATCGACTCCTCAAAACCCAAGCTCCTAATACTTGAAAACCCTAGTTGGGGCTAAGCTACAACTCAAACAAGAGCCGGTAGTGGATTTTAAATGTGTTTGAAATTTGTTTTGCAAAATAAATTTATATATAGATATATATACTATGGTTTTATGAAAAAGGTTTGCAAAGGTTTTAATTCCCAGGATCCATCCTGAGTAGAGAGTGTGGCACTGTACCTTGCAGCCTAGGGAGAGGTCCTCCCTTGTCGGGCAGTGTTTGATCATTATGGCTGAGAGGTTAAGTGTAAGACCATTTAGGGCTTTACCTGATGGGCTAATCTCACTTAAGTCCATAGTCCTTGGGCCTTCATAAGGTGGCTGGACCCAAGGACCATTTAGTGTATATGTTGGGCCTGCTAAGAGCCCATACTGATGGGCTCAAGGGTTCACTATGTTGAGCAGTGAATTCGGCCAAGCCTTATAACAGAGGCTAGGCTGAACCCATATGACTTTTGTACAGATCAATGTTAGGGTCCCACGCCATACAAAGAGAGCCAAGCTAGCCAGCAAATTAAAAAGGGAAGTGAGCCTAATAACTTAATGGGCCTAAAGCCCAATTCGAACTGGGTTAATGTAGTTAATTAAATATGAGCGAATTTGAGATTAGATATGGTTCTGGATTAGCAGGAGGATAAGATAAGTTTTATCCACTTAAGAGTTCTGATCCAAATAAAGATTTGGATCAAAGAACCCTTTCCTGATAGGATTAGGAAGCTAATCCAGAGAGATTTTAAATAGAGGGCGAAATCCTTCTGTTAAACACTTTTGCTAAATCCAAATCTTTTCTCTGTTCTTGCCGCCCTACCCAGTTCGATTTCCAGAGTCTTAGACCGATCAAGATTTGTCTTAATTCTGATTTTTGCTAGAAAAATCATATCTGAATCGTGCTTACACTCCCTTGCGTGATCCTTGTTGAAGGACTGTAGTTCTTGCTGAAGAACTGCTTTGTTGATCCTACTTCATCCTAAGCCGTGTCATCTTCAGTGGAGGCAGGATTTGGTGACCTCTTTGGGCGTGAACACCTACGTTAGGAGCTACGTTTGTGGATTCCATATCAAGTATATCCCTCCCATAATTTTGGTTACAGATCTGGTCCGGTTTGTTTCAAGAACGAACCTTGAAAAATGTAGTTTTTCTAAATCAAGGAATACGATTCTCGGAAGGGAGAAATTCGCCCAGCCACCCTACATGGTTCAGCCATCCATATGATGGATCTCCCTTCTCTTCACCAAACTGTCAACAAAGCTACCCAAAAATAACAATTTGGGATCCTACTACAAAAAACATGCAAAACAGAATACATTCACATTTTTTTCCATTTTTTTGGCCTCATCAGATACATGTGTCCTGAGAATGAAGATTAGCGTGGGATGCAAAGGAGGTGAAGTCTTTCTATGGGGTTAGTGTGTGGAAGGGAATTATGAGTTTTCAATCAGCTTTTTTGGTTGTGTCATTCAAAATTGGGGATGGTTCAAAAATAAAATTTTGGGAAGATGAAAGGGTAGGGGTGGATAAATTTTGTGATCTTTGTCTATAGTCGTACAATTTAAGCAAGAAAAACGTGTATGTTGTGTAGTGTTTTGAATTGATTCCAGGGAGGATTGTCTGGTGCACAAAACTTAGGAGATCTTTATTTGATTGAGAGATTTGAGGAATGCATGGAATTACTTTCCAAGTTACAACCAATGAAGGTGAAAGTGGAAGGACGAGATTTAAGGTGGTGGAAGGAATTAGAAAGCATTTGCTAGAAATCAAGTAGAGAGGTCGGAAGTTAAAGGAGTTTGTGGTAATCCTATATTGCCTAGGGTTGAAGTTTTTGCTTGGCATGTAGAATTAGAAAGCATTCTCACATTGGGTCACATTCAAAGTAGGGCAGTTCAGCTGCTAGGAAGATGCTATTTATCATTTATGTAAAAATGCTGAGGAGAATGTTATTTATTTGGGATTTCTTCTTTGGTCTCTTTAAAACTGACATGATGGAACCAAGAAACCCAGGGGAAATCTTTTCTCAATGGCCAACATGTGGAGGAAATATTAAATCAAAAATTGCTTGGTGCTGTGTTCCCTTTGCCATTTGCTGGGAAATTTGGAAATGAAGAAATAGGGCAATCTTTGAAGACAAATCTAGGACAAGAGATCAAGTTGCTGGCTTGTGCACAAAGAGGGTGGTGGAGTGGATTCTTATTCTTCCAGAATTTGAAGGAGTATCTAAAAAAGATCTTTTCTTATATCATTTGAAGGGCTACACAATGGGGGTAGCCCATCCCCCAACCTAGGTGCAGGCAGGACTCGATCCCAAGCTCCCCTACGACCAGCAAGAGACCTTACCAACCAGTCGGTTGGCACCTTGCAATATCTAAAAAAGATCTTGGAAATGGCTTTTGCTCTCCTTTTGAACTAGATTCAAGATGATAATGTTGATTGTAATGTGTGGTGGTAATTGTTGTTTGTTGATCTTTTCATTTTGAAGTGGATATTATATTGGATGTACCCTTTTGTTTTTTTCTTATTATTAGTATATTTTCTTTTCTATTTATTACCAGGTGCAGGCAAGACTCGATCCCAAGCCTCCACTACGACCAGCGAGAGACCTTACCAACCGGTCGGTTGGCACCTTGCAGTATCTAAAAAAGATCTTGGAAATGGCTTTTGCTCTCCTTTTGAACTAGACTCAAGATGATAATGTTGATTGTAATGTGTGGTGGTAGTTGTTTGTTGATCTTTTCATTTTGAAGTGGATATTGTATTGGATGTACCCTTTTGTTTTTTCTTATTATTAGTATATTTTCTTTTCTATTTATTACCAGAAAAGTGTTTTGAGAATGAGGGGGATGTCAGGCACTTGTTTGTCCATTGAACAATGACAGCCTTCATTTTTGTCTCGTTATTTTTTTTTTTTGATAATTCATTTTCGTCTCATTATTCAAGGATCAACCATTTCAACCAACTAGTCTTAAAGGATATTTTTTTTTCTGATTTGTCACATTTCATGGAAGCAAGAACGCAAAAATTTTCTTGAGTTGTGTTTGTTTTGCTATTTGTTGTGGTGTTTGAAAAGAAAAAAAAAAATAGGTTATTGATGGAAAAGAGAAAAGGGGCTATAAATATTTGTCCCAATATTGGACCTATGATTGCCAAACATATTAGTTTGCCAGAATTTTTTGAGGCATCTAGAGAGTCTTTTGGATCCAACTTCTGGTCTACCTTGAGCTGGATTGAATCTGTACATGAATTTTTTGTAAGATCTGTAAATACTGTGCTTGTTCATCTTTGTGCTGTGCTCGATGTATTTCTGTTCTGCTTTCTTAGTGGATTTGCAAATAGCTTTTTTGTTAGGTGCCATCTCATCAACCTTCATTTGTGCTATTCTCTTTTCATCTTAAAAAAATCTCTTTTACTATCAAAGAAAAACAAAATAGATATGCAAGATCAGTTGGCAAAGAATTGGTTGCAATGAGATGAAGAAACTAATCAGTCAGACATTCATCAACTCTAGCAATCTATGTTTACCAGCCACGACAAGATACAACATGAACAAAGATGGAATTTGCACCAAAGTATCAAGTGTTTGACACATGTATGTCACTGTTCCAAAGTTCCACATAATACACCTTAACAATTTCTAATATTAACCATTTATGAAGAATTACAAGAAATTTAAATCTGAAATTAAATATATGGGTAGTTTCATAGTAGAAACACTGGTAAATGGTAACCACCCTCTTTAGAAGGTATAGATGCATAAGATCTGCACACGAGATAAAAGCTCTCAATAGGAAATAATACATTACCTGAATGAGACCTTGTGTGCCCCCACCAAATAGTCGATTGTACCTTTCAATACTTGTCAGAACCCTAGAAACTTCTGGTTCATGACGATCTCGTGATGTTGTCTCACAGGGTATCAACAAAGTTATCAAACGGCGACATATAGGACATTTGCATGGCTGAAGAGCTGATCCATGTTGCCAAACACGTAGAATGCAATTGCCTGTAGTGTAGAATGAATGAATTGTTACATTTGCAGGACCAAGAATCCAGAAAGAAACCCCCCAAGGTCAATTGAGATATCCTAAGCATACAATGAGAACCCAAACCCAATGTGCAAGTACCAGTTTCATCCTCTAAGAGAACCAACCCTTGGGGTGTTATACATGAAAAATCCCAGAGGAAATAGAAAGCAACTTTTTACCCAGCTCAGAATGCCCAGACCATACCAAATGAAATAGACCCAACCATCTCTTTTGAGTGCCAGGCCTCACACCAGGCCAATGGGCCTCTTAGTTTAGCCCATGTTTTGACTCTCATCTTTGAACCAGGATGGAAGACACTAGAAGAAATTATTCCAGGGATGTGCTCAAAGATATTTTCCATCTTATTAGGTACCTTGAGGAGCAAGTAGGGTTAGGGTTTCTCATCTCTCTATAAATAATTGTTCTTTTTCTTTTTGGAGCCAACAGAAAAAAAAAATATGGTGCTATCAAAATGAAAACAAGGTACAATGGATGAGGAAGTTGGCTAATGCTTTGGCTGAATGTTTAGCTAAACAAGGGGTGGTGAATAGGGATGTTCTGTATTGGGCTCAATTGTAAGATGTAAAGTGAAACTTTGTAGGGAGAGACCACACCTCGCACCTCTCCAAGGGATGCTTGTAATGCTTTAAATTTGATATTCAATAAAATTTTTAATTATCAAAAAAAAAGAACAAAGTGAAGTTCATGTAAAAATTAATCCATGCAAGATGGGAGAAATTCAAAGAACACTATATTGAAAAGCTCCTTAACAGGCTCCATATTAATAATTTAACAAGAACACCAGAAGAAATCTAACCAAACATTGTTGAATGGTAAATGGACCAGCGACCCAAGATGAAAATCAAGAAACATTAGTACTAAGCACAAACCAACAAACTAAAACTAAACACAAGATGCTAACACGAAGATAATTCCACAAGGGCTATAAATAGACAATTGATGAAATCAAGGCCGAAAGAGACTAAGTTAAGATTCCATGGCATTTTAAAAATGAGAAGCACCACTGAAGAAAAAAAAAGTTGCTAGATCTTGAGGTTCAATGTGCAAGGCAAGACACTCCTAAATGAAGTTTGGAAAATGGAGGGAAAAAAAAGGATGAATATGGTCTCCAAATTGGTAGTGGATGGAAGCTCAATCACTAGGGAAGAGGTCAATGTTGATTACTTTAAATCCATCAATCAATGTCCCTCGGAGAGTAGACTTGTAGTGGAAGGGTTGAAATATCAAGTTTGAATAGGAGTCAGGTAGAATTGCTAGAAAGTAAGTTTGATATAGAAGATATAAAAAGTGTGGCTTTATCTATGGATAGGAATAAGGATCTAGGCCCAAAAGGATTCTCTATGGCTTTCTATCAAGAGCATCAGGACATTCTAAAGCCAAACTTATTGGAGGTGTCCAATGGATTCTTTGAAATAGGAATTATTGGCCTTGGGGTGAATGCCACTTTTATAGCTTTGATTTTGAAGAAACCAGTAGCTTTTCAGAAGACTTCCTTTACACCAGTGAACTAAAAGAAATAAATAAACCTGCAATGAGATTTAAGAAGAGAAACAGAAGAAGCTATCTAGAATCCATTGATGATATTCGTAGGTGACAAAGCACCAGGACCAGGTGGTTTTGCTATGAAGTTCTATAAAAGATGCTGGAATTTTATTAAAGATGATTTGCTTAAGGTGTTTGAGGAGTTGTGTTGGGAATCAAGGCCCAGGCCCCTAGTCACTCGCACTTACCTAAGGAAGAACCTGGGCAAACCTTATCAGCAACTGACTGCAATAGACAACACGTCAGATGGTCCCTCTGCATGAGATCGTTAGAGCTGACACAGTTTGTTAGGATATTTTGTAACCCAACAAACCACTATATATATGGGGTGGCCGAATGAAAGGATAGGAAATTGAATCCACTCTCTCTCTCTCTCTTTCTTTTCTTCATTTCTGCGCAGGAGGAAGGGTCTCCCTTGAAGAGACTCCTAGAGGTGAGCAGTATCTCATCAACTAGTATCAGAGCGAGAACGGCCCACCTGAACGATCGAAGATGACCAACACGCATTCAGTGACCCTAGACAAGAGGGTGGACAAGATCGAAGTCAATCTCCACCAGGTGGTCGCGGGAGAAAGCTACCCCCACCACAGGCCGAGATAGTGACAACGAAGGATCTAGCTGGGGTAGCAACTGGAGGGGGAACTACATACCGGGGAGAATCACCAAACTGGACTTCCCGACGTTCTATGGAGGAGATCCGATCCCCTGGATCTTCAAGGCCGAAAAGTACTTCGAATATCACGATGTACAAGGACTCCAACGCGTGACCATCACCTCCTTCCATTTGGAAGGGGAGGCGATTCTGTGGTTCCAGTGGTTCAGGCGCTCCCGTCCCCAAATTTCATGGCAAGAGTTCACGGAGGCATTGTGCTTACGATTTGGTCCTACTAGGCACGATGACTACGACGAGATGCACTCCAGGGTAAAACAGACTAGAATAGTGTGGGACTACCAAGTCGAGTTTGAACAGCTTGCCACCAGAGTGTACGGATGACTAGAAAAGGCACTAGTCGGTTGCTTTGCGGAGGGTTGAGAGACGACATCAAGGTAGAGGTGAAGGCCCTTCAGCCCACTTCTCTATCTGTGGCTGTAGGACTAGCAAGATTGCAGGAGGAGCGGCTAGATCGATTGAGGAAGGTGACGACCCGCTCATCTAGGCCCTCGTTAAAAACACCATCACGCCAAGATGAGCTTCTTCCTAGGCCTATGACAGAACCTCTTCGACCAGTTGTTGAAACCAATCAGCCCACCCAAGGACCCACACCTCTAACTTAGGGCTCAGTCCCCTTCAAATGCCTCTCATGGGCTGAAAATGCAGGCCCAACATGAGAAGGGCTTGTGTTACAATTGTGATGAAAAATTTGGGCCTGGTCACCAGTGCAAAACCCAAAGAATGTTCTTGCTGCAATGAGAGGAGACTGGAGGGGAAGATGATGAGGAACTAGCTGAGGAGGAGGAGCCAGACAGTACCCAATATGACAACCCCGAAATCTGTCTGCAAGATTTGATAGGGCTGTCATCCCCCAAATCTATGAGAGTTGAAGGGAAGCTCAGGGGCCGCCGAGTGTCTATTCTCATAGACAGCGAGAGCACACTGAATTTTGACAGACAAGTATTGGGTCGCCAACTAGGTATGACAGTTCTCTACACCTCTCCATTTGCTGTTAAAGTCGCGGATGGTAACCATATTGAATGTGAAAGTATTTGTAAAATTGAAAAGCTAGTAATCCAAGGCCACACTTTCATCGTGGACTTACAACCATTGGATTTCAATGGGGCGGATGTAGTGTTGGGTGTACAATGGTTGAGCCAACTGGGCCCGGTCCTTTGTGATTGGGGACACATGACCATGGACTTTTATTGCGATGGGCTCTGCTGCCATCTGTTAGGTCAAGAAATACCCGGCCCATTAACAGAAGGTCTTGAAGGGATGAGAGATCCATCCCATGGACGCCCAAAGATTGCGGAATAAGGGGCGAATTTCAAAAATTTTTCTCTCCCTTCAACTGAGAATCGCATTCCCTATTTAGAAAATCATATTTTCAAGGATCATTCTTGAACCTTAAACTGAATCAGATCTGAACCAAAAGGAGTAGGAGAGAATTATACCTTTTACAGAGAAGTAGTATCTCCCAACGAAGGTGTTCACGCCCAAGGAAGGATCCAAAAACTGCTCCCACTGAAGATGGCGCAGTGCAGGATGGAGCAGAATCAGCAGTGTTCTTCTCCAAGAACTCTGTCCTTCGCAAGAATCAGCAGGATGGTACATGAGCACAACTTCCTTTCAATCCTTTCTTAAAGAACTGATGTCAAGATCCAATCTTGACTTCTCCCACAACTGGAGATCGAACTGGCAAACAGGGCGGCAAGAGAGTATTCGCAGGGTGCAGAATTCTCTCTTCTTGATTTCAGCACTAAATAAAATCTGATGATCTGTCTCTTAGGCTGCCGCCCCCTTCTTTTTGTTAACCTAAAAGATCAGCTCCTAATCCAATTAGGAGCAGCTTATCCAAATCATATTTGGATAAGACTTCTCTTTAAGTGATACGGATAAACCCTTATCTTATCTGCAGATTAGATTAGCTTTCTCCTAATCTCATTAGGAGGTTTCCAAATCTGAATCACATTCAGATCTGGACTCTCTGAGTGGATAGGGTCAAGACCCCATCCTATCTGCTAATCCATCTCAGAATTCGCCCATTTAATTAACTAAATGAATAGCCCAGTTCGAAATGGGCTTTAGGCCCATTAAGCTTATGTGCTCACTTAACCTTCCTAACTGCTGCCCAGTTGGGCTTCCTTGTATGGCATGGGACCCAAGCATTGATCTACACATCAGCCACATGGGTTCAGCCCAGCCTTTGTTACAAGGCCTGGCCGAATACACTATTAAAGACAGTGCACCCCCTAAAACCCATCGAATGGGCTCTATGGGCCCAACACTTACCCTAAGTGGTCCCTGGGCCAAGCCACCTTGTAACACCCAGGGACTGTGGGCAGATGCAAGATTAGCCCATCAGGTATTATCCTTAATGGTCTTACACTCAACCTCTCAGCCCATAATGATCACACACTGCCCGACAAGAGAGGACCTCTCCCTCGGCTGCAAAGAACAGTGTTGCACTCTCCACTTATATGGATCCCGGGAATTAAAACCCTTTTGCAAACATTTGAGAAACCATAATATATATATACTTTTATATCTCATATAAAATATACTTTGCAAAACAAATCTCGACGGTTGAAATCGGCTGCCGGCAGTCTTGGTTTCCATCAGTGAGAATGCATCCCCGATCATTAACTTTGTCCGACAAAGGGGCTGATCCTGTCACTATGATCACCCACTCAGATGAATTCTCGGACTGTCCCAACATACCCAGGTTTTGACCCCCGCTAAGGATCTCACTGATTGGTACATCAAAGATAGCCTAATCCGACACCTAGTGCAGTATCATAATCGAGTCTAGGGGCCGGGTGTAACTTTCCAGTTTTGCCCATCAATCTCCAAGGTCCAGGGCAATACTGAAAATCTGGTCCAATTCATAGATTCAATTAATCCTACACTATGTGTGCTTAGGGTCTCACCCTGGCAGCTGAGACAGGCCACCCCAACCGACTTGGTGGCACCACGGTGTCAGCCTTGTCAGGATAGGTCTCCCCAGACCGACCCACTGGCTGTGAACATTCTAAACTAACACGAGTCTCATTAAGTGTCCAGTTTAAGGGTATTACACAGAAATATACCAAGGGAACATGAATCAAATATGCACTTTTATTCATTTACAATAAACTCATAAAGTACATCATTCTGATTGAAGCTAAGGGCATACAAAACTGTCTAACAGGTCTGCAATCCATGATTAAGGGGGGTTTTGGGAGGGAACACTTACTGCTGATGCGAATGGGCCCAATGCCTATCGGGCCTTTACTAAAGCTAGACAATGAGGTCCAACCATCTGAGAAGAACCTAGGTGATATACAACGGGTGATAGGCCATTTCCCAAAAGTCTTTAAAGACCCAGACCAGCTTCCCCCAACTTAGTTCCAGGACCATCGCATACCCCTAACCCCGGGGGCAACCCCTACCTACATGCGGCCCTACAGATACATGCACTTCCAGATAACTGAGATTAAGAGACTCATGAAGGAGCTCCTACACAAGGGATGGATTCAACCTAGTACAAGCCAGTTCTCATCCCCAGTACTCCTTGTTAAAAAGAAAGATGGGTCATGGCGTTTTTGTGTAGATTACCGGGCTCTAAATCATATCACGGTCAAGGATAAGTTTTTGATTCCGGTGTTAGACAGTGTATGCCCTTAGCTCCAATCAAATTGATGTACATTAGACATTTATTGTAAATGAATAAAAGTACATAATTGGTTCATGCTATATCTAGTGTGTTTCTTTGTAATTACCCTTAAATTGGACACTTATGAGACTCGTGCTAGTTTAGAATGTTCACAGCCGTTGGATAGACCAGGGGAAGTTTATCCTACCATGGTTGACACTAATGTGCTGCCAAGTCTGTTGGGGTAGGTTGTCTCAGCTGCCGGGGGTGAGACCCGAAGCACATGTAGTGTGTGTTTGTTTGAAACACTAAACCCGGACCATTTTCCAGTTATGCCATGGACCTTGGAGATAGATGGGCAAAACTGGAAAGTTACACATAACCCCTAGACTCGATTATGGTACTGCACTAGGTGTTGGATTGGGTTGTCTTTGATATGCCAATCAATGAGATCCTTAGCGAGGGTCAAAACCTAGGTATGTTGGGGCAATCTGAGAATTCACTCGAGTGTAAGACCATTTAGGGCTTTTATACCTGATGGGCTAATCTCACTTAACACCAGTCCTTGGGCCTTCATAAAATGGCTAGACTCAATGACCATTTAGTGTAAATGTTGGGCCCATTAAGAGCCCATACTAATGGACTCGGGGGTTCACTGTGTTTAGCAATGAATTCGGTCAGGCTTTGTCACAGAAGATAGGCTGAACCCATATGGCTTTTGTGAGGATCAATGTTAGGGTCCCATGCCATACAAAGAGAGCCAAGTTAGCCAACAATCAAAAGGGGACGTGAGCCTGCTTACTTAATGGGCCTAAGGCCCATAATAAACTAGATTAATTGGATTAATCAGTATGGGCGAATTTGGATAGGGATATGGGTTTGGATCAGCAGATAAGGACAAGAAGATAAGTCTTATCCACTCAAAGAGTCCAAATCCAAATAAAGGTTTGGATCAGGAAGCTCCTAATTGGATTAGGAGTGCAGCTCTTTAAACTATTTAAATAGAGGAGGGCAAGCTGCTCCAGGTTTACACATTGCTCTCAGTTCTCCCTCTCCTTCTGCTCTTGCCGCCATATACCCTGTTCAATCTCCATTCTTGAACTGATAAAGATCAGTTCTTGGTTCTAATTTTGCAAGAAAAATCAGATCTGAATTCGTGCTCACCTCCCTTGCTTGATCCAAGCCGTTGGATTGCAGTTCTTACTGAAGGACTGCGTTGTTGAACCTACTTCATTTCAAGCTGCACCATCTTCAGTGGAAGCGGATTTTGGTACCCTCTTTGGGCGTGAACACCTACTTTGAGAGCTACACGTGTGGATTCCGTATCAGGTATTGCTCTCACTTTCTTTTGGTTTCAGATCTGGTCCAGTTTGGATCAAGAACGATCCTTGAAAAATGCTGTTTTTCTAAAACTGGGAATACGATTCCCGGAAGGAAGAAGATAAATTTTTGAAATTTCGCCCAGCCACCCTGCATGGTTCGGCCATCCATATGATGGATCTCCCTTCCCTTCATCTGGTTGTGGACGAGCTGTTAGATGAGCTAGGGAAAGCTAGGTATTTCTCCAAAATGGACCTCCGATCCGGCTATCACCAAGTTCAGGTCCACCCCGAAGATGTATACAAAACGGCCTTTAAAACCCATGATGGACACTATGAGTTCTTAGTTATGCCGTTTGGGTTGTCCAACACCCCCTCTACCTTCCAGGCCATCATGAATGATGTCTTCAGGCCCTATCTCCGACGTTTTATTTTGGTCTTCTTTGACAACATCCTTGTATACAGCAAGGATTGGGATTCACACCTTCAACACTTGAAACAGGCCTTGAGCTTGCTGAAACAACACCAATTGTTCACCAAACTTCTTAAGTGTGTTATCGGACAGACTGAAGTCCATTATTTGGGCCATGTGGTGGCAGATGGACGAGTCATGGCTGACCCAAAAAAAATAATTTGTATACAGGATTGGCCCACTCCCAAGACAGTCAAAGCCCTACGCGGGTTTTGGGGCCTTACTGGCTACTATCGGAGGTTCATATGCAATTATGGGTCGCTAGCAGCCCCACTAACTGGGCTTCTCAAAAAAGAGTACTTCATTCGGACGGAGGCTTTCAATTCCCTTAAATAGGCCATAACCAGCCCACCAATCCTAACCTTACCAAATTTCAAGGAGACCTTCATGGTTGAATGTGATGCATCCAGTATAGGGATTGGAGCAGTGCTCATGCAAAAAGGGAGGCCCATATCTTACTTCAGCAAGGTCCTCTCCATAAGGGCCCAAAACCAGTCCACATACACTAAGGAGCTTATGGCAATCGTGTTGCCAATCCATAAATGGCAACCATATTTGTTGGTCCGAAAGTTCATTATCCGAACTGATCAAAGAAGCTTAAAGTTTATATTGGACCAAAAAGCCCTCACCCCAGATCAGCAAAAGTGGGTAATGAAGTTAATGGGCTTTGATTTTTTTATCGAATATAAGCCTAGAGCCACCAACCGGGCTGCGAATGCATTGTCATGGAAAGCTGAGTTGTCCTTGTTAGTAAGCTCTCAGCCCCATTACCCCCTATTTGAAGCTTTATGGGAGGAGGCCAGAAGCAACCCCAGCCTTGAAAAGGTGCGACAGAGCTATTTGCAAGCCCCCACCTCTACCCCGGGATACACCATGAAGGGACCGACTTGTTTTTCCACACACCAGAAAACCTTGCTAAAACTTTATCATGACTCAATGTTGGGAGGAGTATTCAGGTATTTTTCGGAGTTATAAGAGGCTCTCATCACATGTTTATTGGCCCAACATGAAAAAAGCAGTGGAGCAGCACATAGCATAGTGTACAATATGCCAGCAACAAAAGTACTCGGCCCAATCCCCTCCTAGGCTCCTGCAACCCATCACTAACCTTCCACCCTCTGGGGGCAAGACTGTGATTATGGTGGTGGTTGACAGGCTCTCTAAAGTATGGGCACTTCATCACCCTATCACATCCCTACACCGTTGCTTCAGTAGCTGAAGTTTTCATCAAAGAAGTGGCAAGACTCCATGGTACCACCAAATCAATAGTTTTTGATTGGGACCCGACCTTCCTCAGCCAGTTCTGGAAGGAATATTTCCGCCTACAAGGGGCAGTGCTTCATCGATCTACTAGCTATCATCCTCAGTCTGATGGACAAACCGAGGTGCTGAATAGATGCTTGGAAACTTACCCTCGTTATTTCGTGGGCTCCAAGCCCAAGCACTGGACAAAGTAGCTCCCGTGGGCCGAGTATTGGTACAACACTATGTTCTAGGCAGCAGCGGGAATGACACCATTCAAGGCAGTATATGGAAGAGAACCACCGCCTATCCTTCCCAATGAACTGGGCTCAACCGGAGTAGCAAATGTCGAGGCCCAGTTGTTGGCACGAGACGAGGTGCTCAGCCTCCTGAAGGATAACTTACACAAGGCCCAACAACTCATGAAGAAGCAATACGACAAGAAGCACAGGCCCGTCGACTTTCAGGTCAGTGACTACGTCTCCCTTAAGCTGCAACCCTATCGACAGTCCTCAGTAGCTAAAAGGGCCTAGCATAAGCTCTCTCCCCGCTACTTTGGGCCGTTCAAGATAATTGAAAAGATAGGCAATGTTGCCTACCACCTGGACCTGCCCAAGACAGCCCGTCTCCACCCAGTTTTTCACATTTCATTGCTTAAGAAGTCCGTGGGAGATCCAACCAAGGTTACTGGCAACCTTCCAACATTCACCAAGGATGGAGGCCTTACCCTCAAACCTGTCAAGATACTGGATTACCATTGGGTTCATCGTGGAAAACGCATAGTGCAAGAAGCCTTAGTAACCTGGACAGGGCTCCCCCACCATGACTCCATGTGGGAACCATATTGGCAGCTGAAGAATCAATTTCCGGACTTGGACCTTGAGGACAAGGCCCATCTTGAGGGAGGGGCAACTGTTGGGAATCAAGGCCCAAACCCAATCCAGAGGTCCAGGCCCCCAGTCACTCATACTTACCTAAGGAAGAACCCGGGCAAACCGTATCAGCACCTGACTGCAATAGACAACACGTCAGATGGTCCCTCTGCATGAGATCGTTAGAGCTGACACAGTTTGTTAGGATATTTTGCAACCCAACAAACCACTATATATATGGGGTGGCCGAATGAAAGGATAGGATATTGAATCCTCTCTCTCTCTCTCTCTCTCTCTCTCTCTCTTTCTTTTTTTCATTTCTGCGCATGAGGAAGGGTCTCCCTCGAAGAGACTCCTGGAGGTGAGCAATATCTCATCAAGTTGTACAACAATGGAGTACCAAAAAGGAGTCTGAACATTTATAACTCTAATTTCAAAGAGAAAGGGTGCAGCGGAGTCAAGTTCAGACCTATTAGTCTGGGTTGGCCAGGCTTACAAGATATTAGCAAAGTACTGGAAAAAATAATGAAGGTAATGGGATCAACAATACATGAATTATAGGTGCCTTTGTGCATGGGATACAAATTCTTGATGGGATTTTGGTGGCTAATGAGCTGGAGAATTTTGGAAGCTGGGGTATTATTAAAGGTGGACACTAGAAAAGCTTATGATCATGTAAGCTGGAGAATTTTGGATTATGTGCTCAGGAGGTGCAACTTCTTCCAATTGACCTCCTTTGTCCTTGTTGAATGACACCACCCGACATCCTCCATTCTGGTTCAGGATTATCACCAGAAATCTTCACCCAGCCTTCAATAATACTTCCTAATTTTTTCTAACTGAAAATTTTTCTAGAGGTTGTTCTCTATCAGAGTTGGATAGGAGGCTACTATCTCTTTCTTCATTTACAGTAAGTACTATTTCCATATATTCTATGGCACCTGTGCTAGTACCTTCCATCCAGACGCCTTCTTGCTTTCCGGAATGCAAACACTTTATCTTCCTCTAGAATCATCTCTAGTTTCACTCCCACCACTTTTACCTTAGTAGCATGAAGATCAAGATGGTTGTAAGCTTCTAGGATCCCCCCAACCGCCATTGCAATTTTTATAAACATGGCTTCTGTCCAGAGGTTGAAGGGAAGTCCCAGCAGCTTTAAAATGATGCTACCATCACTCACATTCTTACTGTTACTCAATATACACCACTGGCCAACCATCACCAGCCCTTCTTCCGTTAACACTGTAGAGAACTCAACATCACCCACATCCAGGGTTGACTTCCCTTCATCAAACGACATTGGAATGGCACTCAATTTGATTTTCAGTCCCTCTACCACTTTCTCAAGAATAGGTTTCCAGTTAGTTGATTTTATGTTCACTGTTAGCACCAACTTTTGATCCCAATATTTCTTTTGCATGAGCATCAGCAACCTGGGAATAGCCAAAGAGAGATACATTTCAGCTTCAAGATTCTCCTCTTGGCTTCCAGATTCCTCTTTTTCTTTCTTATTTTCTCCCCCCCCCCATAATTTTATCTTCAGCATCCATCGCTACTTCCTTCGTATTTCGAGGGTTTCTTACCTTGGACCAGAACTCCTGTAACTTCCTTAAGATTTCCCCTCATATTCACAACATAATTTCTCTTTCCTGCCTTAAGGTTTTTGCTCCAGTTTAAAGACTTATTGAGTGTACTGCTACATTCAGAAAACCTTGGAGCCACACCAGAACCTCTTCTTCCAAGAATATCATTGCTTCCTTTTCTTCTCTCATCTTCAACAAAATCACAGCCCGGCTTTTCATTTCCTCGATCAGAATTTTTTTTTTTTTATCAGTAACAGAAAACTTTCATTAATTAAGGAAAAAGTTTAAAATACAATGGTGGGGGGAGGTAAACCCTCTTACCACACCCCCAACAGGAAATTTACAGAGTAGCCCGAAACAATTGACTTCTTCCCACCCCCTGTTTGGCCAAAGCATCTGCAAATGAGTTGGCACATCTTTTAACCCACCGAACACGCACATCCATTCCTTGGGTTAGCCACTTGAACTGCCTTCGTTCATTAATGTATGCCCATAACCCATCGTTTGCCTTCTCTATCCAGCCAATTACCACTTGCAAATCTCCTTCGATAATCAACCTATTTATATTCAACTCCTTAGCCCTTTTTACCCCCCTCCAATAGGGCCATAATTTCTGCTCTAAATGAATCTCCAACTCCAATTGGTCCTGAAAAAAGGGCTATAACTGAACCTGCCTCTGTTCTGAACACAGCACCAACCCCTGATGGCCCTGGATTTCCTTCACTGCTTCCATCAAAGTTGAGTTTGATAAAACCTTCCATTGAGGGGAGCCACAGCGGATGGACATTGATTCTGCTAGGAGCTGAGGCTGCTATTTCCTGTCATTGTTTTTCCTGACAATTTTTTCTTTTTCAGCAAATATCCTTTGGTTCCTTTCCTCCCAAATCGTCCAACAAACTGCTGCCCTAGTGCACCTCCACAAAATTTTTCCCTTCCTTTTGATCCGGCTACCAACTGTGTAGGTGAAGAAGCTTCAAATGTTAGATGGGGGAGCCCACCTGCAACCAAATAAAGAGAGAAACCGCTCCCAAATAGATGAAATAAAAGGGCATGATATAAGTAAATGAGAGCAAGACTCACCGTCGGCTTTACAAATGATACACCAGTGCGGGGACAAGCACCAAAAAGGCTTCTTTTTATGAAGATGATCGCAAGTATTAATTCTTTCCAAAGTTATTTCCCAATAGAGTGCTCCAACCCTAGGTGGGACCGGCCTTCCCCACACTTCTTTAGAAGGGAAGGGAAAGGTAGAAGTAAGAGAAGAATGGGCCAAGGCATTGAAAAAAGAGGCACAACTAAAAGAGCCAGAAGAGGAAAGGGTTCAAATTCGAGAATCCCCCTTTGACGGTTCTAAGAAAACCTTTTGAAGTACCTGAACTAGGAACCACACCAACTCTATCTCAGAATCTGAGACCACGTCTGAACCCCAAATCCCAATTAAGCTGAGGTCCTGGGCCAACAAAAGAAACTAAAGATGAGGCGGTTAAGTTTTTGTACCTAGAAAGGGAGAACAGGGAAGGGAATTGATCCTTAAGTGGTGTTTCCCCCACCCACACATGTTCCTAGAGCCTTGCCATATTTCCAAAACACAAATTATACCTGACAAAGGGTAGAAAACAAAGAAGAATGGCATGGATGGCTTTCCAAGGTGTTGTTGCTGATGCTCTAGCCGAAATTCCTGCGTCCCAGCCATTTACCGACAGCCCGTGTATGCTCTTAATCACTTTTGTCCACAGTTTGTCTTGATCCACCGGCAATCTCCATAACCACTTAACCAACAAGGCTGTATTCCTCTTCTGAATGTTCCCAATTCCTAAACCCCCTAGTTCCTTGCTTCTAATCACCATTTCCCATCTCACCCTATGATCCCTCTTTTCCCCTCCCGGTTCCCATAAGAAATCCCTCATTATCTTCTCTAGCCTTTTACAAATCCCCACAGGCATCCTACAGACCGAAAGAAAGTAAACTGGCAAATTTGCTAACGTTGATTTGATCAATGTAATTCTTCCACCCACCGATAGATAATTCCTTTTCCATGAGGCAAGCCTTTTTGAAAATCTATCCACCACTGGGTTCCAAAAATTCACACTTCTAGGGTTGCCCCCAGAGGTAAACCCAAATAATTCATAGGCCACTGACATACCTCACAACCCAATATTGTTGCACATTCAATTACTTCATCTTCCATGCTGATACCTGCCACACAAGTCTTATTGAAGTTAACTTTCAAGTTTGTCATTTTCTCAAAGACTTGTATCACCTCCTTCATATTCCTCACCCAACTTAAATCACCTCCCTCACAGAATAGAACAGTATCATTGGCAAATTGCAGATGAGTAATAGGCACTCTTTCTCTTCCCACTCTCCAACCTCTCACCAAACCCCTTAAATCTGCTCTCCAGAATAGAATTCCAAGCACTTCTGCTACTAGAGTGAATAAGAACGGAGAGAGAGGGTCCCCTTTTCTAATACCTCTGATGGCTGGAAAGTGGTCAACCACTATGCCATTAACCAAGAGTGAGTAATGAGAAGTACTAATGCAACCCTTAATCCACTTACACCACCTATCTCCAAAGCCAAAATTCCTCATTACTTCCACTAAGAAATCTCAGTCCACTAGATCATAAGCTTTCTCTAAATCGAGCTTGCAGATCAAGCCTTTCTTTCCAGATCTCTTTAGCTCCTCCACACTCTCATTGGTAATAAGGATTTGGTCCATGATCTGCCTATCCTGAACAAAGGCCCCTTGATTTAAGGATATGATAGAAGGAAGCATTAATCTAATTCTTCTTGATAGGACCTTGGCAATAATTTTATAAAGGTTGTAAACAAGACTAATGGGCCTAAAATCCTTAGGTTGTATTGCTCTTGCTTTCTTTGGAATCAAAACGATGAAGGTAGAATTTAACCCTGGGTTAATTACTCCTCTGTTAAAAAATTCATCAAACACCTTTTGGATATCCTCCTTCAAAATGTCCCAAAAGTCTCGGTAGAAAGCCAAAGTAAAGCCATCTGGACCTAGTGCTTTAGATCTATCCATAAAAAAAACTGCTTCCTTTATTTCCTCCAAGTCAAACCTTCTTTCTAACCACCTTTTTTTATCATCCTCAACTCTTGGCCACTCCAACTCTTCCACACAAAGTCTTCCAAAGAGAGGTTTTCTAAATATCGACTTAAAATGGTTAACAAGGGCTCTAGAAATTTCAGTTTGTTGATCAATAGTCTCCCCTTCAACTTCCAATTTGGATATGAAAATTTTCCTCCTCCTGTCATAGGCTAAGGCATGGAAGAATTTTGTGTTTCTATCCCCTTCCTTTAACCATGTTTGCCTAGATTTCTGCCTCCATGTGATCTCTTCTTTGAAAAGGATATCCTCCAATTCCTTTCTCAGCCTCCCTCTCTCTTGCTTTTCTCTTTCCCCAAATAGTTCATCATTTTCTTTATTATCCTACATCTCAATATTGTCAATTACCTTTTTTTTTCTCTTCTAATCTCCCAAATTGTTGTGCATTCCAAATCCCGATTCTTACTTTCAACTCTTTAAGCTTATGCTGAAATTTCATACCCTCCCACTTATTGCTAGTATTAATCTCCATCCACCAGTCCTTTACCTTTTCTCTAAAACCTTGGTGATTAAGCCACATGTTCTCAAACCAAAACGGGGCTGGTCCATTTCCTCTTAACTCAACCTTGGATAAAGAGACAGGCCAGTGATCAGAGGTTAACCTAGGTAGAGCCATTGAGACCAACCCTCCCTAGTGGGCTTCCCAATCCATTGTAAATAAGAATCTATCGAGCTTAGAGCAAATTGGGTTTGATTGCATATTACACCAAGTGAAGTTACTACTCACAAGGGGCAACTCCTTCAATTCGCAATTGTTTATGAATTCATTAAACTTCCTCATACTTGTGGTTACCCTTTGTCTCATCTTATTAGACTCCTCAACAAATCTTATCACATTGAAGTCCCCTCAAATACACCATGGTCCATCCCACAATCCCCGTATATCTTCAAGCTTTTCCCACATTTCATTCCTCTCCCTATACCCATTAGGTCCGTAAATGCATGTTAACACCCATTCAAAACCATCATCTTCATGTCGAAATTTAAGAGACACTGTAAACTTCCCCATCAGTTCTCCCAGCAACATGTTCTTCCATAGTACCACCATACCACCTGAGGATCCCCATGATGGTGACATTGCCCAACCTATGCCCCTAGACCTACATATACTTCTGGCCCATCTGTCATCAAATGTCGAAAGCTTAGTCTCTTGCAACAAAACAATATCCAGCTTCTCCTTCTTCAGCAATTCCTTTATTATGGCTGTCTTCCTCACACTCCCTAAACCTCGAACATTCCAAGTGATCATTTTCATCAAGACACTCTGATTTTATATCCCTTACCTCAGCCCCTTGATTTACTTGCCCCCTTTTCTTCTACCCTTCCTCTCACTAAACTCCCTATGACACTCCACATCAAACTTTAGCCTCTCCACCTCACTCATCTTCCTTTTTCTCACCTTCACCTCAGTTTTCTTGGTCCTTAAATAAGTTTTTAGGTCCTTAGGATTCTTCACCTTACATCCCAATTTCTCCACAATATTTTCTGCCCTGTCTTCTTCCTTTTTGTCAGCCACCAAGATTACCCCCCCTACTTATATCTCCCTCTACTATGGTAGCATTTGCCTCCTCAATTTTTTCCTTATTCTCTGTGTGTTTATTTTCCTCTAGCTCCTTCCTTGTCATTTCTTCCAAATGTTGTTCAATTAAATCCCAAATTCTTTCTCCCATCTTTTCTACAACTACAGTCTCATCCCCATTTCCAGTGTGAATCTCTTTTGCTTCCACGGCTGGTGGCAGATAAAGAGACTGGGAACCTAGAGAACAGACACTGTGAGTTCCATCTTGCAGAAGCTTCAAAAACTTCCTCTAGTCCTTTCTCCATCATTTAATCAGTTCTGATTACAGGTATTTGGGAGTTTTCTCCTTTCGTATTATGTTCTGATTACAGGTATTTGGATTTAAATAGCTTGTTTAGCTAAATCCATTGTAAACTTGCAAAAGCGGTGGGGGGATTATGTGGCACTGCATAAGAGTTAAAGAGTTACAATTAACAATTTTATGAATAATGTGGAAAGAAAGGAATACAATTATCTTTAATACGAAGAGGCAGCCCAAGGAAGCTATGATTGAGACTTGAGGGTACTATGGTGAGAATGGTGTATTGGATTAAAACTATGTTGATAACTTGATTTTCAACCCATATTCGGTAGATGACTTGATGAGATCTTGGAGTGTGATCACAGGAGCTGAATGTTGTCTATAATTGGGTGAGAAGATCAGCAAATGGGATGGCAGATGTATTAGCCAAACAAGGGACAGTGAGGCACCAAATGTTCTGGGCAGAATTATAAATTATAAAAAGTGTCTCTAGGGTGGAATTTCCACCTATTGTAATACTTGATATTGATATTAATAAAATTTTTCTCTTACTGATAAAAAAAAAAAAAAGATCTTGGAGTGTGGTAGCGAGCACCTCAACCAATAGAAGGCTATGCCATATTCAATGGATGCCTCCAAGTCGTGAGTTGTGACTTTACCAATCTTAATTTTGACAGAAGCAACATTAGCAATCTAGGCCACTCAGGAGTGGGAGGGGTGTTTAGCAATAGAAATGGTTGAATCAAAGCAATGTTCTTGGAGCCAATTGGAGTAGAGAATTCATTAAGGGCAAAGTTACTGGCTATTTTGACACACTGAAGATGGAAAACTCTATGAATGTCAGGAAACTAGTGATCAAGGGAGACTACAATGTGGTGCTCAGCTGGCTTCACAGTAACATCCAGACTATGTGGCAACACAGATCAGTTATCAAGGAGATCAAATGAAGGATGATGGAAAGAGGTTTATTTTCAGCGGGTCAAAGGTCAGTAAATGGGATGGATGATATGCTGGCAAAGGTAGGGGTTTATAGGCAGAAATTATTTTGGAGTGAAATGTAACACTTAGATAAAGAAAATGGATAGATGGGATTAGTCTAGCCTATAAAAGGGTTGCATGTTTCTTTTACATATTCCATTAATTGTTTAATGCAATAAAGTCATTCAGTTACCTTTTTTTTTTTTTGATAAATGATAATAGATTTTATTAATTCTGAAGGTATAAGCATTACAAGCATCCCTTAGAGAGGCACGAGATGCTACCTCTCTATAAACAAAACAGAACAGAAAATATAACAAGAATATTACAGGTGAGCCCAAAACAAAGATTGTCTATTCACCCCATGCTTGGCTAGAGTATCAGCTAACCCATTTGCCGATCTCCTCACCCATTCTATCTTCAAGTTCATATCCTTGGTGATCCATAAAAACCTTTTTATCTCATCCCTGTAGCACCATATTACAGAATCTAGATCGTTTAACCAACCCACCACCAGTTTTGAGTCCCCTTCAATCACCAAGTTGGTTATGTCCAGTTCATTGTCAATTTGTGGTCCTTGTCAGACAGAAAGCAATTCTGCCTTGAGAGAGTCCCCAATCCCCCCACTGGGCCAGAAAACAAGGCTAACAGTTTTCCATCCATGTCTCTCACAACCCCTCATATACCAGCAGGTCCTGGATTCCCCCTGCTGCTCCCATCAAAATTCAACTTCACATAGTTTTCAGGTGGGGGTAGCCATATAGCATTTGTCCTTTCCCTTATGGAAGAACCAGTGTTTTAAAAGTGCAAGGGCCAATTTGCGCCTGAGGCGCAAAGCACAAGGCGAGGCACGTGCCTTTTTAAGAAAGGTGCAAAGTTACAAAAAAAAAAGAAAAAAAAGCTAAAAAAATCAAAAAAAAAGTCAGAAAATTCAAAAAAAATTAAAATGCAACAAAAATCAAAAATATTAAACATAATGTTAATAAAAATATAAACTTAAATTTTAAAATAAAAGTTTTAAAAAACCTGTTATCTAAAATTAAAATACATAAACATAACATTTAAAGCGTATTCAAATGAAATTTTAATAATAAAAGCAAACATATAAAGCATTTTCAAGCATTTAAAACCCACAACCTCTTTTTTTCCTTAATTGCATTGCTTCAAGTAGCTAATGTGACGTAAAACATATTGCATTCTTGATTCTATGAGTTGCCTTTGTACCACGCCCCTCGAGGCAAGCCCGAACAAGTCTATGTTAGGGTCTGAAATTCTTATTTCTCACATAAAAAATAATGACTTTATAACTTTCATTACCTTTTAAGAAGATATTTTATTGCAATGAATGAATGAACAACATTAGCAAATAGGGGGTTCTCGGAGCTTCGGTGAGCAAGCGAAGTTTTTACTTTCCATCTCACATCACACATCACCCACATCCTCCTTCCACCAAGTTTTTACTTTCCTTGCAAAGTCTAGGTGGGCGAGCCACATGTTTCCAAATCTAAATGAGGTAGGACCACTTAAGAAAGTTTCAGGACCTAACTTCATAGGGAAATGGTCTGATGCGACTCTAGGTAAAGTCCTAGATACTAGGTTCTCCTTGTAGTTTTCCCATTCTTCATTAAACAGAAACCTATCCAGTTTTGAGCAATAGGGAACTTCTTGAAGATTGGGCCAAATTAATCTAGCTTGAGAGAGGGAGTTCCTTCAACTCACATGAATCTATGAAGTCATTGAACTTCCTCATACTGGAGGTCACCCGTTGGTTTTGGTTTACTAGATTCATTTGAGAATCTTATCACATCGAAATCCCCTGCCACACACCAAGGTCCTTCCCATAAACCCCTAACATCAAACAATTCCTCCCACATATCATTCCTTTCTTGATATCTATTTGGTCCATAGACATTGGTGAGAATCCAAGTAAATCTATCTCTCGTGTTTTTAAACTTCAAAGAAATCGAGAAACTACCAATCAGTTCCTCTACAGCCTCCACCACTTCGTCCTTCCACATGGTCACAATTCCCCCTGAGGCACCACAAGGACTACAGGACTATCCAATTCCTCTTGAACCCCAAATACTTCTGATCCAGAACCTATCCATCTTGAAGAGTTTTGTTTCTTGTAACAAGAAAATATCTAGATTCTCCCTTCTAAGTATGTCTTTAATAACTCTTCCTTTCCTCTCACTCCCCATGCCTCTAACATTCCAACTAATCAGCTCCATAATTGTATTTAGGATGCAACCCTTGTTATATTGCAAATTCCTTAGACTTGAGTTTCCTTCTTTCACCTCTGCCACTGAACATGAAGTCCCCCTCAATGTCTGACTTCAATCTCTCCACTTCTGATCTCTTCTTCTTTCTCTTTTTCTTCTTTTCCTCACTCTTCCTGCGGTAGGCCTTTTGCCAGTTCTCTTCTTTCCCTATTTCCCCACTCTCCTTATCCCTAGAAATCATTTCTTCCTCCTGGCCTAGATCTATCAGCTTATCCCTCTCTTCTGATTCCAGCTCCCTCTCCTTAAGCTCCTCGAACTCAGAGCAAACCAGATTCCAAATCCCATCAGCCTCCTCTCTGACCCCTAACCTCTCTTCCACTTATCTCTCTACTTCCACATCTTCCTTCTCAGACCCACGGGAATCTACACCACCTACAGGTTGGGAGAATGGCAATGGCGCAGTTACCTATTAAAAATAAAGTTTTCAAACTGACCCCATTGAACAAAACCTTTCAAAGAAAAACAAGAAACTTTTAAATAATTTTGAAGATTTATGGTTTTGGCCCTCAAGCTAGGCTTGTTTAGACAAAAGCAGTCCATGTACTTATTACAAGTCTTTTGAAGCCAAATTAATTCTACATTAGATAAGAAAGAGTGAAAGTTATGTACTCATGTATTGTGGGATATAATCGATCAGGGCATATTGACATGATATCCAAACAGATCGTCCAATTTTCCGTTTAAAATAAAACACCATTGCCCACTTCTGGTAAAATCCAAGCCAAGCAATCAAAATCAAGGCCGGCAACCTCACAACTTTATAAACAATATTGGCTGATGAAAAAAACTTTATAAACAAAATTGCATTTTTTTGGCATTTTCGGACAAAACCAATACAAACATAGGTCTCCAGTCTCCTTTGCATAGTAGATGTTGAATCCAAAGAAAACCCTTCAATCAAGGGCAATGTAGAATCTGACCATGCGAATTTAAGCCCTTCCCTGATGCACAGAGACCTTCATCTCAGTGGCACCTAACCTAATTGCCCCTAGAAAGCCCGAAAGAAATGCATCTGAAAATCCAACCCTTTAGTTTGCCTCAATTGAAACAATAATCCAACAAAGATTACAGCACATAGAAACTTATTCAAGATACCAATGTTTGTTCTTGAAGCAAGACCATACGCATGAAATTTCATTACCTAGCAGAATCGGTGAAATCCATTCTAATACATCAAGCATGTTTGAAAATCTGAAACCCGTAAAGAATAAAGCAAAACCCTCCACGACCAACGAAATTAAAGAACAAAGAAAGAAACATCTGGTGTTGAAGAACGCACCGCAAAACCAGTGAGAACAATTGGCTTGGCAAGGTAGGTTGAAGTCGTCGTGACAGATGGAGCAGCAATCATTCTCTGGAGGACTCTCCATCTCTCTTGCTCTCGCTGTGCTGTTCAATGTTTTGGGTTGAGTCTCCTCTGAAGAGTGCTTCATCTCAAAAACCTCAAACCCATTTTCCTTTTTCTCCCAGGAAATCCTCAAATTCAATTACTCCAGTTGCGTTGCCCGTCCGACCTTCGGTCTTGAACCATTGTTACGAGTCAATTAATCAATTTCAATTTGGGAAAGAGCCCAGATCGCTGGGTGCAACTCGGGCGGGTTATGCAGGGATGTGGTCATGGATCAACGAGACTTACCTTTCCTCTGAATAGGACCCGTGCGATGTACGGACTTTATTTATGGGCAAAATTGAAGATGGAGCTACATTTCTAATTAAGTGGTGTCCATCTAATTTTAATTCAAGTATTAAGGTATTATTTTTAGGGGTTATCTCTATCCTATCATAATTTAAGTTGCACTTTAGGCTTAATTTGAAAGGAGTACAAATATAAATATATACAGTATAAATCCATATAAAATATGAGGTTTTGCCCTTTATATATTTGTATTTGTATTCCTTTCAAATGGAGCCTTAGTAAGTTGCCAATTTCTTATTCTTTAGATAAATTTGAAAAATAACTTTTTTTATTAATTTATTATTTATGTATTATTTTTAGGTAAAACTATAAAAAAGCATCCGCTTAAAACAATTCTATAAACCACCCTTGTGTTTTGACCCTAACAAAGGCCTCTCCTATAGTTTTGAGAAAAAAGTGCAAATATCTCCTTTCCCTTGGCTTTTCGATAACAAAGACGTTGAAGTCTTATCATTGTTAATGCATTACCATACATAATTTAAAATTTCAACCTTATCCTTTACTAATTTATTTTTCCAAGTAACTTTCAAAGAATAATTCTCCTTACTCTTCTTAGAGAAAATAAGGTAAAAAGGCTGAAGTGAAGTATAAATAATGCATTACATCAATATTTTTATTTGGAATGCTAAAGAAAGGCATTTGCATATTTTTTGTCAAAACAATAGGGAAGGTTTTGTTAAGGTCAAAACAGTGGGAACCTCTTAGGATTGTTAGAAAACCCAAAGAGATTTTTATAATTTTTCTTATTTTTAAATGGAATTTAAATTGATTTTAAAATAATTAAGCTATATTTAAAATTATTTTTTTTATTAATTTTAAAAAATTAGTAATTGCATTTATTTAAGTATATTTAGTTTTCATTAAATTTAATTCCTTATGAAATTTATATAAATTTTTATTTTTAGTGGAACTTATGTTGGTTTTAAATTAATAAAATTTAATTATAAAACTAATAATTGTTTGATAATTTTGTATTAGTTTTAAATTGATATTAGTTTTTTATTTATCTTATTCCTTTTATTAATTAAATTTTTCTTATTATATTAATAAAAAATATTTTTATCAATAACAATAATTAATAATTATTTTTATTTTATTTAAGTAGCTAACTAAATTATTTTTATTATGGTTGATTAATTTTTATTATTTTCAAATGGAATATAAATGGATTATAATTTTGAATGGAAGTAGATTATTTAGCGTAACAATATATCATTGAATATCTCAATTTTAATATAATTAATCTTTACTAATAATTACAATTTAATGCAAATATAATTAATGTGTTGTATGCAATTGAAATGAATATTAGTGCCATGAGTTATTGAAGGAGAGAGTTAATAGCATAATTAATGAGGAGAGATTATTAAAAGAGTTAATGGAAAGGGTAAAATACAAAAACCTCTCATGAAGTTTCTGACAATCATAAAAACCTCTCCTATAGTTTCACTTTACTAAAAACCTCCCCTATATTTTTGAAAAATTCAACAAATACATCCCTTCCGTCAATGATCAAGACGGAAAACATTAAAGAGATTATCGTTTTTTCAAAATACCTATTTTTACCCTTTTACAAATTAATGTGCATCTATTTTTATCCATAATTGCTCAAACACTATTCATCTTCTTCCTCACGATGCACAACAACAAAATGGCAGTGCACTTCCCCTTCCAACCTTCCTAGTTTTCACTAAAATAGCCCTCTCTCCTTTCTCAGTCCTTTATTGCTTCTTTTTTTTTTGTGGGGCAGGGGGGTAGCCGAGGCTCCGGCTAGTCGATTGTAGCTAAGATCAACCATATGGATTCTAATCTAGTTCCACAATTGAATAAGGCCGTTGAACACGGGCATTTTAGTGGTCAGCTAGGTAGAACCAAATTGGTTAAACTATTAGATCCATGACCAGAGAACGAAGCCTCTACCTGTGCGGGCTTGATACCAACCACAGTCCCACCAAATGTAATTGTGGCTATCAGAACCGAAGACGATGAAATGTAGGACTTCACCACATCTCCTTCATTGGCACTGACAACACAAGCTGGGAGCATATGAGCATCACCGACGTGGCCTTCACTGTTGAAAACTCCATTGGCAATAATCATTCCCACACCGCCCGCTTTCTTGATGACCGAACCTTTGGAAACTCAAGGACTACTTCCGCAATCACAGACAACAATTTTTTCCCCTTGATGAGGATGGGATCAAGAGAGTTCTCCATGCAGAGTGAAGTAGAGAGCATCCCTGATTTACTAGGAAAAAACATATGTACATTAATTCATAAAAGGGTAAAATAGGTATTTTGAGAAAATGATCATCTCTTTAATGTTTTCTGTCTTGGTCATTGATGGGAGGTATTTGTTGAATTTTTCAAAAATAGAGGGGAGGTTTTTGCTAAAGTGAAACTATAGGGGAGGCTTTTATAAGTGCCAGAAACTTCAAGGGAGGTTTTTGTATTTTACCCTAATATTATCTAGGTATATGGGCCGAAATTAGGGTTAATCAATTTGGTCCATATAGCTTTATTTGCGAAATGGGCTTTTAGCAGTTTTAATAGATTAAAACTGGACCTTTACAGGTTGGGCCGAATTAAACTTTTAATTAATTATCAATCCTTAGACCCATTAGTGGGAGAAATAGGGCTGACATTCAGCCTTGATCGAACCCTAGATTCGGTCCAACCAGTTTGGACCAATCTGGTTCGAAAAGATCTAGGGTTTGATCTTTAATAAAAGATTTAATTCAAGAAATTAATCTCAAATTAAATACTGATAAAAGAAAATCAAGAATCAGTCAGATAGGGTTGTTTGCACAATTCATCCTGCAAAACAGAGGTTAGATCATAGTTTGCAGTTTGCACAATTCATCCTGCAAGTGTTGGGATGGCCTGTCTCGACCACCAGGGTAAGACCCAAGGCACATGCAGTATGGGATTACTTGAATCCTTGAACCGGACCAGATTTCCAATATTGCCCTGGACCTTGGAGACAGATGGGCAAAACTGGAAAGTTACACCTGACCCCTAAGACTCGATTATGATACTTCACTAGGTGTCAGATCCGGTTGTCTTTGATATGCCAATCAGTGAGATCCAATGCGGGGGTCAAAACCTGGGCATGTTGGGGCAGTCTGAGAATTCATCTGAGTGGGTGATCATAGTGACAGGATCAGCCACTTTGTCGGACAAAGGTAATGATCGGGAATGCACTCTCTCTGATGGAAACCAAACTGCCAGCAGTTGATTTCAATCGTTGGAATTTTGTTTTGCAAAATTAATATATATATGTACGGTTTCAAAGTGTTTGCAAATTGTTTTAATTCCTGGGATCCATGTGAGTAAAGAGTGCGGCACTGTTCCTTGCAGCCGAGGGAGAGGTCCTCTCTTGTTAGGCAGTGCTTGATCATTATGGGCTGAGAGGTTAAGTGTAAGACCATTTAGGATAGTACCTGATGGGCTAATCTTGCACCTGCCCATAGTCCCTGGGTTTTTATGAGATGGCTTGGCACAGGGACCACTTAATGTAAGTGTTGGGCCCATAGGGTCCATGTGATGGGTTCAGGGGTTCACTGAACTTTTTAGTGAATTCGGCTGGGCCTTGTAATAAAGGCTGGGCCGAACCCATGTGGTTGGTGTGTAGATCAATGATTGGGTCCCACGCCATACAAAGAAGTCCAACTGGGCAGCAGATTGGAAACTAGTTAAGCACTGAACACTTAATGGGCCAAAAGCCCATTTCGAGCTGGGCTGACATGATCACCCATCTATGGGGCGGATCTGGGATTAAAGTTAGCAAAAGGATTGGGCCTTTAACCTTATCCACTCTGGGAGACCAAATTCAAATCAAATTTGAATCTGGTAACCTTCTGATAAGATCATGAGTAAGCTAACTTAATCTGCAGATAGAATTGAGATCATCCCCTATCCAAATACTGGTTTGGATTGGGATAACTCCTAATTAGGAGGTTTCTTAATCAAGAAGAAAAGTGGAGAAACCCTAAAAGAGATCATAATCAAATTTCGAACTTAGGGTTTTGTGCAAGAAATCATCCTACAAATTGAGATTGGATCTCATACACACTCCAGAAAGAAGAGAAGCAATTTCAGCCATCTTCATCTCAGGAGTTCTCTTCCAGCCGTCGCCATTCTTTCTTACAAGATTTGATCTTTGAAGAAGAAAGAAATCAAGAAATCAGTCTTGTAGAAAAGACTAAAAATATTTAGTGCTCAGATTTGTCAGTGGATTCTTGCGAAGGATTTAGTGTGTAAGACGCACTCTGCTGGTTCCGTTCCACATACAGTTGTGTCATCTTCAGCAAGAGCGGATCTTGGTGTCATCTTTCAGCGTGAACACCAACTTTGGGAGATACTATTTCTCTGGATCAGGTATAATTCCTCCCTTCCCTTTTGGTTAAGATTTGGTTTGATTATGGTTCAAGTAGGATTCTTGAATATTGTATTCTTAAATTAGGGAATATGATTCCCAGTTGGAAGAAGGTAGGAAAATTTTTTAAATTCGCCTACCCACTCCGCAACCTTTATGGCGTCCATTAGATCGATCCTACCATTCTTTCAGTGGTATCAGAGCCACAGGTTCGAATCTTGAACCAAAAGAAAATCAGATCGGAACCTGCACAGATGGACAAAAGTTGTTCTGCCAAGATTTGCGCAGATTATTTTCTTTATTTCAAGAAACTGTTTATTGTTAAGGGCGATTGATCTGAAATTATATTCTGTTAAATCCAAAATTTATTTATAACTGTTCTTTATTTATTTTGATTTGATGGACTGTTCGAACATGGAGATCGTAGTGCAGATTTGGCGCAGATGGTCTGTGCACCCTTTTTTTTTATTATTCATTCAATTCGGTCTGTAAATAATTTTTTTATTTTATTTTATTTTGTAGACTGGATGTATAAGATTTGATCAAGAATGTAATTAATTAATAGAAATAGGATTTCTATTTTTTTTATTATTTTCTTGATTGAAGAAGATGGAAGAAGAAGGCAACACTTGAGATTTGCAGATGGAGAGATCGCTTTCTGCGATTTGCAGTTTGTGAAACTGCAACCCTTGTGATTAACCTCTGTTTTGCAGGTGGTGCGAACAGTCCATATTTGATTTGTGATTGTTTAAAATCAAAATTATTAATTTCAGATCTTTCATGAATTAATTCTTGAATTGAAAATCAGTTTCGGACTAGACTGGACCAAAACTGTTTGGACCGAATCTAGGGTTCGAAGGGGACTGTTTTCAGTCCAATTTTTCCCACACTTGTTGTTCCAAAACTGATGTTCAATTACAGGGATTAGTTCGGCCCACCTGTAAAGCCCATTTTTAAATGGTTAAAACTGCAAAAGCCCACTCTTGTGAGAAAAGTTGTATGGGTCAAACTGCTAACTGAGATTCAGCCCATATACCTAGTCGACATTAATTGTTAATGTTATATTTTTTAAATGGGCTGTTCAATGGGCTTTACAGCAGTTAATTGATTGGATCAATTTTTCTTTTACATGTGATGTTTGGATGTTGGATGTGCTACGACTATGGGCCATAAGCACTTGGCCCTTGATGACTCGTTAGTGGCTTTTGCGCACACCATGGCTGAATGCACATCATTGCCATGGTGTCCCTTAAGGTCATTGGATGACCTCTCCTTACTTGGTGGGCTCCATAACTTGAAAAGGGACGTGTGTGGAAACCCTAGCCGATTAAGCCCCACCAGAAATCTGATTTGATGAAAGTCAGTGGGAGCCACTCTGGTTTGACCTAAAATTAGAACTAGGGCGTAATTTTGTTCCCTCTAGCAAATATGAGTGCATGTGAAAGGGAGATCCATATGATGGACTCTCTAAAGGCCTTCCGTCATTAGCACAATGACGGGTCCTTCAGTAATGAGGAAACACACCATAAAATTGGGCTATCCATTTGCTGTTGGATCTGTCAGAGTGTTTCATAAGATGATAGGGGCATCATAGACCGATGTGGGAAGGGCTTCACTAGAAAATGGGAACTCTCTTACGGTACCTTGGCGTAACCTGAATATGATGGGTGAGCACTCACTGGACAGAAAGGTTTACCAGAAAACGGTTTTGAACTTTGTCTGACAGAGGCCAAAGGGAAACTCATTTGATGAGTGGATATGATTCGTCACAGAAAGGTGGTGGGGTTATGCAACTGAAATAGTTGGCCTCACGCACCCTATGTGATTTCCCACATTTCCAGAGACATTTCGTCGTCTCCGTCACTGAGTGAGGAGGGAAATCTCAGAGATGAACAAATGGGAATGGAACATAGATTAAAAACCATATCTATGTAGGTAACATGAATCAAACTAAGGTTGTGGACTAACGTCTTTGCTGTTTTATCAGAAAATGGCAAACGGTCAATTTGCAAAGCTTCTAGACGATAACAAGCTTAAGGGCCCAAACTATGCCGACTGGTACAAAAATCTTATGCTAGTCCTAACTTTCGAAAAGTTAGATAAGGTAGGGAAAAATCCTGCCCCGGAGCGCCCGGGTGATAGGGCTTCTTAGGCACGTAGGAGGGACTACCAAGATTGGGAGGATAAGAACTCCCTAGCCCGTTGCTTTGTCATTGCCTCACTAGACAACTCAATACAAAGGCAGCTCGATCAGATCGAACTAGCCAAGGACATATTGGACAGTCTAAAGACAATGTATAAAGAGCAGAATCGTTCTACTCGACAGAAGGTCCTGAAACTGTTCATGACCGCACAGATGTCCAAAGGGCAGAAAGTTCATGACCATTGTTTTCGGATGATGGGCTACATTAACGAACTCGAAGCCCTTGGAGAAGTCCCCAAGAATATCCATCCGCACACAGTTTTGAGACAGAAATCAAATTTCTTCTTAAATTTTGCACAAAAAGACAATATTTAAGTACAATGGATCCTTCTCTAAAAAATAACTCTACGGTTCCAATTGCCGTAGCTGCAACACTTGTAGAAGTCCCCAAGTAGTGCGTCACTTCACCTTCATTCAGTATTCTGCTTACCTTGAACCCCTACAGTGAGTTACACGCATGAGTTGAAGCCCCGGAGTCAATACACCAGGACGTAGAAGCCACCAATAAATTGGTTTCTATGACACAAGATTCGAAGTTACCTTTCTTGGTATCCAGGTACTGAGGACAATTCCTCTTCTAGTGGTCGGTCTGTTTGCAGAAGTGACACACATCCGATGCCCTGTCTTTCTTCTGCTTCTTGGGTTTGGCAGTTTTTTTCTGAGGCCTATTTGCCTTCCTCTTTTTCTTGCCCGATTTGCTAGCTTCAGCAAGCATAGCCACAGGCTCATCCTTCCTAATTAAATCCTCGGCCCTCTACAACATGTTGCTGAGTTACTAGACGCTGACATTCAGCTTGTTCATATTGTAATTCATTATGAACGGGTTGAAGGAAGGAGGCAAAGAGTTAAGGATGGCATCCACTTGCGTGCCAAGATCTAGCCCAGATCCAAAGGCTTCAAGTTCGTTGATATAACCTATCACCCGAAGACAATGGTCGTGAACCTGTTGCCCCTTGGACATTTGAGCGGTCATGAACTGTTTCAAGACCTTCTGCTGAGTAGAACGATTCTGCTCTTCGTACATTGTGTTTAAACTATCAAATATGTCATTGGCTAGTTCGATCTGATCGAACTGCCTCTATATCGGATTGTCTAGGGAGGCAATGACATAGCAGCGGGCTAGGGAGTTTTTATCCTCCCAATCTTGGAATTCCCTCCTTCTGGCCTCAGAAGCCCTGTCGCTTGGATGCTCCGGGGCAAGATTTTTAACTACCTTATCCAATTTTTCAGATGTTAGGACCAGCATGAGGTTATGGTACCAATCGACATAGTTCAGGCCCTTAAGCTTGTTGTCGTCAAGAAGCTTTGCAAATTGTCCGTTTGCCATTTTCTGGTAAAACAACAAACATTAGTCCACAACCTAATTTGATTCATGTTCATTACATAGATATGGCATTTAATCTATGCTCCATTCCCATTTGTTCATCTCTGAGATTTTCCTCCCATCTTAGTGACGGAGACAACGACTTGTCTCTGGAAATGTGGGAAACCACATAGGGTGCATGGAGCCAATTGTTTCAACTACAAAACCCACCACCTTTCTGTGAAGGATCATATCCACTCATCATATGAGTTTTCCCTTTAGCCTCTGCCAGACAAGGTTCACAGCCGTTTTCAGGTAAACCTTTCTGTCCAGTGAGTGCTCACCATCATATTCGTGAACGCCAAGGTACCGTGAAAGAGTTCCCATTTTCTGGTGAAGCCCCTTCCACATCGGTCTGTGATGCCCCTATCATCTTTTGAAACACTCGGACATGCCCAACAGCAAATGGATAGCCCATTTTCTGGTGCGTTTCCTCATTATTGAAGGACCCATCCTTATGCTAATGATGAAGGCCTTTAGAGAGTTCATCATATGAATCTCCCTATCACATGCACTCATATTTGCTGGAGGGAACGAATGACTACGCCCTAGTTTGATTTAGGTCAAACCAAAGTGGCTCCCACTGACTTTCATAAAGTCAGATTTCGGTGGGCCCAAATCGGCTAGGGTTCCGCACGTATCCTCTTCAGGAGGTGTGGGGCCCACCACTAAGGGAGGTCATCCAATGACTAGCAGGGACACCAAGGCAATGATGTGCATTCTGCCATGGTGTGCGCAAGAGCCACTATCGAATCAGCATGGGCCAAGCACTTATGGCCCATGAACGTAGCACATCACACATCTATACATCACATGCAGGGAAGAATTGAACTAATCAATTAATATCTGTAAAGCCCATATTATTAACCATTAATATTATCTAGGTATATGGGCCGAAATTAGGGTTGATCAATTTGGTCCATATAGCTTTATTTGCGAAGTGGGCTTTTAGCAGTTTTAACCGATTAAAACTGGCCTTTTACAGGTTGGGCCAAATTAAACTTTCAATTAATTATCAATCCTTAGGCTCATTAGTGAGAGAAATAGGGCTAACATTCAGCCTTGATCGAACCCTAGATTCGGTTCAACCAGTTTGGACCAATCTGGTTCGAATGGGTCTAGGGTTTAATCTTTAATTAAAGATTTAATTCAAGAAATTAAATGCTGATAAAAGAAAATCAAGAATCAGTCAGATAGGGCTGTTCGCACAATCCATCCTGCAAAACAAAGGTTAGATCACAGTTTGCAGTTACATAAACTGCAAGTCGCAGATAGCGATTCTCCCATCTGCGAAATTTCCTTCCTTGCACCGCCATCTTCGGTCCAAAATAAAAATAAATAGAAAACCTAATTTCTATTATAATTACATCAGATCAAATGCCTATACATTCTGTCTAAAAAATAAAAAAAAAATTATTTTACAGACCAAATGTAATAAAATAATCAAGAAACTGCAAAATCGCAGGTTCCTTGCGCCAATCAAGATTTTGATCTCCAGGTGTACAAACAACCCATAAATCAAGAAAATTATAAAGAACAATTCTAAATAATAATCAGATTTATAAAGTTTAATTTCAGATTAATCGCCCATCAACTGGAAACAAATTTTCCAGAAAACCCTATATCTGCGCAAATCAGGTAGAACGCCTTCTGCCCATTTGCGCAGGTTCAGATTTCATCCAATTCGGTTCAAGACTTGAACCTGGCTCTAATACTACTGAAGGGATGAGATATCCATCGTATGGACGCCCGAATCTTGCGGAATAGAATGGGCGAATTTCAAAAATTCCTCTCTATCCTACTAGGAATCGTATTTCCTATTTTAGAAAAATCATATTTTTTAAGGATCAATCTTGAACCAAGAACCAAACCAGATCTGAACAAAAGTAGTAGGAGAGCGATATATACCTGATACGGAGAAATAATATCTCCCAATGGAGGTGTTCACACCCAAGGAAGGAACCAAAAACTGATTCCACTGAAAATGGCGCAATGCAAGATGGAGCAGAGTCAGCAGTGTTCTTCCCAAGAACCTGATCTTTCGCAAGAATCAACAGGACAACACGTGAGCACAACTTCCTATCAGTCCCTTGACAAGAAACTGATATCAAGATCCAATCTTGATTTCTCCCACTTAACTGGAGATCGAACTGGCAGATGAGGCGGCGGCAAGAAAGGCAGCAGGCTGTGCCCCTGTGGCCTGCCATTGTGCGTGTAAGTGTGGCTGTGCATGTGCAGTGCGTAGCGGGCTGGCTGCGTGCACAGACATGGGTGTGTGAGTGCGGGCCTGCGTGGGCGTGCGCTGGCGGGCGTGTGTGGGCGGGCGGGCGCTAGCGGGCATGTGCAGGCATGCATGTGCGGGCGTGTGCGGGCGTGCGTGTGCATGTGCGGGCATGTGCATGCGTGAACTGCCACGTGTGGGTGCTGTGGTGCCCCCGTGGTGTGTCACGGTGCAAGTGGTTACTATGGTGCCTCCACGTGCAGTGACCAATATTAGAAAACACTAAACTACCATCGTGTGTCATGGTGCAAGTGGTTACTATGGTGCCTCCACGTGCAGTAACCAATATTAGAAAACACTAAACTACCATGGTGTGTGTTAAATGTGTTAACACTACACGTGTAGTGCTTCCTACTATTGTAGTGACACGGCTGTAACACGTCGTGTAGTAGTTTACAACCCTACTACACCCACCGTGTGTAGTGTAGGGTTGTAACACAACCACTTGTGTTAGGTGCACCAATTCCACCTTCCACCTTTGCATAGTGTGTAGTTTACAAACAGCCCTACTACACTATTAACACAGGGCGCATGTGGGTGTGCATCGTGGTGGATGTGCTGACACTGCACACAACGCCCCATGCTGCATCGTTTTGCACTGGGTGTGCACACCCACAATGCAATTGGTGCCTCATGTGGTGTGTCGTGGTGCAAGGGATGTGCACACCCACAATGCACTTGTGACCGTTGTTGCTCTTTCAACATATCACCCATACACACCCCATGTTACCGCTTTGATTGATAGTCCCAAACTCGTCTTTGTGCACCTTTCTTGCATGAAACTAGCTCATCTTTTCATAAAAGTAGTGTGGGAGTGTTCCCTTTTGATTTCATGCAAATCCCATTCCACAAAATAAATTTTGCCAATTTTTTGTATTTTCTAGAAATTAAATATTAGTGAAAAACCATTTATATCAATACTTTTCGGCATGAAACCAGCTTATTTTGGTGCACAAATTTTTTTGCAGGTGTTCCAAGCAACCCCCATCCTCCAAAATTATTTTTTTTTCCAGATTTTTCCCAGTTTTTGATAATTTTTAGTGATTAAAAATTAATAAAAATTAAATTTTTTCTCGAAAAATTTATTTTTATTAACTTTATCGTTTTTCAAGCCTAACTAATGCCACGTGTCAAGTTTAAGACCAACCTAAGCCATACATCTCAAGATAACCCCAGTATGATTTTTCAAAAGAGTGATGTTTCCTCCTAACAGAGCCCCAAAAGCTTAACATACTCTTTGAGGGGGGGGGGGGGGTGGTGAGTGCGTATAGATTACCGGAAGCTGAATTCGTTAACCCGAAAAGATCACATCCCGCTCCCTTTTGTCGATCAAATGCTTGAAAGACTAGTTGGCAAATCTCATTACTGTTGTCTTGATGGTTATTCAGGGTTTCATCAAATTCCAGTTGCACCTGAGGACCAAGAAAAGACTACCTTCACCTGCCCCTTTGGTACGTTCGCTTATCAGCGCATGCCATTCGGTCTCTGCAATGCCTCCGCCACATTCCAAAGATGTATGGTTAGTATATTTTCAGATTATGTGGAAAGCATTATAGAGGTATTTATGGACGATTTCATAGTGTATGGGGATTCTTTTGATTCATGCTTAGCTAACCTTACAAAGGTACTTGAAAGGTGTATAGAAAAGAACCTCGTACTGAATTATGAAAAATTCCATTTCATGGTCGACCAGGGCATCATTCTAGGGCATGTAGTCTCTTCTAAGGGAATCGAAGTTGATAAAACAAAAGTAGATGTCATCAAATCCCTGCCCTATCCCACGAACATTCGGGAAGTTCGCTCTTTCCTTGAACATGCAGGATTCTATCAGAGATTCATCAAGGATTTCTCAAAGATAACTCGCCCCTTATGTAATTTACTCCAGAAAGATGTGATGTTTGATTTTGATGAAGGGTGCAAGGCAGCCTTTGATAAGCTAAAGGAATCATTGACTTCAGCCCCAATCATTCAGCCACCGAATTGGGATCTTCCCTTCGAGATTATGTGCGACGCAAGCAATTATGCCATCGGTGCTGTTCTAGGATAGAGGGTTGGAAGAGCCGCTCATGCAATATATTATGCTTCGAGGACCCTTGATGCTGCCCAATGCAATTATTCAACAACAGAGAAGGAACTCTTGGTTGTAGTTTTTGCCTTAGAAAAGTTCTGTTCATATTTATTGGGTACTAAGGTGATTGTTTATTCTGATGTAACCACTTGAGAGAGAGTCTTATCAGATCTAAAGTCTTGAATGTAATCTTATCAAGATAAGAAGATTGGATTAGATCACTAGATAAGAGATAGGATAGGATTAGTTCAAAAACAGATTAGGACTTTCTAATTTGAAGTTAATCTCCTAAAAGTAGTTGGAAAGCAGCCCTCTCCATCTGTTATATAAAGAGGGGGGCGGACCAGCTCTAGCATCACTCACTCCAAGATCTAAGAGATCATCAAGAAAATCAAGAAACTCAAGAAACTCAAGAAAACAGTTCAGCCATGGAGAAGCAGAGCATGGAGATTGCGCAGATCATGAGCAGCTAAGCTTATTTTTCTGGTTCACGGGGGGAGGTTCGATTGTGTCATTGTGAGGTTCTGTAGTTAATTTATTTTTTTGCTTTCTAATTCAAGTATTCATTGATTCTTGTGCATATTTTTATTGGATGTTGATGTTAATTAGTTTGACAAACTGAATTAATGTTGATTTTCCTACTGCTATCCATGATTTCGGTGATCCATAATTGTCACGAATAATGGTACAAGTAGCAATTAGGTTAATATCTTTTTGGGTCAATTGTTCGTGACAGCCTTTGACCAATGTTTTAACATGGTTCAACCTAAAGGAATCGATGGAACAAGATTCAGTAATTGTAGCTATCTCAATTATTGTTATTTTGGTTTAACTGTTTTCACAAATCTTAATGCTATCATTTTTTAACATGCAACGCTATCGTACCTAGTTGAGTGGTGATAAGTGTTGATCAAATTCTGGGTTTAGTCAACTGAATTAGGAAAACACAAGGTTTATTATGGCTATCCTAATAAATCTAAGGTTAAATGCTTGAATTGCAAGAATACTGAAATTTACCTAGGATTGATGGCCAATCGATTCAACCCGAACCCTTGAACCAGAATTTGGTAAGGCTGATTTTCTCTTGTTTGTTTAGTTGCTTTCTTATTCTTTTAATTTTAGTTATTAAATTTTCCCACTCAATTATAGTATCCATTCAGCTAAGAGATTATTGTTTAGCTCCCTGTGGGATTCGATTATGATACTGCTCTAGGTGTCGGATTGGGCTGTTTTTGATGTACCAATCAATGAGATCCTTAGCGGGGGTCAAAACCTGGGTATGTTAGGACAGTCTGAGAATTCATCTGAGTGGGTGATCATAGTGACCGGATCAGCCCCTTTGTCGGACAAAGGTAATGATCGGAGATGCACGCCCCTATCATCTTATAAATTACACAGACAAGCCCAACAGCAAATGGATAGCCCATTTTCTGGTGCGTTTCCTCATTACTGAAAGACCCATCCTCATGCTAATGATGGAAGGCCTTTAGAGAGTTCATCATATGAATCTCCTTATCACATGCACTCATATTAGTTGGAGGGAATAGTAAATTATGCCCTAGTTTGATCTAGGTCAAACCAAAGTGGCTCCCACTAACTTTCATAAAGCCTTATTTCGGTGGGCCCAAATCGGTTAGGGTTCCGCACGTAACCTCTCTATGAGGTGTGGGGCCCACCACTAAGGGAGGTCATCCAATGACCAAAAGGGACACCATGGCAATGATGTGCATTCAGCCATGGTGTGCGCAAGAGCCACTATCGATTCAGCATGGGCCAAGCACTTATGGCCCATGTACGTAGCACATCACACATCCATACATCACATGTAAGGATAAATTGATCCAATCAATTAAATATCTGTAAAGACCATTTGAAGCCCATTTTAAATCCATAATATTAACCATTAATATTATCTAGGTATATGGGCTGAATTAGGGTTGATCCGTTCGACCCATATAGCATTATCTGCGAAGTGGGCTTTTAGCAGTTTTAACGATTTAAAACTGGGCCTTTACAGGTTGGGCCGAATTAAGCATTCAATTAATTATCAATCCTCAGGCCCATTTTGGGAAAAAATTAGGGCTGACATTCAGCCTTGATCGAACCCTAGATTCGGTCCAAACAATTTGAACCAATCTTGGTTCGAATGGGTCTAGGGTTTGATCTTTAATTAAATCTTTAATTCAAGAAAATAATCTAAAATTTAATACTAATAAAAGAAAATCAAGAATCAATCAAACAGGGTTATTCGCACAATCCATCCTGCAAAACAAATGTTTGATCACAGTTTGCAGTTTCATAAACTGCAAATCGCAGATAGCGATTCTCCCTTCTGCGAAATCTCCTTCCTTACGCCGCCATCTTCGATCAAAAATAAAAGAAATAGAAATACTAATTTCTATTAATATTACATTAGATCGAATACCTATACATTCAGTCTAAAAAATAAAAAAAATTATTTTACAGACCAAAGGTAATAAAATTATCTAGAAACTGCAAAATCGCAGGTTCCTTGCGCAAATCAAGATTTCGATCTCCTTTTGTACAAACAGCCCATAAATCAAGAAAATCAAAAAGAAGAATTCTAAATAATAATCAGATTTATAAAAATTAATTTCAGATTATTCGCCCATAATTTTGGGAACAATTTCCCAAAACCCTTATCTGCGCAAATCGGGTAGAACGCCTTCTGCCCATTTGCGTAGGTTTAGATCTGAAATAAATTGGTTCAAGATTTGAATGATGGCTCGGATACCACTGAATGGATGAGAGATCCATCGCATGCACGCCCAAATCTTGTAGAATAAGATGGGCGAATTTCAAAATATTTCTCTCCCTTTAACTGGGAATCACATTTCTTATTTTAGAAAATCATATTTTCAAGGATCAATCTTGAACCATAAACTGAACCAGATCTGAACAAAAGCAGTAGGAGAGGATTATACCTGATACGGAGAAATAATATCTCGCAACGAAGGTGTTCACGCCCAAGGAAGGATCCAAAGACTGCTCCCACTGAAAATGGCACAGTGTAGGATGGAGCAGAATCAGCAGTGTTCTCTCCAAGAACCTAATCCTTCGCAAGAAGTAGCAGGATGGCACGTGAGCACAACTTCCTATCAGTCTCTTCACAAGGAACTGATGTCAAGATCGAACCTTCATTTCTCTTATTGAACTAGAGACCGAACTGGCAGGGTAGGCGGCAACAGGAAGGAGGTGGCAAGAAAGAATTTTGTAGGGTTGCTGAATTCTTCTTTCTGTGATTTCAGTTCGCAAGAGGATGTGAATGTATATCTTGTAAAGACTGCCACCACCTCCTCCTTTTATAAGCTTAAAGGGATCAGCTCCTAATCCCATTAGGAGTTACTGATCCAAATCATATTTGGACCAGACATCCCTTTAGGTGATAAGGATAAACCCTTATCTTATCTGCAGATTAGATCAGCCTTATCCTAATCTCATTAGGAGGTTTCCAGATCTGAATCACATTCAGATCTGGACTCTCTGAGTGGATAGGGTTAAGACCCAATCCTATCTGCTAATCCATTCCCAGAATTCGCCCCATATTTAACTAATTAAATTAGCCCAGTTCGAAATGGGCTTTAGGCCCATCAAGGTTATGTGCTCACTAAGCCTTCCTAACAGCTGCCCAGTTGGGTTTCCTTGTATGGTGTGGGACCCAAACATTGATCTACACATCAGCCACATGGGTTCAGCCCAGCCTTTGTTACAAGGCCTGGCTGAATACGCTGTTATGGATAGTATAACCCCTGAAACCCATCACATGGGCTCTATGGGCCCAACACTTACCCTAAGTGGTCCCTGGGCCAAGCCACCTTGTAACACCGAGGGACTGTGGGAAGATGCAAGATTATCCCATCAGGTATTACCCTTTATGGTCTTACACTTAACCTCTCAGCCCATAATGATCAAACACTGCTCGACAAGAGAGGACCTCTCCCTTGGCTACAAGGAACAGTGTTGCACTCTTTGCTTATATGGATCTTGGGAATTAAAACCTTTTGCAAACATTTCGAAACCATAACATATATATACTTTTTTATCTCATACAAAATATATTTTGCAAAACAAATCTAAATGATTGAAATCGGCTGTCGGCAGTCTTGGTTTCCATCAGAGAGAGTGCATCCCGATCATTACCTTTGTCCGACAAAGGGGTTGATCTTGTCACTATGATCACCCACTTAGATGAATTCTTAGACTGTCCCAACATACCCAGGTTTTGACCCCCGCTAAGGATCTCATTGATTGGTACATCAAAGACCGCCCCATCCGACACCTAGTGCAGTATCATAATCGAGTCTTGGGGTCGGGTGTAACTTTCTAGTTTTTCCCATCAATCTACAAGGTCCAGGGCAATACTGGAAATCTGGTCCGGTTCAAAGATTCAATTAATTCTACACTACATGTGCCTAGGGTCTCACCCTGGCGGCTGAGATAGGCCACCCCAACCGACTTGGTGGCACATCAGTGTCATCCTTATCCGGATAGGTCTCCCCAGACCAATCCACTTGCTGTGAACATTCTAAACTAACACGAGTCTCATTAAATGTCCAGTTTAAGGGTTTTGCATAGAAACACACCACAAGAACATGAATCAAATATGTACTTTATTCATATACAATAAATTCATAATGTACATTATTCTGATTGGAGCTAAGGGCAGACAACTGTCTAACACTTCTCGCGACGTTGCGAGCGGTGAACCGCCCACGTCGCCGTGATCCGAACACTTCACCGGACCATTCAGTCGGTAGGAGCGATGGGCGGTGTGTACAAAGGGCAGGGACCTAGTCAACGCGAGCTGATGACTCGCGCTTACTAGGAATTCCTCGTTGAAGACCAACAATTGCAATGATCTATCCCCATCATGATGAAATTTTCAAAGATTACCCGGGCCTGTCAGCCAAGGCTATAGACTCGTTGAATACATCAGTGTAGCGCTTGTGCGGCCCAGAACTTCTATCGGCATCACAGACATGTTATTGCCTCAAACTTCCGTGGCCTAAACGACCATAGTCCCTCTAAGAAGCTGGCCTCGGAGGTTGCCTCTGCATAGCTAGTTAGTAGGCTGAGGTCTCGTTCGTTAATGGAATTAACCAGAGAAGTCGCTCCACCAACTAAGAACGGCCATGCACCACCACCCATAGAATCAAGAAAGAGCTCTCAGTCTGTCAATCCTTACTATGTCTGGACCTGGTAAGTTTCCCCATATTGATTCAAATTAAGCCACAGGCTCCACTCCTGGTGGTGCCCTTCCGTCAATTCCTTTAAGTTTCAGCCTTGCGACCATACTCCCCCGGAATCCAAAGACTTTGATTTCTCATATGGTGCCGGCGGAGTCCTAAAAGCAACATCCACCGATCCCTGGTCGGCATCATTTATGGTTGAGACTAGGATGGTATCTGATCTCTGGATTGAATCAAGAAGCAAAGGATCAATCAATCAAGAAAGGAGAAAACAAATCAAGAAACTTGGGGAAAGTGATCAAGAATTCAAGAAACCTCAAGAAGAAGGTGGCGGCAAGTAGAGGAGATCTCAGCACCATGGGCGAATTCAAGAGTTCTTTCTTTCCCTTTGTTTGCTTTATTTCTTTTATCATGAACTGATTTGTTTCTTGCTAGGGCTGTGGAAAGCCTAACCAGGTTAATGAATATATTTTTCTTTTTGATTTATCCAAGATTGTGATTTCCATATAGTCTATGAATTATTGTGCTTAATGCAATTAAGAGCTTGGCCACCTCTTAATTGATTTGGGTTATGTGAATGAATCGAGAGAGGAATTCACATAATCGACTGAATAGTTCATAGTGTGAATTGAATGGTATATAGAGATATATATACATGATTCATCTGAATTTAATGGTTTTTCTTGGATTTAATGCACTTCCATCTTGAAAGCTCTACTCGAGAGATCGAAGGGTTACCTGATGGGCGTAGTTTTAGTATATCTCGAGAGAGAATATTAAATAAAATTGGAAAGACCTCAGCTTATGAGAATGACAAGTAATCTTGGTTAATCAAATCCATTAATATTCATTACATTGGTTAGGTGGACCAAAAGCCCTAGCGATTTCATCCATTGCATATTCGGTTAGTGATCACCCTTGCTTCTATTTTCTTTTTCTAGTTTTTATTTTCACTAGTTCTTGCTCCAATCTGAATTTCGATTATCCACATAATTTGGGAAGATAGTGGTTCTAATACTTATTTTGTTAAATCCCCGTAGGAACGATATTTTTATACTACTTGATAACTAGTACATTTGCTAGGGTTATGTTTATAACTATCAAGTTTTTGGCACCGTTGCCGGGGATTTAATCCTAAAATAATATTAGAACTTGTTAACCTTGATTAATTTGGATTTTTATTTCTGTTTTTATTATTTTATTTTGTTTACCTTTTTTTAGTTTGTTCGAATTCTTGCTTTGTTTAGATTTACTAGTGCATGACACACACTAGAAGAGAGGAACTAGCAGAATTCGATCCTGAAATAGAGGGGACCTTTCGCTTGTTGCAAAGAGCCAACAGAGGTAGAACAAGAGAGGAGGTTGATATTGGCGAACCAACAACAGAAATTGGGGAAGAAATGGCCGAAGCAAATTGCACCCTCTTGGACTATGCTTGTCCAACCATTGATGAGGCGACCTCTAGCATTTGCAAGCCGACCATTTATGCCAACAATTTCGAAATCAAGCCTGCAATAATTCAGATGATCCAAACAAGTATTCAGTTTAGTGGGTTACCAAGTGATGACCCTAATGCACACATTGTTAACTTCTTAGAAATATGTGATACATTTAAACATAATGTAGTTAGTGATGATGCTATTAGGCTTAGATTATTTCCTTTTTCATTGCGTGATAGAGCTAAAGATTGGCTTAACTCACTCCCTGCAGGAAGTATCACCACTTGGAATGATCTAACCCAAAAGTTTTTGGCTAAATATTTCCCACCCTCTAAAACAGCAAAGCTAATTAATGATATTACTTCGGGTATGTAGTAGATCGATCAGCAAGCTGTAATATCACGCCTGTTTCTTTTAATGGTCAAGGATTCATGGTTGTGTAAATAGAATGGGACATGACATTTATCGAAGCTCCTAGGTCTAGCATAGCTTTTTCGATTTGGACATTTCCTATTTTACAGGGAATGGTGAACATACTTGGACCCTTGCATTTAGGGGGTAGTCTTTTCTGGAGAATGGCTGAAACATTTTCTCCTATATGGACTTTCTCATCGCCTTTCAACCTTTTCTTAGTAGTGCACAACTCCTTGAGGAATTTGGCATAGCGGGGTACTTGCTTAATTGCATCAAGGAGGGGGATGTTTACCTCAACTTTGCAGAATGTCTCGAGAATGTTTTTGTCTTGCTCCTCCTCCTTGGATCTCGTGAATCGGCTAGGAAAAGGTGGAGCGATGACCATGGCTTGAGGTGGATTTTCGCTTGAATCTGTTTGGGGAGATGGTGTCTCCTTTTTGGTTGTATCCTTGGATGCTTCTTGATTGGGTTCATTCAGCTCTTTCCCACTTCTTAATGTGATAGCGCTAGCATTCTGTTACGGGTTGGTCGTGGTCTGGGAAGGCAGCCTCCCTGATGATTGGGATTCCATTCGACTCATAGCCGTTGCTAACTGGCTGACCTGATTCTCCAGGTTTCGGATGCTTGTCCTCATCTCCTGTTGAAATTGTTGAGTTTTAGTTGCAAGGGCTTTTACAATTTCATCGAGAGACATATCTGGATTGGAAGAGGATAAATATGGTGGAACTGGCGGCCTAGCTTGATGCTGATGTTGGAAGCCGAAGGGCTTGGTTCCATAGTTAAGGTTGGGATGATCCCTATCCTTCATTGTAGGTATTCGAGTAGGGATTGTATCTCTTTTGCGGGAATCCTCCAACAGCATTAGCTTGTTCGTAAGGTTCATCTTGAAGCGTAGGGAACATGTCAGTTGGATGTCCTGAAGTTGAACAAATCCCGCAAGCCTTCACCATTTGTGTATTACCTATGGCCATTTGACAGACAAGAGAGGTCAGGCTTGCAATTTTTTGTTCTAGGGAGGAGATGTTTACCTCGTTAGCATGGGTTGCTAGAGGGTTGAGCCTATAGCTGAACTGTTGAGAGTTGGCTGCCATGTTTGAGATCAATTCTCTTGCTTGTGTAGGAGTTTTGTTCACCAACACTCCTCCGCTTGCTGCATCGATCATACTCCTATCCATTGGTAGTAACCCTTCATAAAAATATTGGATAAGGAGCTGGTCTGGAATTTGATGTTGCGGACAGCTGGCACATAGTTGATTGAATCTCTCCCAGTATTCGTAGAGAGTTTCCCCATTGAATTGTCTTATACCACAGATCTCCTTTCTGATGTTAGCAGCTCGGGAAGTAGGGAAGAACTTCTCAAGGAATTGCCTTTTCATATCATTCCATGTGGTGATGGAACCGGAGGGTAGGTAGTAAATCCAATCCTTAGCTTTATCAGCTAATGAAAAAGGAAAGGCGTGCAGTTTGATCTGTTCCTCGGTTACACCTTGAGGCTTCATGCTTGAGCATACTACATGGAATTCTTTCAGGTGTTTGTGAGGGTCTTCAGTTGTAAGTCAATGAAAAGTAGGGAGTAAGTGTATAAGACCAGATTTGAGTTCGAAGGGTACCGCTAGATTTGCATATTCGATGCAGAGAGGTTGTTGGTGCAGATCCGGTGCGGGTAGCTCTCTAAGGGTTCTCTCTTCATTATTGGCCATGACTTCTTCTTCAGGATGGTTGGATGGCTCAACAATTTTTGCAGCCGACTTCACCCCGGAAGTTGGGAGTGATGCTGATTGGTTACGACGCTGCTTGGCTTCTTTCCTCAAGCAGCGAACTGTGTTCTCAATCTCAGGGTCGTAGTGGAGTTCACCTACACGAGAAGAGCGAGGAATAAACCAAACAAAAGGAAATAAACCTACTTAGGACGCCAATCCCCGGCAACGGCACCAAAATTTGGTGGGTGCCGAACCCAACCAAAGATAAATAGTCTTGCTCTGGGTTAATAATTTGTAGATAGTGATGAGCAAGGTCAGTCTTCACAGGGATTGGGTGGATTTATTTCCAAGTAGATGGATTAAGGGGGGTTGTAAAGCTAAGGAAAACTAGTAAATAGCAGAAAATAACAAAAAACAAAAGATTAAATGATGGGAGAAAACTTCCGGTTGAAGGGACAAGTTCAGCGTTGATTCGTAGCATTGATCCTTGATGCAAGATAGATTCATATGTTTATGAATAAATTGGTTATAGCTATTAACAAGCTCTAACAGCCAGCCTCTACTCTTATTATTTGACAACCAAAACAAGCTCTTTGATTGCTTCCCTTATTAATAGGCAGTCTTAAACAAGCTCTTAGGATTTAACCTATTAATAGCATTAAGAGGGGAGATACTCAATTCTGGTCAGCGATCTCACAAGCTTAGATCGTTTAAACCCGATCATATATTTTCCTAACATAGATCCAAAAACTTTTTTGCAATCAATTTATGTTAGTTTCCACCATGATCGAACCTACCAATCATATACGAAACTGGAGGTTCAATCGGCCATAGATTATTTCCATTGAATGAGCAAGGGGCCTTCTTGCTTAATCAACAAAAATAATCCTCACAGTTAATTCGTAGAAAACATATGAATACCCATAAACAATGAACTGAAATAAAAATCAATTAGATCTCACAATGTTACAGAATCAAGGCTTCCCTGACCCTTCAACCAGAAATAAAAACTTATAGACACTTCATGATGAAATCACAGCTTCCAGATGAGAAAGGGGGGGCGAACTCTTGCTTCTTCCTCCTTGGTTGGTGATTTCTCTCTCTGAAGACTGAAGCTCTCTTGGGAGATTTGATGCCTTGGGTGCTGGTCCGCGCCCCTTTATATAGGTTTCGGGAGAGGGCTGCTCTCTAACTCCCTTAAGGAGATTATCCTCAAACTGGAAAGTCCTAGTCTAATTTGAACTTATCCTACCTAACTCTTATCTCTTATCTTTCTAGGATTACAATTTGAGAATTTAAATAAGATAAAACTCTTTTATTGAGATTACATTCAACTTCTATTCTAATGGGACTCTTGGATCTTGAATTCGAACTGGGCTTCTTTAACAATTCGGGCTTGCTTCAAGACTCTTCTGCAAAATGGGCTTCAGCTTGTGAAATGGGCCTTGCTACGAAATTGCTCTGACTTTGGGCCCAAATTCGTCTTTGATGCAGATCGATTCTGCCAAATCCCAAAACATAAAGGTTGTGGGCCTTTTCCTTATATTTCTAGTGCTTCTTGAATTGTCAAATCGGAGTCTGGAATTGAGAGTTATGCCCTGATCACTGATCGGTGCCGAAATTGTGCAAAATCATCCGATTAGCCTTGTTTTTTTCCAATCGCCTTCTTGCTTGCCCTGAATCGAAATACAAGAGTAATGAGTCCAATTAGATACCAATTAAGTGTAAAATAATGAATATTGAGGGATAAAGATATGACAAATTTTATTCTCATCATGTGTCGTGGTGAAAGGGATGTCCACACCCACAATGCACTTGTGACCGTTGTTGCTCTTTCAACATATCACCCATACACACCCCCATGTCACCGCTTTGATTGACAGTACCAAACTCATCTTTGTGCACCTTTCTTGCATGAAACTAGCTCAACTTTTCATAAAAGTAGTATGGGAGTGTTCCCTTTTGATTCCATGCAATCCCATTTCCACAAAATAAATTTTGCCAATTTTTTGTAATTTGTAGAAATTAAATATTAGTGAAAAACCATTTCTATCAATACTTTTCGGCATGAAACCAGCTTATTTTGGTGCACAATTTTTTCTATAGGTGTTCCAAGCAACCCCCATCCTCCCCAATTATTTTTTCAGATTTTTCCTAGTTTTTGGTAATTTTAAGTGACTAAAAATTAATAAAAATAAAAAATTTAGTCGAAAAATTTATTTTAATTAATTTTATCATTTTTCAAGCCTAACTAATGCCACGTGTCAAGTTTAAGACCAATCTAAGACATACATCACAAGATAACCCTAGTATGATTTTTCAAAAAAGTGATGTTTCCTCTTGGCAGAGCCCCAAAAGCTTAACATACTCTTTGAAGGGGGGGGGGGGGGGGGGGTGGTGACTCTGGGGGGGTTCCCCCCTCGGGCGCCATTGGGCGAGCGTTGGCAGTCATGGGGCTTCCCCCCCGTCACCCATGACGCACGGGTAGTGCAGTTGCATGCACTAGAGGCGACATGAAGGCACATGATGCTTATCGAGTGCGAGCGCAATGACGTGCATCACAGTGTGCAAGGTTTTACTTGATAATGCATGCTGTTGCATAATGACGTGCACTAGAGGAGATATGGGAGCACGATGATGGACACGTTGCAGCGCAACGTCTGTTGTGTGCCCCATGGTCGAAAGCGATGTGTGTTGTGTTGGGTGCCCTCGGCAGCATGCGCGGTCGCACATGCTGTGTTGAGCACTGCGTGCGTTGCCATAGCCTTAACAGTGTCGTCCCGCGCATTCTCGTGAACACGCGTTTGTGGGTTTGCACTGCTGGGTTAGGTGACATGCAAGGTGTTTGGCAATTGTGCTTTGGGTGCCTTGAAGGGATGAGAGATCCATCCCATGGACGCCCAAAGATTGCGGAATAAGGGGCGAATTTCAAAAATTATTCTCTCCCTTCAACTGGGAATCGCATTCCCTATTTAGAAAATCATATTTTCAAGGATCATTCTTGAACCATAAACTGAATCAGATCTGAACGAAAAGGAGTAGAAGAGAATTATACCTGATACGGAGAAGTAGTATCTCCCAACGGAGGTGTTCACGCCCAAGGAAGGATCCAAAAACTGCTCCCACTGAAGATGTCGCAGTGCAGGATGGAGCAGAATCAGCAGTGTTCTTCTCCAAGAACTCTGTCATTCGCAAGAATCAGCAGGATGGTACGTGAGCACAGCTTCCTTTCAATCCTTTCTTAAAGAACTGATGTCAAGATCCAATCTTGACTTCTCCCACAACTGGAGATCGAACTGGCAAACAGGGCGGCAAGAACAGGAAGGCGGCAAGGGAGTATTCGCTGGGTGCAGAATTTTCTCTTCTTGATTTCAGCAATAAAGAAAATCTGATGTATCTCTTATGCTACCGCCCCATTCTTTTGTTAACCTAAAAGATCAGCTCCTAATCCAATTAGGAGCAACTTATCCAAATCATATTTGGATAAGACTTCTCTTTAGGTGATAGGGATAAACCCTTATCTTATCTGCAAATTAGATTATCTTTCCCCTAATCTCATTAGGAGATTTCTAGATCTGAATCATATTCAGATCTGGACTCTGAGTGGATTGGATTAAGACCCTATCCTATCTGCTAATCCATCTCAGAATTTGACCCTTTAATTAACTAAATGAATAGCCCAGTTCGAAATGGGCTTTAGCCCCATTAAGCTTATGTGCTCACTTATCCTTCCTAACTGCTGCCTAGTTGGGCTTCCTTGTATGGCGTGGGACCCAAACATTGATCTACACATCAGCCACATGGGTTTGGCCCAGCCTTTGTTACAAGGCCTGGCTGAATACACTGTTAAAGATAGTGCACCCCCTGAAACCCATCGAATGGGCTCTATGGGGCCAACATATACCCTAAGTGGTCCCTGGGCCAAGCCACCTTGTAACACCCAGGGACTATGGGCAGATGCAAGATTAGCCCATCAGGTATTATCCTCAATGGTCTTACACTTAACCTCTCAACGCATAATGATCATACACTGCCCGACAAGAGAGGATCTCTCCCTCGGCTGCAAGGAACAGTGTTGCACTCTCTGCTTATATGGATCCCGGGAATTAAAACATTCTTGCAAACATTTGAGAAACCATAATATATATATACTTTTATATCTCACATAAAATATACATTGCAAAACAAACCTCAACGGTTGAAATCGGCTGCCGGCAGTCTTGGTTTCCATCAGTGAGAGTGCATCCCCGATCATTACCTTTGTCTGACAAATGGGCTGATCCTGTCACTATGATCACCCACTCAGATGAATTCTCGGACTGTCCCAACATACCCAGGTTTTGATCCCCGCTAAGGATCTCACTGATTGGTGAATCAAAGACAGCCCGATCCGACACCTAGTGCAGTATCATAATCGAGTCTGGGGGTCGGGTGTATGTGCCTAGGGTCTCACCCTGGCAGTTGAGACAGGCCACCCCAACCGACTTGGTGGCACCACAGTGTCAGCTTTGTCAGGATAGGTCTCCCCAGACTGACCCACTTGCTGTGAACATTCTAAACTAACATGAGTCTCATTAAGTGTCCAGTTTAAGGGTATTACACAGAAACATACCAAGGGAACATGAATCAAATATGCACATATATTCATTTACAATAAACTCATAAAGTACATCATTCTGATTGAAGCTAAGGGCATACAAAACTGTCTAATAGCTCCCACTTGCACTTAGGTCGAATCAGGTACTACCCGGAGTCCCATGCTTTCCACGTGTATCTCAAACACTTTCTGTGACAGTGGCTTAATCAATGGGTCTGCCACATTCTCCGCTGCTGCTACCTCTCAACATCAACCTCCTGTTGTCACACAACAGTGGAATGGGTGATGTGCTGAATTCCAAATTCAGGAATGAACACTTTCTTTCATAAGGCGGCCTCACTTACGGAAATGTGTTCGACTTCGGTTGTGGACATTTAGTTTGCTACTTAGGACCCCTGTTTTCTGACATTCAGGAAACAACACACGATCCTATCGTGAAAACAAATCCAGATGTAGACTTTCAATCATCTGGATCTGACTGAAAATCGGCATTTGTATACCCTTGGATCTGTAGTGAGCTACCGTCAAATACTAGACAAAACTCTTTTGTCTTTCGAAGGTACTTAAGTATGTTTTTCACAGCATTCCAATGCTCCTGCCCTGGGTTGGCATGAAATCTGCTTACTACACTCACTGCCTGAGCTATGTCAGGACAGGTGCACATCATGGCGTAAATGATGCTCCCTACGGCTGAGGCATAAGGAACGTCTTTCATGCCATCAATCTCCTCAGAAGTCTTGGGAGACATTTTCTTGGAGAGAGTGACTCCGTGCCTGAAAGGAACATTTCCTTTCTTGGAGTTTTCCATGCTGTATCTCTTGACTATTTTGTCAATGTAAGCAGATTGGGATAATCCTATTATCCGCTTCGATCTATCTCTATAGAGTCGAAGAACCAGTATATAGGAGGCTTCTCCAAGATCTTTCATGGAGAATTGCTGTGATAGCCATACTTTCACCATAGTTAACATTCCTACATCATTCCCAATGAGTAGAATGTCATCTACATACAGAACCAAGAAGGTAACCTTATCTCCACTGTACTTCCTGTAGACATAGGGTTCATCCGGATTCTGCTCGAAGTCAAACGATTTGACAGCAGAGTTAAAACGGATGTTCCAGCTTCTAGAATCTTGCTTAAGTCCATAAATGGATCTGTTAAGTTTACATACCATGTTTTCCTGTCCTGCAGCAATGAAGCCTTGCGGCTGCTACATATAGATATCTTCAGTAAGATCTCCATTCAGGAATGCAGTTTTGACATCCATTTGCCAAATCTCATAATCATGGTATGCTGCTACAGCTAGCAGGATCCTAATGGATTTAAGCATGGCCACAGGCGAAAAGGTTTCTTCATAATCGATGCCCTCTTTCTGAGTGTACCCTTTCACCACCAGACAAGCCTTGAAGGTCTCAACCTTACCATCGGGGCCCTTCTTCCTCTTGTAAATCCATTTGCAACCGATTGCTTTTACCTCGGAGGGCGGATCTACTAGAGTCCAGACTCCATTGGTCTGCTATAGCAGAACTGAGTTGCATTCGGCACTCAGATCTGCTATAGCAGAACTGCAACACTCAGCTGAAAAAAAAATGTTCTCAGCCCTTTATTATTCTTTTCTTTCATTACAAAAAGAAAAAAAAATATATTTAGACAGTGAAAAAAAATGAGAGAGAGAACCATATAACTGAAAGAATGGAAACCAAGGATTTGGATCAGAACTCAGATCTGAGTTCTGCTGTAGCAGATTTGCAACAGTTCAGGTCTGAGTTCAAGAACTCAGACCTGAACTGATATAAATTCAAAGGGTAATTGGGGGTTATCTTCACCCCAATACACCCTAGAACAAATCTGCTATCTCTATAAAACAATTGGATAGCATTGGGTAAAGAAATTCAGATTTGAAATCACCCAGATCTGAACTGGGACTGTGAACAGAGCAGGATAGAGGGCAGACTTTGCAATGTTAGATAACTTGTACTATGATCTTTTTTTGAGCTGATTTGGTTGAGGAAAAGTGTGTTTATTTTGAGGAAAAGAATAGCATGAGAGCTTTCAGATCTGAACTTGAAATCTGACTTTCAGATCTGAAACTCAAATCTGCTAGATTCAGATCTAAGTTTAGCTGATTGCAGGTATGCATTCTGCTAGGTTCAGGTATGAGTATCTGAACTCAGACCTGAACCTACTCAATTATGACTGATATTTTGATACATCAGACTTGTCTCATGGCTGAAAATGTAGCAAAGAATGAAAGAAATTTGATGTGAACTCAGACTTGGGGTCAGATCTGAGTTCAGTTGGTTGCAAATCTGCTAGGTTCAGATCTGAGTTCTGAACTCAGACCTGAACCTACTCAATTCTGATGAGAATTTGGCACCCCATTCACAATGTGAGATATTAGATTAGCTTCAGGGATCAAAGGGTAGCAAGGAATGAAAAATATTTGAAAGAATGATATGTAAGCCTTCAGATCTGAACCTCAGATTTGAGCTCAGCTAGTTGCAAATCTGAATGCATGTGGGTTCAGGTTTGAGTTCAGATGAACTCAAACCTGAACCCACTCTATTTTGATGTAAATTCGGGTAGTAACAGCACCATTTGATGCATCAGACTTGCCTCATTGATGAAATATAAGCAATGAATGGTAAAATCAGATCTGAATTACATGAGAATCTGAGGCAGTATGAGTACATGATCTGAAATTTCTTTGAACTTGATGTTTTGTTATCTTTTAAATCTCTTGCACCCGATCTGAATTGATGTTTGGATTAGATTAGGACTGATGTTTAAATCTCTTGCAGCAGTTAACAATACCATGAAGGGATGAGAGATCCATCCTATGGACGCCCAAAGATTGCGGAATAAGGGGCGAATTTCAAAAATTTTTCTCTCCCTTCAACTGGGAATCGTATTCCCTATTTAGAAAATCGTATTTTCAAGGATCAATCTTGAACCATAAACTAAACCAGATCTGAACCAAAAATAATGGGAGAGGAATATACCTGATACAGAGATGTAATATCTCCCAATGGAGGTGTTCACGCCCAAGGAAGGATCCAAAATCTGCTCCCACTGAAGATGGCGCAGTGTAGGGTGGAGCAGAATCAGCAACGTTCTTCAAAAGAACTTGATCCTTCGTAAGGATCAACTGGACGACATGAGTACAGGTCCAACCAATCTTTTCACAAAAGATTGAAATCAAGATCCAATCCTGATTGCACCCAAGAACTGGAGATCGAACTGAAGGAATGGCAAAAGCAGGAAGGTGGCGGCAGGAGAGAATTCGCAGTATGCAGGAAATCTCTCAATCTATCTTTTTTCAAAGAGAAGAATGCTATGGGTGTTGTTGTGTAGTAGGCTGCCGCTCCCTTCCCCTTTTATAATCTCAAGAGGGATCAGCTCCTAATCAGATTAGGAGCTGCTAATCCAAATCATATTTGGGTTAGAAGTCCCTTAGTGATAAGGGATAACCCTTATCTTATCTGCAGATAAGATCAGCTGTCTCCTAATCTAATTAGGAGGTTTCCAGATCTAAATCCCATTTAGATCTTGGACTCTCTGAGTGGATAGGGTCTAAGCCCAATCCTTTCAGCTGACCCTCTTTAGAATTCGCCCCCTTTAAATGACTGATCAAATAAGCCCAGTTCGAAATGGGCTTAAGGCCCATTTAAGGTTATGTACTCAAAAGGCTTCCAAATTGCTGCCCAGTTGGGCTTCCTTGTATGGCGTGGGACCCAAGCATTGATCTACACATCAGCCACATGGGTTCGGCCCAGCCTTTGTTACAAGGCCTGGCCGAATACACTGTTAATGACATTCAGGAAACAACACACGATCCTATCGTGAAAACAAATCCAGATGTAGACTTTCAATCATCTGGATCTGACTGGAAATCGGCATCTGTAAACCCCTGGATCTGTAGTGAGCTACCGTCGAACACCAGACAAAACTCTTTTGTCCTTCGAAGGTACTTAAGTATGTTTTTCACAGCAGTCCAATGCTCCTGCCCTGGGTTGGCCTGAAATCTGCTTACTACACTCACTGCCTGAGCTATGTTAGGACGAGTGCACAGCATGGCATACATGATGCTCCCTACGGCTGAGGCATAAGGAACGTCTTTCATGCCATCAATCTCCTCAGAAGTCTTAGGAGACATCTTCTTGGAGAGAGTGACTCCGTGCCTGAAAGGAACGTTTCCTTTCTTGGAGTTTTCCGTGCTGTATCTCTTGACTATTTTGTCAATGTAAGCAGATTGGGATAATCCTATTATCCGCTTCGATCTATCTCTATAGAGTCGAAGACCCAGTATATAGGAGGCTTCTCCAAGATCTTTCATGGAGAATTGCTGTGAAAGCCAAACTTTCACCGTTGTTAACATTCCTACATCATTCGCAATGAGTAGAATGTCATCTACATACAGAACCAAGAAGGTAACCTTATCCCCACTATACTTCCTGTAGACACAGGGTTCATCCGGATTCTACTCGAAGTCAAACGTTTTGACAGCAGAGTTAAAACGGATGTTCCAACTTCTAGAAGCTTGCTTAAGTCCATATATGGATCTGTTAAGTTTACATACCATGGTTTCCTGACCTGCAGCAACGAAGCCTTGCGGCTGCTGCATATAGATATCTTCAGCAAGATCTCCATTCAGGAATGCAGTTTTGACATCCATCTGCCAAATCTCATAATCATGGTATGCTGCTACAGCTAGCAGGATCCTAATGGATTTAAGCATGGCCACAGGCGAAAAAGGTTTCCTCATAATCGATGCCCTCTTTCTGAGTGTACCCTTTCGCCACAAGACGAGCCTTGAAGGTCTCAACTTTACCATCGGGGCCCTTCTTCCTCTTGTAAATCCATTTGCAACCGATTGCCTTTACCCCGGAGGGCGGATCTACTAGAGTCCAGACTCCATTGGTCTCCATTGAGTCCATCTCTGCCCTCATGGCCTCCACCCACTTCTGGGAATCTATGTCCAACATAGCTTCCGCGTAAGTCACGGGATCCTCCTCACTAGTCAAGTTTTCCACCAGGTAACTATCCTGGTCATAACCATAACGGACTGGTGGCTTGGATGCCCGAGTGGATCTTCTAAGTTGGTCACTACCTGGAACTTGTGGGACATCTCCCACTGCTCCTGAGCTCTCCTCATCAAGAACAACTTCCTGACGATGGGTGTCCAGGATATAGTCGGTTTCCAAGAATTGTGCATTTCGACTGCAGAACACTTTCTGCTCACTTGGGTCATAGAAAAGGTAACCTACAGAGCCTTTTGGGTAGCCTACAAATAGGCAACGGCTGGTCTTGGATTCCAACTTGTCTGCACTCGTTCTTTTAACGTGTGCTGGACAACCCCAAATCTTCAAGTGTCTGACACTTGGTTTCTTTCCGGTCCAAAGTTCATATGGAGTATTCGGAACCGATTTGGTTGGAACCCGATTCAGCACGTAAATCGCAGTCTCTAATGCGTAACCCCAAAAGGATGTGGGTAACTCTGAGTGTATGAGAAGCGACCGGACCATATCTAATAAGGTCCTATTCCTCCTCTTTGAAACACCGTTAAGTTGTGGTGTAGCAGGAGGAGCTAATTGTGATACTATCCCATTGTCCTTTAAGTAGTCCCTGAATTCGTCAGAGAGATATTCTCCACCTCGATCGGATCGAAGGGCTTTAATTTCTCTCCCTAACTATTTCTCGACCTCTTGTCTAAACTCTTTGAACTTTTCAAAGGATTCAGACTTGTGTCTCATTAGGTACACGTAACCATATCGTGAAAAATCATCTATGAAGTTGATGAAATACACGTGTTGATTTCGTGTCATAACACTCAGGGGACCACATACATCAGTATGTATTAGGTCAAGTGTGCCTGTACATCTTTCAGGCTTACCACTAAATGGCCGTCTCGTCATCTTGCCTTGTAGGCAAGGCTCACAGGTGGGAAGATCTTCTACAGCTAGAAAATCCAAAGGACCATCCTTTACCAACCTTGTGATTCGGTCAACACCGATGTGGCCAAGTCGGTAATGCCACAGACACGTGGGATTAACTGTATCACGGGCTCTCTTCTTGGGGTTTTCAACCGACGTAGTTTTGGTTATGTTAGTTTCTAGAGAAGGATGTAGAACATAGAGACCGTTCTCCAGTTCCCCGTATGCGATGAATCTGTTGTTTCTTTTAATAGTAATCGTATTACTAAAGAAGAAAGAATAACCATCTGCACACAGTTTTGAGACAGAAATCAAATTTCTTCTTAAATTTTGTACATAAAGACAATCTTTTAGTACAATTTTTCCTTCTCTAAAATATAATTCCACGGTTCCTATGGCCGCGGCTGCAACAGTTGCAGTAGTCCCCAAGTAGAGTGTGACTTCTCCTTCACTCAGCCTTCTGCTTACCTTGTATGCCCTTAGCTTCGATCAGAATGATGTACTTTATGAGTTTATTGTAAATGAATAAAGATACATATTTGATTCATGTTCCCTTGGTATGTTTTTGTGTAATACCCTTAAACTGGACACTTAATGAGACTCGTGTTAGTTTAGAATGTTCACAGCCAGTGGGTCGGTCTGGGGAGACCTATCCTGACAAGGCTGACACTGTGGTGCCACCAAGTCGGTTGGGGTGGCCTGTCTCAGCTGCCAGGGTGAGACCCTAGGCACATACAGTGTAGGATTAATTGAATCTTTGAACTGGACCAGATTTCCAGTATTGCCCTGGACCTTGGAGATTGATGGGCAAAACTGGAAAGTTAAACCCGACCCCAAGACTCGATTATGATACTGCACTAGGTGTCGGATTGGGCTATCTTTGATGTACCAATCAGTGAGATCCTTAGCGGGGGTCAAAACCTGGGTATGTTGGGACAGTCCGAGAATTCATCTAAGTGGGTAATCATAGTGACAGGATCAGCCCCTTTGTCGGACAAAGGTAATGATCAGGGATGCACTCTCACTGATGGAAGCCAAGACTGCCGGCAGCCGATTTCAATCGTTGAGATTTGTTTTGCAAAATATATTTTATATAAGATATAAAAGTATATATATTATGGTTTCTAAAATGTTTGCAAGAAGGTTTTAATTCCCGGGATCCATATAAGTGGAGAGTGCAACACTGTTCCTTGCAGCCGAGGGAGAGGTCCTCTCTTGTCGGGCAGTGTATGATCATTATGGGCTGAGAGGTTAAGTGTAAGACCATTGAGGATAACACCTGATGGGCTAATCTTGCATCTGCCCACAGTTCCTGGGTGTTACAAGGTGGCTTGGCCCAGGGGCCACTTAGTGTAAGTGTTGGGCCCATAGAGCCCATTTGATGGGTTTCAGGGGGTACACTGTCTTTAGCAGTGCATTCGTCCAGGCCTTGTAACAAAGGCTGGGCTGAACCCATGTGGCTGATGTGTAGATCAATGCTTGGGTCCCACACCATACAAGGAAGCCCAACTAGGCAGCAGTTTGGAAGGCTTTTTGAGTACATAACCTTAAATGGGCCTTAAGCCCATTTCGAACAGGGCTGATTTGATCAGTCATTTAAAGGGGGCGAATTCTGAAGTGGGTCAGCTAAAAGGATTGGGCTTAGACCCTATCCACTTAGAGAGTCCAAGATCTAAATGAGATTTAGATCTGGAAACCTCCTAATTATATTTGGAGATAGCTGATCTGGTCTGCAGATAAGATAAGGATTATCCCTTATCACTAAGGGACTTCTTACCCAAATATGATTTGGATTAGCAACTCCTAATCTGATTAGGAGCTGATCCCTTTGAGATTATAAAAGGGGAAGGGGGCAGCAGCCTTTTATGATCATCAACAGCATTCTTCTCTTAAAGAAAGAGAGATTGAGAGATTTCCTGCATACTGCGAATTCTCTCCTGCCGCCACCTTCCTGCCATTGCCATTCCCTCAGTTCGATCTCCAGTTCTTGGGAGCAATCAAGATTTGATCTTGATCTCAATCTTTTGGGAAAAGATTGGTTGGAGCTGTACTCACAAGCCGTCCAGTTGATTCTTGCGAAGGGTCAAGTTCTTTTGAAGAACGTTGTTGATTCTGCTCCATCCTTCACTGCGCCATCTTCAGTGGGAGCAGATTTTGGATCCTTCCTTGGGCATGAACACCTCCATTGGGAGATAGTATTTCTCCGTATCAGGTATAATCCTCTCCCACTCCTTTTGGTTCAGATCTGGTTCAGTTTATGGTTCAAGATTGATCCTTGAAAATATGATTTTCTAAATAGGGAATACGATTCCCAGTTGAAGGGAGAGATAAATTTTTGAAATTCGCCCCTTATTCCGCAATCTTTGGGCGTCCATAGGATGGATCTCTCATCCCTTCATGTTTATCTTGATAACCAATAATCTTCACTAGTCAAGGTTTCCACCAGGTAACTATCCTGGTCAAACGATAACGGACTGGTGGCCTGGATACCCGAGTGGATCTTCTAGGTTGGTCACTACCTGAAACTTGTGGGACATCTCCCACTGCTCCTGTGCTCTCCTCATCAAGAACAATATCTTGACGATGGGTGTCCAGGATGTAATCGGTTTCCAAGAATTGCACATTTCTACTGCAGAACACTTTCTTCTCACTTGGGTCATAGAATAGGTTACCTACAGAGCCTTTTGGGTAGTCTACAAATAGGCAACGACTGGTCTTGGATTCCAACTTGTCTGCACTCGTTCTTTTAACGTGTGCTGGACAACCCCAAATCTTCAAGTGTCTTACACTTGGTTTCTTTCCGGTCCAAAGTTCATATGGAGTATTCGGAACCGATTTGGTTGGAACCCGTTTAGCACGTAAATCGCAGTCTCTAATGCGTGACCCCAAAAGGATGTGGGTAACTCTGAGTGTATGAGAAGCGACCGGACCATATCCAATAAGGTCCTATTCCTCCTCTCTGAAACACCGTTAAGTTGTGGTGTAGCAGGAGGAGCTAATTGTGATACTATCCCATTGTCCTTTAAGTAGTCCCTGAATTCGTCAGAGAGATACTCGCTACCTCGATCTGATCGAAGGGCTTTAATTTCTCTCCCTAGCTATTTCTCGATCTATTGTCTAAACTCTTTGAACTTTTCAAAGGATTCAGATTTGTGTCTCATTAGGTACACGTAACCGTATCGTGAAAAATCATCAGTGAAGGTGATGAAAAACACGTGTTGATTTCATGTCCTAACACTCAGGGGACCACATACATCAGTATGTATTAGGTCAAGTGTGCCTGTACATCTTTCAGGCTTACCGTTAAATGGCCATTTCGTCATCTTGCCTTGTAGGCAAGGCTCACAAGTGGGAAGATCTTCTACAGTTAGAAAATCCAAAAGACCATCCTTTACCAACCTTGTGATTAGGTCAACACCGATGTGGCCAAGTCGGTAATGCCACAGACACGTGGGATTAACTGTATCACGGGCTCTCTTCTTGGGGATTTCAGCTGATGTAGTTTCGGTTATGTTAGTTTCTAGAGAAGGATGTAGAACATAGAGACCGTTATCTAGTTCCCCGTATGCGATGAATCTGTTGTTTCTTTTAATAGTAATCATTTTACTAAAGAAGACAGAATAACCATCTGCACACAGTTTTGAAACAGAAATCAAAATTCTCCTTAAATTTTGTACATAACGACAATCTTTTAGTACAATTGTTCATTCTCTAAAAAATAACTCCACGGTTCCTATGGCCGCGGCTGCAACAGTTGCATTAGTCCCCAAGTAGAGTGTGACTTCTCCTTCACTCAGCCTTCTGCTTACCTTGAACCTCTGCAGTTAGTTACACGCATGAGTTGAAGCCCCAGAGTCAATACACCAGGACGCAGAAGCTTCCAACAAATTGGTTTCTATAACACAAGTTTCAAAGTTACCTTTCTTGGATTCCAGGTAGGCAGGACAATTCCTTTTCCAGTGGCCGGTCTTCTTGTAGAAGTGACAGGCATCCGATGCTTTGTCTTTCTTCTGCTTCTTGCTCTTAGTGGTTTTCTTCTGAGGCTTCTTTGCCTTCCTCTTTCTCTTGCCTGTGTTGCCAGCTTCAACAAGCATGGTTACAGGCTCATCTTTTCTAATCAGTTCTTCAGCTCTTTGCAATATATTGCTGAGCTCTTGCAAGCTGACATTCAGCTTGTTCATGTTATAGTTCATGATGAATGGATTAAAGGAAGGAGGCAAAGAATTAAGGATATCATCTATCTGGGTTGTAAGGTCCAGCCCGGATCCAAGAGCCTCCAGTTCGTTGATGTATCCCATCATCCGAAGACAATGGTCGTGAACTTGTTAACCCTTGGACATTTGTGCGGTCATGAACTATTTCAAGACCTTTTGTCGAGTAGAACGATTCTGCTCTTCAAACATTGTCCTGAGACTGTCCAATATGTCTTTGGCAAGTTCGATCTGATCGAATTGCCTCTGTATCGGGTTGTCTAAGGAGGCAATGATGTAACACCGGGCAAGGGAGTTTTTCTCCTCCCATTCTTGATAGTCTCTCCTTCGGGCCTCAGAAGCCCTATCACCCGGACGCTCCGGGGCAGGATTCTTTGCCACTTTGTCCAGCTTTTCAGAAGCTAGGACCAGCATAAGGTTCCTGTACTAGTCAGCATAGTTTGGGCCCTTCAACTTGTTGTCATCAAGCAGTTTTGTAAATGATCCGTTTGCCATTTTCTGATAAAAGAGCAAACATCAGTCCATAACCTAATTTGATTCATGTTCATTTCATATATATGGATTTTAATCTACGTTCCATTTCCATTTATTCGTCTCTGAGATTTCCCTCCTTTCTCAGTGGCGGAGACCACGGGTTGTCTCTGGAAATGTGGGAAATCACATAGGGTGCATGGAGCCAACAATTTCAGCTGCATAACCCCACCACCTTAGATCACAGAATGCAGTTTCACAAACTACAATTTGCAGATAGCGATTCTCCCATCTGCGAAATCTCCTTCTCTGCGAAATCTCCTTTTTTGCGCCGCCATCTTTGTTCCAAAATAAAATAAATAGAAATCCTATTTCTATTAATTATTACATCAGATCGAATACCTATACATTGAGTCTAGAAAATAAAAAAAATATTTACAGACCAAAATTAATTCAAGAACTGCAAAATCGCAGGTTCCCTGCGCAAACCAAGAATTCGATCTCCTCTTGAACGAACAGCCCAAAAATCAAGAAAATCATAAAAAACAATTCTAAATAATAATCAGATTTATGTAAAAATAATTTCAGATTATTCGCCCATTAAGTTTGGGAACAAATTTCCCAAAACCCATATCTGCGCAAATCGGGTAGAACACCTTCTGCCCATTTGCGCAGGTTCAGATCTGAAACAAGATGGTTCAAGATTTTAACCTGGCTCTGATACCGCTGAAGGGATGAGAGATCCATCCCATGGACGCCCAAAGATTGCGGAATAAGGGGCGAATTT